>NC_040044.1:8910992-9510992 GCF_003713205.1 Coffea eugenioides
GAATTCCTCCTAAAGAAGACCCACGGTGTTTTTTGGAGGACGAGAAACTGCATAATCTAAGGCAAGATGGGATCTTTTACACTCTCTGCTCCTATGTTGCCCTTGTAATGTTTATCTGCAACATTGATACTCTTCATTTTTTGACATTTTTTTAAATTCATTGGGGTCAAAATTTTCTGGGATTTTTGAGTTAATTTCTTATTTTGGTGAGTCTTGAAGTTTCACATTAGTTTTCGTGGGATGGATTGAAGAAATTTTGGAGCTTAGTTTATTTCGAGCTGGGTAGCTCAGCTGGCAGGACAAAATTGTTGAAATTATACTTGTGAAAAAGTTATCTTTTTTATTTTTCTTCTTTAGGTTGCAAGCTTAGTTAGTTTAGTACTTATTTTTTGTGTCTTCTTCCTACTTACAAACCTTTTGAGGAGGTTCGTAATGTCTCTGTAATTTCATTGTTACTAGATTATGAACTAGTAATTTCGTTGTTACTAGTTCGTAATTTCGTTGTTAATAGTTCGTAATTTCGTTGTTACTAGTTAGTAATTTCGTTGTTACTAGATTACGAACTAGTAATTTCGTTGTTACTAGTTCGTAATTTCGTTGTTACTAGTTCGCAATCAGTAATAATTTCGTTGTTAAAGAGAAATTACAGGTTCGTAATGTCTTCTTCCTGATTTTTTATTTTTATCTTGTAACAAACTAGTAATTTCTCTGTAATGTCTCCGTTTTCACTAGGATTTTTCTTTACCCCTCTCAATTATGTTGATTGCATTTTTCAATTTTTAATGTCAATTTTTCGCTACCTAATAAGTTGTTGTGGTTTAATTTCAATTTTAATGAATTTATTTAATTACGAAATTATTGAAAATCTAGTAATCAGTCTAAAGAAACTTGCAATATTAGAAGAACGAAAGGAAAAGATGAGAAACTGTCAACAAAAATATGATCCTGTTTTGTTCAGTTTTGCATTATATTCTGTTCAAGCTAATTGTAAGTTTTTTTTTTTTTTGGCAATCATTGCAATCCCTTTCTCTTATTTATAAGTGTGTTCTGGTTCATAATGCACTATGATAATGGTTGCATTTAGTGAAGATGATCCATCTAATGTCTTAGCTGATAATTGGGTTCTTAAGTTGGTAAACTAGCTATATGTCTAGTGTCAGAGTTTGATGTCTCTAGTTTTACCCCCAGTGGCTATCCCACTGAAGAAGTCATTGCTAATGAACTCAATGTTCTTAGTGTTTCCTTTTTTCTTTTTCCATCCACTTTTTGTACTTGCCTTTTTATTTTCTAAATGATATCTACAAGTGCTTGGTATGAGATTTTCAGCTGACAGTTTATTTGTAGAATACAAATACTAAAGGATGGCGCTCTTGAATCTTTAACTTTCCACTTAATTTTACTATTACCAAGACAGGATATGATGTTCAATTTAAGAAACTGTTTGCTTTTAGATTCTTGTCTAAGAACACTTTCTTGTGTTTATCATAAAAACATTTTGAATTTCATTTGAGCACTCTTTTTCGCAGTATGTACCGTGCGCTGGAGATACAGTTCTTGGGATTGTGTTAGATTCTAGATCAGATGTAAGCACTCCATATTTCTTTTGTTTGGCTTTTATTAAACCTGCATTTATCTTGTCAGTGAAATTTACTCTTTCCTCTCTTCCCTAAACTTGTTGTAGAAGTTTTGTTTTATGAGAAAATAAGCTAATGAGCCAAAACACATCCAGTTTTAGGTTCATAATCATCAGGCAATTCTGTTTATTTCCTCTTTCCTGAAAGATTTTTCTCCTGGTTTCCTGCCACATATTATGATCACAATTAGAAAAATTTTGCTTCTACAAACATCTAGAGAAACAATCTGATAAATAAGAGGGTGCCGTGTCCATATCATTTCTTGAGACCATAACTAGTGACGCTTGTATATCTATAACATGGTATGATTCCACAACTTGTATCTACTAAAACACAATCATACAGGTATACAAACTTTAGATGCATGTATACATTTGATGGCCTCACTGTTACTTGTCCGCTTTAAGCACTTAGTTTTTGACCATAACTGTCATGGCAGAACTTTCTTGTGGACATTAAAGGACCAACCTTGGCATTTTTGCCTGTACTTGCATTTGAAGGTGGAACAAGGAGGAACATACCAAAATTTGAGGTATGATTTTTATTTTATTATTTTTTTGGAGTTAAGTGTTGCATTACATATTGAGTTTTGAATTTTCATTTTCTAGTAATGAACTATCAACTAAGAAGAATAACACTATATTTTTATACATATACGTGTCTTCGAACTAAATAAATTTAAATGCCATAATTAAGTTAAAAACAGCTTTTACTTTTGTCAACATTGGAGGCTGTTTTTCAGACTATTTAGTGTGTTGTGAAAAAAAATCAAAACTCAGACAATTATTTTTGGAATACATTATCTCTCCTAAGTTGTATGATTGAAATTGGAAATATGTAAGTGTATTTTATATTCTTTCTGCAGAGGAAATTCATAATGTTACCCTGGTGTAAATAATGTTTAATTAATATTTATCCAGCAAAGATGTATTATAATATTTTGGAATTCTCAACCTTTCTTCTTTCTGAAGAAGTTCATTTTGAACATTTTGTAACTTTATGTAAACCTCTTGTACATTTGTAACAACAGAAGTGTGTTAATACACTTCTGTGAAGAAACCTCAAGGGATAGGATATTGAAATTATCCCTTATGTTTTTTTCATGTCATTTATTTTGGTGCAGTTTGAAATAGGACCTCGGGGAACCAAGAAGATGAATGTTACAAAAGATAAAGGCAAGCAGGTTGAGGAACTTCATGACAAGAATCCAGTAAAGCCGATGAGGCCACCAACTGATTTCATTGCATACAGGTATATATGACTTTATAGAAGCATTATTGTGTACATTAGGGGCTTTGAATTAGTTAAAAAACTCATGATAAAATCAAAAGTCTATGTATAGGATCTAATCATATTAAATGTTGGTAGGATTGACTTCGCACGCAAGGAAAAAGCAAAGGGAAAGGCATTAACAATGCAGGAGCTAAACATAGCCTCGAGAAATGCATGGAATAAATTGCGTGATGAGGAGAAGCTTGTATGGAAGAATGAAAAAAATATGAAAAAATATAAGGAGCTGATGAAAAGCTACAAGGAGTCTATAGCCGACAGGGGAGAAAGCATAAAGAGTGATGTAGCAAAACAAGTAAGGACGTAGCATACAATTTTATTGTTTTTAAATTAAATGATTTAGAAGTTTCAAAGCGCAAGTGCAAGTATTGGAGTGTTATTTGGTAAATTTTATCAACATTGTTATATTGTTTTTATAGGCATACAGGTTTAGGTGCACACAAGCTAAATTTTTAAGGTTTGTGGGGCGTATTGATGGGGAGAAAATAGCTGCAATCCAAGAAATAGGTTTTGGTGGATTGCTGGAGATCCAATGCCACAACCTTCCAAGTATGATATGCATGTGGTTGGTGAATAATTTCAATCCAACTCACTTTTACATACAACTTGAAGGTGGACGTGTACTGCCTGTAACGTCAGAAGATATAGCAAAGGCTCTTGGAATTCCAGGTGAGGGGCCAGTGCCGGTTGAAGATACTGGAGATGATGGAATTGATAGCGAACCACATTATCCTAGGAAGAAGAAGTATAATTGGCATGATATAGAAGATGAGCTAATATCCATGGAGGTCGGGGATGAATTCAAGAGATTATTTGTTATTTTTGCATGTGGGTGCTTGCTTGCTCCAACAACACGAGCTGAAATTAAAGCCAATTTATGGGAGAGTTTACAATCAACTTCAGAAATAGCAAAATTCAATTGGGCTGAGTTTGTCAGAGCTGATTTGTGCAAAAAATTGTTGAATATGCAAAGCAATGCCCACAAAAATGTTGGAGGTTGCATCCTATTTTTGCTGGTAAGTTAAGAAATCTCAACTAGTGGATGATCTTAACTTATATTTGTTCATTGTATCTAACAAGGATAAGTTGTTATTATTTTGCAGCTACATTATTATGATCGAGTAAGTATACTCAATCATTGTGTTCATAGGACCTGCCCTGTAGCAAAAGCATGGACTGATGCCAATATAATGGAAAAAAAAACACTAGAATTGGGTGGTCTTGGAAAATTTGGCAAAGGAAAGCTAGTAAGTATTACTAAAACAATGATATTTTTGGAATTTGAGTTAGCAAGACATTATATTATACGGTTAACTGCTTTGCGAAACTTACAACATACTTTTTTGTCCACAAAGGTAGGGTCAAACAAAATGAACAGAGAAGAAAATGAGGAAGAGGAACCTACTGAGCTTCCACCGGATGTGATTAGCCATATGGTGAATAATGGACATGGAGAAATTGCTGCAAGATAACAAATTAAATCTAATACGAATGCAAATATGTCTGAAGTTGTACGAATATGAGGATTAATTGCATTTATTTTTTTATATTCAGGTTCATCTAGCCACTCTATATACAAAAGCGGCAACTGCTGAGCGGATAGCAATCGAGTGTCAACAAAGTGTAATGCATATATCCAGTATCCTTTGCTCGCAACGTAGTGCCATGCCATCATGTTCCCAGGCAACCGTTAGATCCACAAGAAAATGGGCAAAAAAGCGAATGATCGATGATGAGAAGGCAAAGGTTGTTATAGATTCTGATACGGACAAATTTGAATATGAAAACAACCAAGACGAGACATGTTTTGGGGATAGGAATGAGGATTTTGGTGAAAATGAGGCAAGTGAACCCGAAGATAAAGAAGGAAAAAATGATGCCAAGGCAATTGCAGAAGTTCATTGCTTGGATGCAGGTCTAACTTCCCCATCAGGAGCTGCAGTAGAGCAACATTCGCTATGTGCTGTAACACAATGGAAGGGTCGGTCTAGATATAAAAAAAGAGAGTGTGAAGGCAAGTTATATATGTTGTAGCTAAAATTCTGCTTTCATTTGTTATTGCACTTTGTAAATGATATAAAAATTGATCATTACAAAAACATTTGCTATTCTTGACTTAATATAGATGCGGAAGATGGCCGAATGCACAAGACATTGCGGACGACAAGGCACAACACCCTGATCAGGTCTACTGATTATCAGCTCCAAATCCAGGCTACTTTGACACAATGTAGCCGGAAGATTGCGAATTTCACATGGCAAGATGCGGGAGATGAGAGGTAAAATGTTTTTTTATGCAATAATATTCGAGGTAATATGTTATGTTTATTCATATTCATTTATAATTGAACTTAACATTGTTGACTCAATGTTCAATGTAGTGAGATATTAGTGTCTATGTTCGGATTTAGCCTTAACCGAAGAGATATGCAATCCTTGCGGGAGAAGCATTGGGTATCAGATAGGGTAAGCCACGAGAAAAGGAAAATTATTTTATTTGACTAAGTTAACTGCTGTAATTGTGGAGATAGTCTCACCTTTTGGAATGCTAAAATATTTTATTGTTATACTCACCCCTCTTTTAGGTCGTTGATATGTATGCAAGGTTATTGAATAATGATGTGAGTAAAAGACTGATGAAAGTTAAGCGGTACATTGTCGAGCCATGTGTTGTTGTAAGTATAATGACCAACTTTTTTTTACCACCAACTAACACCATGCATATACAGTTTCACTTATTGTTAGTTTATTAGAAAATTTGATTCCAATGTTTATTAAATAGTATGAATTGCTCGTGCAATTTCTAACTATCGTATGACTTTCGATCCAATTTCATTGATTTGTTGGGCAGGCTGCCATTCAAGGTGTAGACCGATTTGAGAAAAAGTCTGATGATGTCCTATATTCGAAACTGAACAAGTGGTTCAAAATAAGAGCAGATAATGCGTCAAGTCTAGCAAATGCCGATATGGTGGTCAATCTCTTATAACTGCTGGATCAAATACCTTTTATTTTATATCAAATATGTTGCATTTGTAAAGTCTAACACATTATATTTTCAGATACTGGTTCCAGTGGTGAACAAAAGTCACTGGTTTGTATACTCATTTGATATTGCACAAAGCATTGTTCATCTCCTTGACTCACGAGTTGATTCATCACGGGTTCGACAGACTAACATCTTACGACGACTGGTGAAATCTAAACACTATTTATACCTTAAATTTTTAATGCATCTATTTCATGGATTTAAATTATATAACTAGTGAAAAAGTGTAATCAGGAAAATTATATTTTTATGTTGCAGAGGCGAACCTTGGGCTTAATAATGGCAAAACAATTTGATAAGTTGGTGGATTTCGAGGGATTTGTATTGCAAGTCGCAGATGTGCCTCAACAGTCTCCACACAATAGGTATATGTCCTGTAAATAAGAGTTTATTTATATTCTATCTTGAAATATAACTAAATACTAAGTTACATTATTAGGATGGTAAGGTAAAACTTGTATGTCCTACAATCTGGTTGTCATGACAATGTATACCTGGTGTTTCAGCTATGATTGTGGTGTGTTCGTAATGAAATTTCTGGAGCACTGGAATGGAAGATTAGGAATACGCATTACGGAGGTATATATATTATTTTGATTTATAGAAATTTTTTGGTAGCAATTATTTTTATGATGACTAATGTATAACATGTGGTGCTGATTATTTTAATGCTTGATAGGATAACATGTGGAAGTATCGAGTGCAATATGTGTCTATGTTGGTTGCAGCCGAGCATAACGAATGGGCCGAATCCATCCTTGAGTTGTTAAATATCCCTCCCCGACGAAAAAACCAGTTGTAATAAATGATTGACAAATATTTAGTAATTTATGAGTTGTATTGCGTAGAATTTTGTACTTGTGTTGTGTAGAATTATCTCCTTTTGGGATTACTGTTGGGAGCAAGTTCATTAGTTATGAAGTTTTTACTACTAGTGGGACATATAGAATTTTGTGTTGGGAGCAAAGTTCATTACTGTTGGGACATGCTTCATTTTTTGTTTGCGTCAGATAGGGTTGGGACACCACGATGAATATATAACTTCTTGTAATCAATTGAATAGAAGTAAAAGGTGTAAAACTATTCTGCATTGATTGCAATTCTCAAACTGCTATCTAATATAAAAGTAAAACAATCATTTTAGTATTACATTGTTCCAATCCAGTTCCAAAAGAGTCACAAGATACATCAGCTTAGCATACATATTCATGGAAGGCAATTAGCTTCTACCCAATTATATCGTAGGTAGTTGCACTTCTTCGTGCTTAATTGCATGAGAATACTATTCTTTGACCTTTCCACAGAGGCCACAATGGGGGTTTGGCAATCATTGAAACAAGCAATAAATTATTTAAATCAAAAGTTTAGTGTTCATAAAAGCATGCCCTACAATAGTCTTGTAACAAAGTTAGAATAGTTCTAAATAATAACTGTAAATAATGAGTTTTTTAAAAGAATTACTGACCATTAAGAATTCGGTGAAACTTGTGTACTTTGTCTTGCTCACAGGATCGTTGGGAAGCAAAAGTGGGAGATTGTTACGATCTTGAATACGGATATTATGAGCACTCAGTATTTGAGGAGTGATTCCAGTTTCACCGGGCTACGATTAAGTATTGTACAGAATAAGATACTGTAAATTTGTTTAAAATCTTGATTATCCACACAAGTGCAATGTGTGACTTACCATCCTACAAGATTGCGTATCTGAGTTAATAACTGGGGATGATCCAAAATTTGATTCACTGAATGACTGTTATCACAAGTAGCACATTACATTAGTTGCAAAGTCATGCTGACACTGTGTATAACTGCAAACTAACTAATTTGTAAAAATTAAATACACATTGTGTCCAAAATTTAAAATGTTAGGTCGTACGAAAATTATGATGCAAATGTGTACATAATATATAACAACGTGTTCAACTGAATTAACAATATGTAAACAAAAATCAACCGAAAGTAATCTAAACAAAAATCAAAATTCAGTACATACGTGACCACAAATGAATACATTGTAAAGTTATACTACAAACTTATGGGCTACTATGAATATAACACATAACCAATGCATTAGATTGAAATAACTATGCAATAGATTTCAAATGATATGGTTTATAGTGTACAAGATAAAATACACCATATACCAAAATAATAACACGATGTCAAAATTAAATAACGGGTGATAAATAATTGTAACTTGTACGATGAAAAAAATAAATGTGAGCAAATAAATTAATGATGTGTAAAAAATTTTATCCAAATGTGTAATCATGTGTCCAAATGAAATTATTCATATTTCAAAACAAAGTAACCAGTGGTACATGGTATCAATCAATGCGTACAACATATATATCAGTTTGTACACATCAAACAACAACATGTAAATGTTATTAAATCAAGAGATCTCCATACTGTGTACCAACTAATATACACCGTGTACCAGAATAATAACACGATGTCAAAACTAAACAACGGGTGATAAATAATTGCAACTTGTACGATTGAAAAAATAAATATGAGCAAATAAATTAATAATCTGTCAAAAATTTTATCCAAATGTGTAATCATGTGTCCAAATGAAATTATTCATATTTCAAAACAAAGTAATCAGTAGTACATGGTATCAATCAATGCGTACAACATATATATCAGTTTGTACACATCAAACAACAACATGTAAATGTTATTAAATCAGGAGATCTCCATACTGTGTACCAACTAATATACACCGTGTACCAGAATAATAACACGATGTCAAAACTAAACAACGGGTGATAAATAATTGTAACTTGTACGATTGAAAAAATAAATGTGAGCAAATAAATTAATAATCTGTCAAAAATTTTATCCAAATGTGTAATCATGTGTCCAAATGAAATTATTCACATTTCAAAACAAAGTAACCAGTAGTACATGGTATCAATCAATGCGTACAACATATATATCAGTTTGTACACATCAAACAACAACATGTAAATGTTATTAAATCAAGAGATCTCCATACTGTGTACCAACTAATATACACCGTGTACCAGAATAATAACACGATGTCAAAACTAAACAACGGGTGATAAATAATTGTAACTTGTACGATTGAAAAAATAAATGTGAGCAAATATCAGTTCTATGATGAAAAATTTTCGATTTTTATATATCAAAATGTGTAATCATGTGTCCAAATGAAATTATTCACATTTCAAAACAAAGTAACCAGTGGTACATGGTATCAATCAATGCGTACAACATATATATCAGTTTCTACACATAAAACAACAACATGTAAATGCTATTAAATTAAGAGATCTCCGTAATGTGTACCAACTAATATGTACAAAATATGATATTACTGTGTCAAAAATAAATAACATGTGATGAACATCCTATCACTAATATGTACACCTTAATAACCAATGTGTACAAGTAAAATATTAATTTGTAACACCTAAATAACTAACAGTGAACTATAATGCACATTATGTAAAGTATAAAATAACTACTTACTGCTACAGAATTATTCGATGACAAACATTTGCTTGATGTTTGACTTTGGATAGGTTGATAGGATTCTGATGACTGACAAGAGAAGAATATACAACAACTCAGTCGGCTTATGATAGTAGAGTCAATTGAAATGATATAATTATGTAAGTTCAAAAATAAGATTCGGTACTAACCATCTCAGGAGTGCTTGTCTCAGACAATCTAGAGTTCTTCTTTTGCCTATGAAACCTGTCCACCCAACTACGCAATACTTTCTTAGTTTTTCTGCCACTTCGTTTCTTCAAACCCGTTGGAGTCACAAAGTGGCCAGCTGCATTCTGCACTTGTATTTCCTTACATAGATCCATTGATGCACTATTCTGTGTTATTTCATCTATTTCTCCAGAAAATAGCATTTCGACTCTCTTTGACAATTCAGACATTACGCTACTGACTAACTTTGTAGCGGCTTCTGACATGGCAGCCCTGGTAGCAAGTCTTACCATTTCGGGTGCTAATAGCCTATATCGATGGGAAATAGAGAGAGACGGATCTGATGATAGTTCTCTACCCTTGCAATCGACGCTGCCTCCGGACCTTCCTTCTTTGTCCACCTCTTTGTCACATATTGATCAGGAATAAACTTTGTTCCAACCATATCATACACCTTTAAAGCATGTGAGCATAGGATTCCTTCCTGCTCAAAAAGATTACAACTACAAGTAATGTCTTTAGTTATTGGATTCAATATCACTCTTCTCTCCCTTCCTCCATCATAGTGACTGACACTGTATTCCACATGCATTGTAGTATGCTTTTGGTCCAAGATCACCATTGTAGTGGATTCATCGTATTCATTCTGGAATGCAACAAACATGCATGGAGAGTATATAGAAGCTGCCTGGATCAGTACCGGAGTCTGTTGCAATCCCAACATTGGCAGCTTCTGTCGACTGTGATACTCAACTCTTAGTTCATTATATCTTTTTTCATCCACAACTCGGTTAAAATGTTTAAAGAATTGAACCAGGTCATGATCAAGTTTCAGATAATTTTTTATGGAAGCATTTAGACTCTCACTTAGTTGTGTGCTACGCATACCCGCAGTCCAGGCGCCTTTCATGAAGCATTTTGCCAATTTCTTTCGACATGCATAAATGCCACACAACCATTCATTTGTTTCGAGCTTGTGTTCTTTTAGCATTGCATCCCAAGCCATGATAAACTCATTTTCATCTTCTATCTTATACATACATTTAGCAAATCTATATGGGAGATTACTACCATCCTTGTAATAGTTCCCAAGGTGTTTCATGAAATTGACTCTAATATGAAAAGTGCACAGACCATGGTATGTTGAAGGCATAACAGCTGAAATTGCAGCGGACATGGCTGCATCCTGATCTGTGAAGATGGTTTTTGGGTGCCTTCCACAAACTGCCTCTACAAATGTACCGAACACCCACTTGAATGATTCAATGGTCTCATCATACAATAGAGTTGCTCCAAAAATAACCAATTGTCTAAATTGATTGAATCCCACAAATACGCCCAATGGTCTGTACTCCTTGTTAGTTTTATATGTGGTGTCAAATGTAACCACATCCCCAAAATAGGTATAATCCAGCAGCATTGATGCATCAGCCCAAAATATATTTGTAATTTGTTCTTCACAATCAAGCTGCTCTGCGTGAAAGCATGACGGATTTTCCAATTTTTGTTCTTCAAAGTATCGTAGCATTGCACCAGCTTCACCATACTTTAATCCCCTCTCTCTTTTTGTTCGTAGATAGCGTTTTAAGTCATCACGAGTGTAGCCAATATTGCCTAATCCACCTGCCTCTTTTCCCATGAGTTCATGGGATTGTTTCAAGGATATTCCTGTATCATTTGCAATCTCAGCTTGGGTTCCTTGAGAAATACTTACTTTTCTTTGCGAACGCATCATATGAGCACATTCTGAAATGTGTAGTGTGTGATTATACTCGATTACCAGATCTCGAACCTGATACTTCATTGTTTCTCTGTTCAAAATTATCCCCATTTTAGCTTCACATCTGATTTTTGTTTCAGCCCGAGTTCTCTTTGGTTTTACATCTCCTTCGTACCGTGGTTTGAAATCTTCTTTGCAACATGTGTACCTTCTCGATGTAACTACACCGTCTTTATCCTTGTTCAAGTAGTCTTTCCGAACACTGAATCCAACAACTAATCCGTACCTATTGTAGAAGTTGTATGCCTCATCTTCTGACTGAAACTCCATGCCGATCTTAGGACACAATGCTTCCTCCATTGTGCTGTATTCGACAAAAGCATTTTTTGCTATTGTTTTCAGGACAAACAATTATATTTATTTTTTATTTCTTTATTCACATCATAAGCACTTAATTATTTGTATTCACATATGTACATACTTTATAACGACGTGTACACACCTTACAACATTTTGTAAAATAATTTTTATGGATGTGTATCTTCTCTGTAATAGGTAATCACATAACTCTAATAATTTGCATAGCATATTTCACTATATAATGTATACATTTCAAACAAATATTATAACCAATTTGTGTATAATATCAGTATTTACATACTTTACAATCATATGTACACACTTTATAACAATGTGTACACCCTTTATATCAACTTGTAACATAACCAATGCAAGTATGTCTCATACACTTTTACATAGCGTAAGGTTTGACAGAATTCTCAAAATCTATACATTGTCATCTATACCGTTTGTGTAGTTACTTAAGTTGGTCACATTGTTAAGTTATTTTTACGCTTATGTTATTTTATTTGTACACATCCTCATTTATATTTTGAAATTCTGTACGGGATCTTTATTGTACAAGTTAACCATTCTCTCTAAAAGGATAATGACATACTTCTTATAATTTTTAAATCATGCTTCACTAAATAACACATTTATTACAATCAAATTACATATAATATTAGCGTTTACCTTGGACAGAGTTCACCATGCAGTAAATTTCAGATGAGCCGCTCACAAGTCTCGGCTATGCATTTGTTACTCGATGAATATCTATCTCAGTCATCCACTACTTAAATCGGCGTGTATTGTTGCTGCAGCGGATCTTTACAATTATCTTGTGCACACCTCAGACAAGATGCCCGTTTTGATAGGGTTTATTTAAGAGTTGGAAGAGAAGAAGACAAAAATTTATGTCTATGTTATGCGAAATAATTTGTTGAGAGGAGAAGAACAGAAGGAGCTTGTTGAGAGGAGAAGAACAAAAGGAGCTACAGCGACAATGTATTGTGTTCAGAGAAAAACCCACTACCGCCATTTTCTTCCCACATCTTTTAAGTTGAAAGAGTTTTAAATCCCGCCGATCGTACCAAAAGTTGATTTTCAAATTTTGATTTTGAATTTTTCATACCCTTAACGGCCAGACCAAACGGAGTTAAAAGTTAAGCTTGTATTGAAGCAACAATCCTCTACACTCATCTCCATTTTGTTCGATTTGGTTTTGGCCGTTGATGATGGGCCCACCACATCTTGGCCATGAAAAGTTTATGAGCGGTTGTCTGACAACCGCTCCAGCCCCTCGTCCCATGGATAATGCGTCTGCTATGGAAAATGCCGCAAAAAGTCTTTTCCTCGCCAGATCTGGCATGCCTGTCTCACTGTCATTGCCACCGGGTACAGTGATCATAGCAGCAAATGCAACTGTTGCGACCAGAGTAGCTACAACCATGCATGAGTTTGATGTATCCTTCGTCCATTCCTTTGCATCCTTTGACAAGCCTTTATGCTTCTCCAAGAATAATTCTCGAGGAGTTTGTCCTTCTGAGTTCTTCCTTGTCCTCAAGTCAAAATAGACAATTGCTTCCACGGCCTGCATGCAGTTAATTACGGGATTAATCTAGGTTTATGCTTGCACTTCATTTGCTAACACTAGGGCAACTACTTTATAGCGAAACAACCATCATAATACAAAATGAGAAAATTAAAGATCTACAAAAGTCTTTAATTTGGGTACAATGTCACACATTCTGGTGCTCATTTACATTCCACCATGTATTTTGAGGTGATAATTGTCCCTTTAGTCTATATTCAGTAGCCAGTAAAGTTTATTTGGACAACTATCATCCTAAAATATGGTGTAACACAGCTGTAATACCAAAATGTAGAATAGAAATATCCAAAACGTACCGTTTAGAAGTATGATGTGTGCCTGAAAGGGTCGGCTTGGTTAAGTTCAAAAACTTACGTGGATAGGATACTAATCCATGATATTGTAAAGACAGTTTGAATAGAATTACTATGATATCGCATCATGTAACTTATATTTACCACTCTTACCAGTTACCACTACGATAGGATACTTACTAGTTACCACCCTTAATATTATCTTGAGCCATCAAATAGTAGGCTTAATATTAAAATTTTTTTCTATTTCAGCCTTTCCTTATATTTTATGATAATTGAATTGCACGTTTAAACTAATTTATAGCTAGAGAAAGCAGGCATTCCTCGTGTTACATGCTCGAAAGTAATTCAATTGTCACATGGCTAAGGAATGGATCCATCTCTTGAGTGTTGCAGCGTCAAGTTAAAGGCATTAGATTGTACTGACACGAGAATTCCAGAAAACACTGTAGTGTGCTTTTAATTTTGTCTGGTCCCTCTAAAATCATGGCAGGGCACTTGTTTTCTTACTTTCTCTTTTTAGCATTGTGATGTTAATGGATGAAAATGATGCTGATCGAACATCTTATTAGCCGATAAACTATCGTAACATGATGATAACTTTTCTTCTTCTTCTTCTTCTTTTTTTTTGCTGACCTAAAACATGTCCTGACTCGAGTCACTTGAGACCTGAGCCGACACACCAAATTAGGGGATACGCCGCTACCCCCACGATGCACCCAAGTTAAATAGGAGGGTTCAAATTTAGGAAAAAATTTGAATCCAGGATCTCATTCAATTATACCTGGCAATTGGGCGGGTTGGACGGGTTAATATTGGGCTTTTATTTAATATTGGGTTAATTATTGTGCATGCATTTTTGAAAACGCGATTTAATGAAAACGCGATTCAGTGGCGCGTTTCTTTGAAAAACGCGTTTTCTGCTGCGAAATTTAGCAGAAATTTAACTTTTGAATAATTACAAATGATACCCCAATTTCCCAAAATGCATCAAAGATCATTTGTTTGCTAAAATACTCAATGCATGCACATGTAAAATGATCAAAACATGCATTTTAACCCCTTGTAACAAATCAAAAACAACAATTACTCAAATCGAGGGGTTGAGTTCCTTGATCAAACTTCGCCTTTTTCACCTCATTTGGTCACTTTTGCTTTCATTTCCAATACCTACAAATGAAAAATAACAAAATAACTCAAACACATATTTTAAACATAAAATCACACCAAAATAACATAAATAACCAAAACATTGGGTTGCCTCCCAATAAGCGCTTTTTTTAAAGTCAATAGCTTGACTATTTCACCTCATTTTTCAAGGAGGTTTTGTTAACGAATAATCCACCATTTTATGCCTTGGTGGATCATTGTAAGGTGACTTAATAGAAAAAGCCACATGATCTAATGATATGAGAGATGGAAGTGACTTACATATTCCAAGTGTTTCATAGATATTACCTTGAATATGCACCACTTGAGAACTTACCAACAGGGATGCCATGAGAGTATCTTGGGCAGCAATACCCTTAGAACCTATACTTTCAATGCACTCCTCAAGAGGGGTGAAAAATGAGTCATTAAAACTCACCTCTTGAGGCTCAAAGTTAGTTCCAAAGATATTATCATGTGAAATGGATATTTGCTCATTAAAACACACTTGAGATTCATCATTTTCATCAAAATGCAACCCATTTTCACATACAACATTCCCACCATTCATGCTAGGATCATTTTGCAAATTATTAGAGGAAATAACTTCACACAATACATGTAATTGATCTTGTATTCTACCAAAGTGAGAAGCCAATTCATCTATCCTTTCCTCAATCCTATCAAAACGGTCGGAAGTCACATTAGCTAATTTTTCTATAGCTAACTCCCAAGATGGCTTAGAATCATTAGCTACCATTTCAATTGCCAACTCCCAAGATGGTTTTGATTCATATTGGACACATTCAGGTTGGTAATTATAAAAATATGAAGAATCACTATAAGTACCATGATTATCCCAACCATAAGCATTAGCACTATATCGATCAAAACAAGGATTGTAATGCTCTAATTCATCATAATAATCCACATTTTGTGCTTGCATACATGTATTAGTAGCATGATAACCTCCACACAAGTCACAAATCACATGATAAGAATTAAAAGCATTAACATTCCTTCTCTGCTCAATTTCATGCATCATGGTGTCCATTTGAACTTGTAACATCATAACATCAAATTTAGCCTTTAAGCACCTTAAACCATCTTCAAAAGACATACATTCAGTAAATTCTTGGTTACCTCTATTAAAGGAGCTTTGCACTTGGTAACCATCCATTACCAATCTTCCACTTCTCAAGCATTGTCCTCCAAATTGTCCTACCCTTCTCATCACCTAAAATTGCTTTTAAACAACTTAAGAGCAAAATTAGTAAGAAGAATAGGTGATAAAACACATACACATAAAAAATTCTAAAATGACAGAAAATAACATTCACACAATAACTAATAAAATGTCTAAACTAATAAAGTTACTCTTCACACCGATATTGCCAAATCTTCCCCGGCAACGGCGCCAAAAACTTGACGTGCGCGGAGTATACATATACAATTAAGCTCATCCTAATCAAGTTTTACATTTATAAACTCCTAAATACCCCACACGCGATTTATCGCAAGTATACGAATCGTGAGCGAGTATAGGGTATTAAGGGTCGATCCCACAAGGAAGATTGCAATTACCGGTACTACTAAAGCTTCTCTATTATTTAGACTATCAATGAATTATAACAAATTAAAGCCTACTGAAATTATACAAGATAGCAAATAAAAGCTCCTTAGGTTGTGGTATCCCCAACTACTCATGCAAGTGCTATATTTGGATCATTGAGTACTACATCTAGGCTAATTATGGTGTAATTTCCTTATGCATTTGAATCCTACTTTCGTAGTGAATCAATTATACTCATAACTAATCCATACCTATTTTCATGGTTATGAAATTAGCTACAAGTTCATTTCTTCAATGAAATTACATGAAATGAATCACTAAAAACCACATAAGTGCACCTCTACTTTCGTGAGTGTACTCCCTATGTTTAGCACTTCTTGAACTAGTGTTAAATCTCAATTTTCATTGCAGAAACAACACCTTAGATAATCACAATCAATGGTACCAGATTAATCATGATTTAAGAAGCCAAAGTGCTAAATAACTTGCTCAAATCATAGCAGTCAAATAACCAAATAATAAACACTAACAATTATAGAAAGTTCAACCAAACCCAAGGTATAAACTTTAGAAACACATAATGAACACAAAATCCAGAACTTGTATATTAACTAAACTTGGAATCAAATACAAAAGATAAAGAATTTGGAAGAAATACAACCCTTGTCACATGAGCTTTCTTCCTTGCCTTCTTCATCCTAATCTAGATAATAAACAAGAATGGAAAAGCTACACTACTCTATACTAAGCTAAACTAACACTAGGGAGATGAAAGAGCTACATTTCTGCAGCTTCAAGCTTTCTCCCGTAGCTCACTCTCTATTTTCTGCTATGAACTCCCCAATCTCTCCAATCTCCTATTTTTGCAATGCATTTGGCTATTTAATGATGAAAGGTGGTCAAGAAATGAGGATTACATCTCCCTTTTACAGCTGGGAATGTTTCTCACATGTCTAGCATCCAATGTGAGTTGGTGGAGGTGAAATTGATTTTTTACGCGTACAGAGCAGCCTTTTCTGACCAGTGATCCGAGCTGCTACAGTACCTCGGATCCGTATGGATCCGAGCTCGGATCCACTAACCCGGAAACAACCGAGGGTTCGGATGAATAGTGGATCCCAGTGTGGATCACTTGCTCTGTTTTTGGCCCAACTTCAACCAATCTTTTCTTGATGTTAGAGGCTGAACCAGCTCATGTCGAAAACACGAAAGTTGTAGCCTTTTGAGTTATCTTTCTAATGCATCAAGAATCACCTCATTTGGATCTGTGTAGGCTGAGATATGACTGAAATACCCTTGCCTGCTCATTGCCCTGTTCCAGCTTCGACCAGTAGAAATTTGCTATTGTAATTCGGTATTTTGACCTGGAAAACCTTCAAACTGGATTTAGATGTCTTCACCAAAGTTGTAGATCTATCTCTTATCTTCAAATTGGTTCAAGAATCATCTTAATCCGATCATTGTAGCTCAAGTTATAGCCGAAATACGAAAATGTGTCAAAACTGTCAAAATACACAAAATCCAAGTAAAAAGTGATAAAAACCTCATTTAATCACTTAAAAGCATTTTTCACCAATTATAGCCAAAATGATTCATATTCTACCAATAATATAACTAAAGTGACTAAAAATAATATAAAATATCATACAATTATTACGTAAATTAGTCACTTATCAGTACTGACACGAGAATTCCAGAAAACACTGTAGTGTGCTTTTAATTTTGTCTGGTCCCTCTAAAATCATGGCAGGGCACTTGTTTTCTTACTTTCTCTTTTTAGCATTGTGATGTTAATGGATGAAAATGATGCTGATCGAACATCTTATTAGCCGATAAACTATCGTAACATGATGATAACTTTTCTTCTTCTTCTTCTTCTTTTTTTTTGCTGACCTAAAACATGTCCTGACTCGAGTCACTTGAGACCTGAGCCGACACACCAAATTAGGGGATACGCCGCTACCCCCACGATGCACCCAAGTTAAATAGGAGGGTTCAAATTTAGGAAAAAATTTGAATCCAGGATCTCATTCAATTATACCTGGCAATTGGGCGGGTTGGACGGGTTAATATTGGGCTTTTATTTAAATGGGTTATACCCAACCCGCCCAACTTTAAATTGGGTTAATTTTGGGTTGGGTCATATTGGATATTCTCAAATCCATAACCCAAATATGACCCAATATATTAATTAATAGATTTTGATACATAAATTCTCTCAAATACATTTTTATGTACAAAAAAAAATTTTCGCACACATAAACACATTTTCACACACTAAAATAATTTTGGTCCAAGTTGGATATAGCATGAAAAAATGGTATACCAATATACAATTTTCCAAGTCTTGTTACTTGATTTAGCATTTGCCATACCAAACATATTTCTAATATCATAAAAGATCCAATCACGCCTTAATTAAATTGAAATTTTGATGAGAGAGATATAATTCTCAACAAATTAGTTCAAATATCACTATCCAATTCATTTGAAAATTTTTGGAAAAATTAATACAACATTAAAACAGGTCCAATGACAACTCAATCATCCACCAGTCACCAATAAAGCACATTCTAATGCCTTTGGTCCTACATTCTATACGTTTATAAAATGCACAATTAAGAATGTAAACTCTAGCTTCACAGCCAGTGCTACAGAACCAGCTGAATTGTCGGCGTGTTCACCTCGTATAAACGAAAATCTAACTCTGATGGGTATCCATTAACTATGATTTAAAATATATTTCAGGTATCGTATTTTTTTAAATGAAAGATTAATTAAGAAAAAATAAATAAATATAATAAAGAATAGGTAAGATTAAATAGGAAAAACATATAAATATGAGAGAGAATAATAATTGTTAATACGCGTATATACATGATAAATTAGATAAAATTTAAATGTGATAATGAAAACCCGTAAGAAAATTTTTTTAACTAAATATGTGGGGATCAAACACATAATTAGGCTTGTTTATTAAGTGAACTGAACAAAGTGCGAGTTATAAATAACTCATTTAAGCTTATTTAGATTCATTTATGTGCTAGAACAAGCATGTTTAATCCTCAATTTCATTCGCATTAAGGTTATTCTACAAATCTTGATATGCGGCAAAAAAAAAATGAAGATGTTGATCAAATAAATTAGGTTCAAAATAATATGGATCAGATAAATTTTTTTCGTTGTTAATATATACGAAGTTTGGCTAATTAGACACACTTACCTTTGCTTGAATTACTTGAATTAATTTCTTTATTTATTTTTTAAATTTAGGTTGGGTAATGGGTGCCCAACACAAATGCCCAAACTGCCCAAAATATATTTGGATTTTTATTACCCAACCCAAAATTAACCCAACACCCAAATTACCCAATCCAACCTCTCAAATTAGTGGGTTGATTGGGTGGGTTGTTGGGTTTTGGGCATAATTGCCAGCTATACATTCAATCCAAGAGCCCTCTTTAATGCTAGACTATCCCCTGGGGCGATGATAACTTGTCTGCTTATTAGTCTTTTGTCAACTTGTAAGTGAGCTTTCTTGTTGCAATTGGCACAAAAGAGAGAATCACAAGGGATTTCCTACATATTACGTGATTAATTAATTACTTATATAATAGCTAATAAATCACACTGGGAGGGAGCCGCATAAATTAATTAAGACAACTAATCTAATACTGCAAACGGGCAAAGAGAAAAGCACCTTCCTTTGGGAATGACACAAAAATACAGGGCCCTAAAAGAAGAAAAAAAAGACTCAAGTGCTAATGTAATAAAATGTCCCTATTACTATTCAGTGGACAGCCACTACAACAAAAAAGGGATTTGGCAAGGAACAAAAGTTCTCGCCAAATGTTTTGACTTCCTCGCTAATGAATTTCAGCGAGGAAAATGCTTCCTCGCCAAGGTTGTCGCTAGATGCTCGTCGCTAAAAGTTATTAGCGAGAATGCTGCTGCCTTTCACACTGATGGAGCAAATCAATAGCAAGGGCAGACCTCCTCGCTAAAAGTTATTAGCGAGAATTCTGCTGCCTTTCCCACTAATGGAGCAAATCAATAGCAAGGGCAAACCTCCTCGCTAATTACTGGAATGCTATGGCGAGAAAAACTTTCCTCTCCACTAAAATAGAAAACTCCCCACAAAAAGCAGTGGTTCCTTGCAAATAGTCAAGGTGTTTTGTGAGGAAATTAGTGCGTCCTCACCAATAACATAGAATTGGCAAGGAACTTTTTGACAATTCTGCAATCCCCCATATATATACCAGTAAAACGTTTTTGGCCAGGAAAGTTTCCTCTCTAATGTTCCCCTCTAATGCTGTTGTGAACATTTCTTAATCCCATTTTAATATGCTAATCTTAATTCCTTGAGCCAATTATATATGGAGTGGTTTTGTTAGAAAATTTAGCTGCAAATAGCTTTTTTGTTTTTTTGGGGAGAAAAGCTTTTGGTTTATTTGTTGTCTCATCAAAATCTGAAACCATCAGTTTCTACCATTATTGACAGAGTAATACATGGTATATTTATAAATAGAGAAACAAACATGTTGTATAAATTGATACAGAGAAGCATATGATGCAGAACGGTACAGACATAATTGACGCCCTCAAAATCATTCTAGAATATCTAAAATGCTATTGACTTTTGGGATCCAAGCCGCCTCTTTCTCAGTCGCTCAGCCATGATAAATGCAAGTTCAAGTGATTGGGAAGCATTAAGCCTAGGATCACAGTGTGTGTGGTAGCGCGAGCTTAGTTCATCAAAGGGTCACAGTACGCAATCCACCAATGCATTCTGTCACATTTTGGCCAGGCATCTGTAGATGGACTCCTCCCAGGGTGGCTGCCTTCCTGCTTATGGACATCAAAGAATGCTGTTACTTCCGCCCTGTAGCATCAAAAGGCAGAGTCTTTAGACCACAAGGAGCTTTGATGGTGTTTCAACATGAGAACCATCGAACCAAAGGAAATGGGCTTAACAATCGCAGTACAAGCCAGATGTGGAATCCAATTTAGTAATAGACCATTGATACGGTAGAAGCAAGCACCGTTGATATGGTCAATTGGAAGTCCAGCAGCAGTCATAAATCCAAGAGTCTCGTCTACATGGTGAGCTAGATCACGGTATCTATCACCTTGTTTGCTGTGCTCTGTGAAATCCAGGTTCAACTGTGTAACCCTCTACATAGCAGCATATCCTCCAGTTGCAAATGCCATCAACAGATTCAGAGTAGCTGAGCTGCACAAAAAGGGAAGATTAGATTAGATGGAGAAATTTACTGATTGCATATGAAAACAGGGGCTTGAACCAACTAGGAAAAGCAGAGAAGTTAACCTCAACCAACCAGGAAACAAGATGAAAATCATAGGTTGTTAGCTTAAACCTCAACCAATCGAAAACTACAATCTTTGATGTTAAGCACAAACCCACATAATTTACCTTCACAGAGTCTAGAGAATGGTTGGAACTCAATTTTCCTAAAATTGTGAGGAAAATAATGTAATCTTAGAAATCTGACACAAATAATGGTAATAAGAATGGACAAGAAGGATATGCAGACTCACAAAATGGCACCAAAATATAGATCTAACAGTATTTGAAGCAAATGGATGAAGTATTGAAGTTGCTCTGAGGTTTTCTTACAGCAATAAAACCTAAGCCCCTTCACATTTTGCAATTCTTGGGAGATAGACAGGAGGTGGGCCTTCATTTTTGAGCAATTCCTCAGAGGTCTCCTTCACGTTTAGCAATTCCCGCATCTGTTCTTCAATTTTTGGACTAAAAACCACCAATCTTGGCCTTTGAGAGAAGAACATATGAGTGCTCGATCAATTGAGAGAGATAAGTGAGGGCCGGCCTTTCTACGTATATATATAATAGTATTATCCCTCAGCTGTAATGAGCCTTCAAATTTTGCCGGAAGGACGTTGCGGGAAAAATAAAATTCTTGGAGGGAATAAAGCGCGCGTGTCCTAAATTCTGAAACATTTATGATGGTTTAAGTGTTGTAGTTAAAAGTTTCTAAGAATTGGAGAATTGGAGTATATTATATAGAATGAATATTGAGTGTTAGAAGTATATAAAAATTGAAAGAGATCATGTATGAGAAAATGAAACTAATCAAAATATTCTCAATATATAGCAAATCAAATTAACTGAGTTTGATAAATTTGCATTTAATTTTCAAATAGAGGTTTGTTGTATGATATGTAATTGCCATTTCTTGAAATTATTCCTCACTCTTATATTTTTGCTAAACTTCAAAGAACTTAACTACGCATAAAATAGCATGAGAGGAATGCCTGCAAGTGTGCTAGTCAATAAATATTTATATTATATTTGTGCTAATACATGTCCATATGCATAATTCAAAAATTCTTATGTATTTCATATATGAGTATTCTTTTCAAGTAACTGTATAAAACACTTATAAATGTTAATAATTAGATGATTTAATTTAATTGTTCTAAAGTTTTAAATACGAGGATAAAGAATAAAATTGATATGGATGTACTATAATCTATGAAATTATAGTAAATTACTTGTAATTCCAGTTCCTCAACTTTTAAATCTATTTATATTGTGACTTTGAACTATGTGTTATTTTGCTAAACTCATATTTCTATGATGAACTTTTGATCATAATTTATAAAAAAGAATTTCGTGTAACAAGCGCTTTATGTTGCCTATCCATTTTTTTGAATTGTTATAAAAGTATGTAATTCTTTTATTAAGAAAAAAAAGTCTTCTGTAATAGGCTTAACCTCTCCTCAATTAAAAAATTGATTGAGATAATGTACTTTAGAAGTTTAATTGAGTATTAATAAGGGATAATTGCAGAAACCTCCCCTGAGGTTTCTAACATTTGCACTGACCTCCCCTGTGGTTTGAAAAATTACATTGACCTCCCCTGAGGTTACTAATCCTTTGCAAATTCAGTCCAAACGATTAAAATATTGTTTTAGGGAGTGAAATTAGAATTTTTTACCAAATTTGTCATTTGTACTACATGTCCAATGAATGACAAAATACTACAAATTAATTAACAATTAATAAACTTTAAGGAATATAGTTTATAGGCAAATACGCATTACCTATTTAAAGTACCGACTCTTTATGGGTATTTTACTTACAAACATTTAATTTAATACAAATATTTACGCTCAAATACATATTTGTATTTACTTTCAAATATTTAATTTTTGTTAAATACAAAAACTACCAATCTCTCTTCCGTAAAAATATTAATATAATACTTTTTCAATTTTAGTTACAAACATTTATGTATTTAACATAAATTAAATGATTCAAAATAAAATACCCATAAAGAGCCAATACTTTACTCATGTAATGGATGAAAGCCATAAAGAATTAATACTTTATGGGCCATTTCTTTTTAAAAAAATATATTTAATTTATATTAAATAAATAACCTACCGATTTCCTTTTTGCAAGAATATTACTGTAACACTTTTTTGAATTTTACTTACAAACATTGATATATTTATCATAAATTAAATGTTTGAAAGTAAAATATCTGTAAAAAGCCGGTACTTTAAATGAATAATACGTGTTTGCCTATAAAGAGCCGGTAACTATTTAAAGTACCGGCTCTTTAAGGGTATTTTACTTTTAAATATTTAATTTAATACAAATATTTATGCTCAAATACAGATTTGTATTTACTTTCAAATATTTAATTTTTGTTAAATATAAAACCTACCAATCTCTCTTCCGTAAAAATATTAATATAACACTTTTTCAATTTTAGTTACAAACATTTATGTATTTAACATAAATTAAATGATTCAGAATAAAATGCACATAAAGAGCGAATACTTTACTCGTGTAATAGATGAAAGCCATAAAAAATTAATACTTTATGAGCCATTTTTTTTAAAAAAAATTAATTTATATTAAATAAATAACCTATCGATTTCCTTTTTGCAAGAATATTATTATAACAATTTTTGAATTTTACTTACAAATATTGATATATTTATCATAAATTAAATATTTGAAAGTAAAATACCCGTAAAGAGGTGGTACTTTAAATGAGTAATGCGTGTTTGCCCGTAAATTATACTTTTTAAAGTTTATTAATTGTTAATTGATTTATAGTACTTTGTCGTTCATTGGATATGTAGCACAAATGGCAAATCTTGCACAAAATTCTAATTTCACTCTCTAAAATAATATTTTAATCGTTTGGACTAAATTTGCAAATGATTAGTAACCTCAAGGGAGGTCAGTGTAATTTTTCAAACCACAAGGGAGGTCAGTGCAAATGTCAGAAACCTCGGGGGAGGTTTTTGTAATTATCCCTATTAATAATTGTAAACCACTCCATTTTTATTATTCTAATGCCAACATAACAAATGTGACTTTGAACTATATGTGTTATTTTGCTAAACTCATATTTCTATGATGAAATTTTAATTGTAGTTTATAAAAAGAATTTCATGTAACAAGTGCTTCACAATGCCTATCCATTTATTCTTGAATTGTTACAAAAGTATGTAATGCATTAATTAATAAAAAAGTCTTGTGTAATAGGTTTAATCTCTCATCAATTACAAAATTGATCGAAATAATGTACTTTGGAAGTTTCATTGAGTATTAATAATTGTAAACCGCTCCATTTTTATTATTCTAATACAAACTTAACAAATGTGACTTTAAACTATATGTGTTATTTTGCTAAACTCATATTTCTATGATGAAATTTTAATCGTAGTTTATAAAAAAGAATTTTGTGTAACAAGTGCTTCACAATGCCTATCCATTTATTCTTGAATTGTTACAAAAGTATGTAATTCATTTATTAAGAAAAAAGTCTAGTGTAATGGGTTTAATCTCTAGTCAAATACAAAATTGATTGAAATAATGTACTTTGGAAGTTTCATTGAGTATTAATAATTGTAAACTGCTCCATTTTTATTATTCTAATACCAACATATCAAATGTGACTTTAAATTATATGTGTTATTCTTCTAAACTCATATTTTTATGATGACATTTTAATCATAGTTTATAAAAAGAATTTCGTGTAACAAGCGCTTCACAGTGCCTATCAATTGATTCTTGAATTGTTACGAAAGTATGTAATTTATTTATTAAGAAAAAAGTCTTGTGTAATAGGCTTAATCTCTCCTTAATTACAAAATTGATTGAAATAAAGTACTTTAGAAGTTTCATTGAGTATTAATCATTGTAACCAACTCCATTTTTATTGTTTTGAGACCAAAATAATAAATGTGACTTTGACCTATATTCCAATTTTGTCAAATACCAATGCATATATAGATTAATTAATTTTTCAATATTATTTGTAATATCATTTCCCCTTGTTTCCATGTTAAGTGACAAGATTCTAAAGTACTCCCTCAATCTTAATATTAGAGTCATTTTTTGGGAATCCAAATTTATATGGAGATATGATAATCATTATGTTTAGATGAGGTGGCATTGATGAATTACATATCTATCCTTTGAATTCAAAATATTGTTTTAATAGAAGTGTATCAAAATTTAAAAAAAAAAACTTTTTCAAATGGCAAAATTAAAAAGTATGTATTTAATTTGAAATAGCGACTCTTATTTTGGAACATCAATAAAGTAAAAATATGATAACAACTACAGACAAAGGAAGTACATAACAACTGTTTCATGAAATTTGAAGTTCTTTGACAGAGTTGTGAAAGATAATGAGTTGTGAAAGATAATGAGCCATGTATAACACTTTTTCCATGCCTGCATTGTTTGGCTGGTAGATATAAAATTCAAAACCCATAAATATGCTTGATTTAAAGTATTTGGTCTATATGATTCTCCAAGTTCCAAAAATCTTGGGCAATTGTATTACATATTGTTAGACTTTCCCACTTTCATTACACGGATTAATAAAAAATAATAAAATGCAAAATTGAAACTAAAAAAGCAATAAGCATAAACTAGGATGGAAAAAGGGACGTGTGACATTTAATCATAATTCAGCACCTATGCATGACCAAAAGTTGAAGTCATTACTTCAAAAATACATGAACAGCAATTGTGCCTTTCCAAAATAACCACCGTTTAAAACAAACTTGAGCTTCCAAAAGGTCTTGTCACCTATTACATCCCAAACAAGCCACCTAAACATTTTAAACACTTTCACGGTGCCTTCCAGATTGCAACCTATTTCCAAATTCGCAATGTTAACCTGCACCAGAAAAATCACATATTAACAAGCCAAATTCAAGCAAAAAATTAAATGCAAGCATTTTTAGAATTGAATTACAGGACTTTTGTCAAGAAGACAAATTGCCACATAGAGCAAGGAAAACACATACCATTACTCCTTTTAAACAAAAATAAGCCTAGCTTCAAAAATATTTTATCATCTACCACATCCAAAACTAGCCAAACTACAACAACAATTCAAGCTCAAGTGGCTCCTTCTAGATTGCACAGCCTATTTCCATCCAAAATCTCCAAAATAAACCTGCAAAACAAAAATTTAATGTAAGAGATTTTCCACATAATGAAATTTTTTACTAAAACCATTGTGCCTCAACTGCATTTCTCAGCACTAAAACTTCCCATGTATTTGGCTACCCATATATTGCTTTCCAAAATCACATATAACTTGCATCACATCCATTCATCATTTTGTCATAGTGTATTACTAGAAATAACAGAGAACTGACTCTATGCATTCATATTAATTGAGATTCGTACTAACATCATCACACAGAAGCACAAATTGGTGACATCACCAATAAATTGTTTGAAAGAATGATGATACAACGATGGAAAGTCATTATTATTGCTGAAAGATGTCATGCATGCTCATGCACTTGTCCACCTACCAAGCTGCATGCATACATGCAGGAGTTTTTTTTTTTTTTGGGGGTGGGGGGCGAGGGGTGTTTGGATTTTGGGGCTTTGGATTGTGAGAAGAGAAGCTACATCTGCAACTAGTCATGGAAACGGCTGACAGAAACACAAGCTGTAAAAACTGGAGAGTTCCAAAGAAGTTGTTGGAAACACGGCTAGAAACAGAGGAAAAACAGAGCAGCGATATCACTTCAAGAAAGCAGTGCTATTATGGCACCATACCAATTCCTCACCCAGCTCAGTGGTGAAACAGCTAAAGAAATGTTCTAATTAAGTCGAGAGAGAGAGAGAAAAAAGAAGTCCTGTTTTTCACACAAGATAATGCAGAGGAAAAACAGAGCAGCGATATCACTTCAAGAAAGCAGTGCTATTATGGCACCATACCAATTCCTCACCCAGCTCAGTGGTGAAACAGCTAAAGAAATGTTCTAATTAAGTCGAGAGAGAGAGAGAAAAAAGAAGTCCTGTTTTTCACACAAGATAATGCTAATTAAAATGCCACAACTGATTCATTGAAAGGACTAGCAGCATTTGTCCATTGCTCTAACACTGAAGACGTTGAAGCTGTTGGCTCCCCCATTTGATCAATTACACTCCCTATCTTTTAAAGAGTGAACATGGAATCATGGCCAAGAAAACTCAGCAAGATTGCTCTGGGATTAACTTGGCATCAATCTATTACTATAAAATTCAAGACCCTCATGGACATTGATTATTGTAAGAAAGCCTTTTACGTTCCCCTTCTGTCGCTTCCCCAACCAACCGCCCATTCAGAGGAGAAAGAGCGGAAGCAGTGGCGGCGCCGGACAAGGTGGTGACTATTCGTACTAGGAAGTTCATGACCAATCGTCTTCTTTCCAGAAAACAATTCGTCATTGATGTTCTGCATCCTCGAAGGCCTAATGTTTCCAAGGCTGAGTTGAAGGAGAAATTGGCTAGGATGTATGATGTCAAGGACCCAAATGCCATCTTTGTTTTCAAGTCCAGGACGCATTTCGGAGGTGGCAAATCAACCAGGTTTGGATAGATGTATGGTTCTGTAGAGAATGCTAAGAAATCCTGAGAGTTCTAGGCCTTGTCAAATTTTTATAGAGAAAAACAAAAATGTTTTTGCAGCAGAGTTATTTTCTCATTTGTTACTTTGAATTGTGTCTTTGTTCCTTTGAAACTAAGCCTTGAGATTAATGTCGTTGTGTAAAGTACTGATAGTCAAATTCGTCATGCCTTCTGCATCTAAGTTCAGCCAACTTGAAGGACCACAAACATACACAGATTGACAAAAGATCCTATAATCAACAAGGTATGCACCAGAACAAATGCAATTTCAATCCAAATACTGGTTGGCAATGAATTACTGGGTGAATGTAATCAACTAGAAAATCTACATATCTTCTCATTTTTCATGTTCCGATTAGTGCTATTCAATACTCATTTTAGTAGTGCGCTATTCTAAATCTTGAAGATATCATTGGATGTTACTAGTAAAACAAAACTACTATTACTCAAAATGACATCTCTGAGGACTGGAATTTTTTATTTCTATGCTTTCAGTAGTTGAAGAATAATGGCCTTTACTAACGATAAGGCCAAACCTATAAATTGTCCAAAAGGACAATAGCTAATGATACGAAAGTATTGTTATCTTCTATGATATAGCAGACCATAATTTAACCACTTATCAACAAAAGCATACCATGTTAAAGACACAACTCCTATACAAGTTAAGAAGGATTAGGGATATAAAATCATACAAGCAAAAAAAGGTTACAAAGGTAATGAACATGGTTCTACCATAAAGAAGCACAAAACAAGAATCCTGACTTGTTGAACATGCCAAATGTGTTAAAAGAAGTGAATAACTCAAATATTATAAACATGAACACGGAGGATGATAGGTAGCAAAGAAAACTCAATCAGATTCGCATGGTAGCAATCGATTATTAAATTCAAGAGGACCACATAGACACAATTAGTAACCGCAATAAAAATAACAAGTAAAGTTTTACATATCTAGCCTTGATCTTAAAATAGAAGAAGAAAAAGCGCACCTGATTACAAATTGTTAGAGAGAGAATTCGGAGAAATTAAAAGGGAAAGAGAATGAAATCAACGAACTTGGTGGCATTTATCTTCCCGCATCTGCACTTTACTCTTCTGTTTCTTCTTTTTCTTTTCCTTTTTCAAAGGCCTCTTAACTCTTAAAACTACAACGTTTGGTTGTATTTTTATTTTAGCAAGAATAGAACCACTTCTTGCTATTGGTCAAGTACAGATCGGCGAGAACCTGTCCTCACCAAGTGCGGTACATCAGCGTGGAACTGCATGAATTCTCACGAGTACCAAAAAGCCTTGGCGCCACTATGACTACAATTTGGAGGGAAGCTTCCCGCCTTTCTTTTTGGCAAGGATGTTAAGCGAGGAAAGTCATAGTGCTAGCAAAAGTCAAGCTGTCTCCAACATTTGGTGAGGATATGCTCTGTTCCTCGTCATCCACACATTAATAGCGTTGACTTGTCTGCTCCTCGTAAAAAATTTTGTAGCTAATTCCCTTCTTTGTTGTAGTGAGCGTTACTCTTCAGGTGCAAACTGCAAAATTGGGATGAACTAGAACGACGAGAAATTTCTAAGCTTGTGATGAAATTTAAAAAAATTCTACAAAAGGGGCGATTTGGGTTATGTATTCCGTAGGGGGGTCTTCGCATTTCAGGAATGCGAGCTCTGATAAGCTCGCATTCCTGAAATGCGAGGTCAGAAGAATTTTTTTATTTTTTTTTTCGGAGGTCATAGAGCTCGCATTCCACGAATGCGAGCTCAACTTATTGAGCTCGCATTCTGCGAATGCGAGCTCTCCCAAAAGTACATCTTTATTCCTCATGTATTCGGTTGGTAATGGAACGCAGCATGTTGTAGAGGAAAGGACACCAAAAATGAGAGAAATGCTTCTCCGAAGCTCATGCATGGGATTTTTTCCAAATTTGCACTTTAACCCCTATTTTTTTTACTAATGTTACTATGGCTCAACTAATTGTATAACTTAATCAATTTTGTCTCCTTAACAAGCCATTTTTCTTCAATATATCTTAATGTATTTTTAGATAGATTTTGAATGAGTTTTAGGATGAATTTGAAGGTTTAATAACTTTTTCTAGACTTATAATTTTGATCTATGAACTTCAGTGGAAAAATGGAAATTTTTGTCGTTTAATTGTAGAAAATGGGTTTTCATTCTTTTTTTGTGAATTTTTTCATTTAGTTTTGGTGGGTTTCATCTTAAGCCCTTAATTTTGTTTAAACCTTTAATTTTTGTAATAATAATGATTTAACCCCTCAAACTTCTTTAATTCTTTCCATTGGGTCCCAATTTCTTTTAATTTGTTAAACATGGGTTGTTTACTTTCAATTAAATGCCTTGATTGATTGAATTTCATATTTATTTTCATTTCCTGTGATTATTTGCTCTAATTAAAATGATGCCTTGACCATTTTCATTTAAAAAAAGTTGGAGCATTTTTTACGGTTGGAAATACATTATTTTATTATAATACATTTAAATGGCAGAAAAAGTACACATGCATAGTTCTCTGTATTTCATATAACAATGTAAAAATAGAATGAAATTGTTAACATGTAAGGTGTTGACTGTAATTTATGAATAAAATACTAACTTTTTTCCCTTTTCTATCAAATAAATTTTTTTAATCAAATTCTAATTTTCCTTTGTTATTAATGAATCGTATTTATTTGTTGACACCAGTGAATATTAGTTATAAGAATCTAATAGTTAATAGTCATTAATATCTGTTACAATTTCAATTGTAATTTTAGAAAGATTAGGGAGTGAACGGATGGAAAGGAAGATTATAGAGAGAGGGTTAGGGTTCGGTGAAAAGAGGGAAGAAAATTGTGAAAAGTGCAGAAACGAGGCTTCGGTTCTCCTATATCCGTGAAACGATCCGAGCTCGGTTCGAAACTGAAAGGGTGCGGATCCGGCATGGTTCGGATCCGCAGCACCGGAAGCACAGACGAGCCGTCGAATATTTATGAAGATTTTTTGGATCCGAGCTCGGATCAAAGGATACGCCGTCGGATCCGTCTGGGCAATTAGGATCCGAGCTCGGATCTGTAGTTCTCTGCACTAATTGCAGAAACTGCAATTTTTCAAACTTTTTCTCTCTTTTCCGGCCAATTCCAAAACATGCGTTGGAAAAACGTTTTATGAAATTTAACCTCCCACGCACATGTAATATACCAAAAGTACAATATCCAATCTCTTAAAACACATCAAACACATCTACATTGTAAATCGAAGGGTGAGATTCTTTGATCATTTTTGCATTTTTACACAAAAATGGCACTTTTGACCATTACATGCACAGCAAATGAGTCCATGAGCATGTATAAACATGTTATTAATAAAAGTCACGTGAATATACTGAAAATGCAACATTTTACGTATGCTTGGGAATTCTAAGTATAATTTAAGGAAGGATTTGGCCTTGTCTTTGACTATATCAGTCACTTATAGGAAAATCTCATGTAAAACTAGATAAATATCATTAATCTTGCAAAATTGTAAGCATAATTTTTCTTATTTAACCAAATATACTTTCTAAAATGTAAAAATCCTAATAGCATAATAATTCATTCCAAGCCAAATAAGAATTAAACTTTAACCAAACACCATAAGTAGCACAAGATGATTGAAGTAAAAGAAAAATAAAATCTACAAAGTTTGTCTTAACAAAAGAAAAGAAAAATAAAGAAATAAAAGATCCAATCCGCTAAAGAGCATCATGGCTGCTGGGAACGAGGGTCTACTGCCTGCTCGGCTCCATGAGGACTCTGTGAGGTACCAATATGGCCCTCCTCTTGATGGGGTGTAGGAGTAGGGGACCGGCGGATATGGAAATGATCCTCGATCGCACGAAGACGGCGATCATGTCGGTCGAGTCGCTCGGTCATCATCCGCTCCGTCTGGTCAATGCGCTCGACAACTCGCGTCTCCATACAACAAATGGCATTTAGGAGCTCTTGCCACTTGGAGCGCGGTTGAGGAGGTAGTCGCGGAATCGGAGGATGAAGAGTCTGTTGTGCCTCCGTCCCTTGAGTTTCCGCTTGTGGTTCAGTACGAGGCGGAGGCTGAGTGGAAGTCGATGCCTCTCCTGTGTCCCGGACCAAAGCAGCTCCAAAATCCGTAGAAATACCCAAGGATTTGAGTATCGTAGCATTCACCTCCTCGGCCGACCTAGTTACAACCGCTCTCTCGGTTCCAAGAGGAATCTTGAGCTTCTCAAAAACAAGTGATAGCAGTCGAGGAAATCCGAAACAAGTGTCGCCGGGCCTCATGCGAGCTGTGGTCCGCATATAACTGATGATAATGCTGGGTAGAGGAATTCCGGTCAACTGCCTACCCACTCCATGTATCATCTTATCCAAAAAATAGAGATCGCTATTTCGGATCTCCCGTTTGCCACTCTTTTTCGGCACCACATTAAAGGCAAAAAGATAGAAGATCAGGTGGAACCGATGATCGAAGGAGTCGGCATATACCGTGAGTTTTTTCGAACTTCCTCGCTCACGGTACTGCCCCTTTAGACGTCCCACAGCCTCTCCCACTTGCCAAGGATCTCTAGCTTTGAACTCCTTGGTCAATTTGACGTCGTCGCCTTCGTCTTTGAGTTCGACGAAGCGTCTCAGTGCATCTCGATTGAGAGCCACTCTCTTGCCTCTAACCCGTGACACAATGAGGTTGCCACTGTGGCTCTCCTTGTTTTCTACATTAGCATAGAACTCCCGGACTAGGTTGGGGTAGTAGTGCTTGGGCAACCGAAGGATGTTCTCCCATCCAAGTCTCTTGAATGCTGTAGAAATGTGATAGTGCGCGTCCACCTCCGGTGCCAAGTGTTTCTCAATGATGATCTCCTTGTCCAGTCCGGCTTCATACCACTCTTGGTTTTCGAGCGATGTGAATCGTGTGGTATCGTAGTCTGGCGGTGGCTCGTCACGGCTAGTAGATGCGGTCTTCCGGCGAGAACGAGGTGGCGACTCAGGTGAGGAAGATTCTTGCTCAGGTGACTCCTCGTGCATAGAGGGTGTGTGTTCCTCACTTGAGGAAGGAGTAGGAGTACGAATGCGAGCCCTCCTTGTGCGAGCCATAATACCTATACCAAAAAGCAAAGATGTTCATTAGAAAATGGATAAACTTGCTCACACTTGTTATATAAGAATTTTACAAAATTTCTGCAGAGTTTCCCCTTGTAAAAGGGCTAAACTCCCTGCCAACATGTGCCAAAAAAACACAACCAAATATCGTACATAGACTACTGAAGCTCTTGGTTAACAGAATACATCAAGTAAAAACACAAACAAATTGAATTAGGGTTCTCATATAATAATACTATACCTCGCAGTTCTAAGTTACACCATATAATGGATGCATTTTTATATGCTGAGATAGTTTCATGTTCAACTTGATAAAATTTTGCAGGCAGAAATTTTTACCTGGTTTTTAAATGCGTAAATTGAGAGCAGAAAAATTCTCGAATGATAACACATTTCTAAAGGGATATATATTCAGAAACTGCATTTGGCATATATAACAATACCATTCTACCATTCTATGGTACTCCTATCTGAATAATGTCTGAATTGAATACAAAGAGTTAAGAGATCCTTGAACCGGTCAATAAACCAGGATTGCAACGAAATGAGTGTTTCCACTGCCCTTTCCCTCCCCACGTTTTACTTCTTCTGAAATCTTCAATATTTGGTACAAGAATCAATCTTTGTTACCAAGGTCAACTTCTGGACAAATGCTAGATAGACAACAAGCCGAATGGCCCAGAAAGGCATATGAGACTTAGAATCTGAAATCCTAATCCCAAAAGGCATGCGTGGAGTCTTTTGATCAAAATCATAACTGTACAGTTGAAGAGCAACTGCTCCAAGATTTTGCCATCAAAGCCAAGGCGACCAAAATTCTAGCTAGAAAAGATGAAGTACCTATCTGAAATAAAATCTTAGCAAGCTCAATTGCATATTTTCAAGTAAAAGCGTCATCATTGCATATTTTCAAGTAAAAGCGTCATCAAACAAATCAATCTTTTCAATCTTAACCATCATTTGCAGAATGTATATGCCAATATAATCATAATTCATTCATTCACAATTCATAATTGTTTCATAATATAATCATAATTCATTGATTCACAATTCCTACTTCGCACATAATATAATGTCGTGCTTCATTCATTCAGCATCAAATTCATTCATTCAATTAAAACCAACATTCACAAGTCTAAATAAATAAAATGCTCATGCCCAAAAATTTAGAAAAACTCTTAAAAATATCATCAAAACCATAGTTTTGAAAAAAATAAGCATGAAAATAGCTGTAACAATCTCTTTAAGCACAATGTGGCACAATTATATCAAGAAATCCCAGCAAACATGCATTTATCATAATATTCCCAAAAACTATAAAATTTGCAATGTAATAAATTATAAAATGTTGTTGGTAAGAGCAAATTGTTACCTCAAATGTGTAGATTGATAATGGAGGATGAAAATGGTGTAAAATTTGACAGACAAAGAAGCCAAAATACCATGCAATTTGAGGATATCAGCTGCGGCCCGAAATTAGGTTTTGAAGATGAAAACCCTTGTTTGATGTTGTTTGTTGGTAAAATAGATGGGGGTTACTGATCAGAAGAGGTTTTTGGAGGTTTTTATGATGGAAGATTGGATAATTGATGGTTAAAATGGAAGATTGGAAGAAAGGGGTAGGGTTTCGGTGAGAAGAGGGAACAATTTATGAAAAAATAGCAGAAACGAAGCCTCGGTTCTGCTATATCCCTGAACCGATCCGCGCTCGGATCGGTTCAGTAAGGTCTCGGATCCTACAGGGCTCGGATCAGTTTCAACAGAAAGACAGACGAACCCTCGGATGTATTTCGCTTGAACTGGATCAGAGCTCGGATGGGGTAAAAGTGCAGAAACGAAGCCTCGTTTCTGCTATATCCGCGAACCGATCCGAGGACGGATGGGTTCATGAAGGCCTCGGATCCTAAAGGCCTCGGATCAGTCTCAACAGAAACACAGGCGAGGCCTCGGATGTATCTGGTTATCTATCGATCCGTGGTCGGATCCATAGATCCGCGGTCTGATCTTTCTGGGCTTCCTAGGATCCGAGCTCGGATCAGTGTTTCTCTGCAACAATTGCAGAAACTGCAATTTTCCAAACCTTTTTCCCCTTTTTCGGCCAATTCCAATTCACACATTTGACAAACATTTTATCAATTCTAATCTCGTACGCACATGTAATTTACTATAACCACTATATCCGAGATCTCAAAACACAACAAACACATTTACATTAGAATTCGAGGGGTGAGGTTCTTTGGTCTTTTTTGCACTTTTACACTAAAAGGGCATATTTTGGCCTTAAATACATATGAAATGACTAAACTTGAGCTTTTATAACCATGATATCACCAACACTCACTTGAAATGCACAATGCATGTATATGCATGAGAATTTCAAGCACTTAAAAGACAATTTAGGAAGAAAAACTCCCTTAAACCACGTGTTCTTCAATTGCACCTTCAAGATGGAAGTTCCGACATGTAACTAATTTACCGTGTATAAAATATAGGTGTACACTCGTATAATGCATAAGAATACTCATATAACCTACTTTTTTTGTACTCATATAAAGTGAGAACTAAGATACGCGCGATCGCAACATTCATACTCATATTATCCGTCATTTTAGAATATATACAAAATGTCACAAACAAAATTGTGTAATCCATAAGTTAGGTTAGTTATACAATAACAATACGAGTAATGGAATCAATGCTGCCCAAGTTTCCCATGAGTACCACATGTTGTTGGTTTGGGTATTCTTTGGCTTCGACGTGGCTGGTTTGGCACTACTGTATGGCCAAGAGTCCGTTGTGTCAACAGTGTATTATCTTGAATTTCAGTGCTTGTGCCTTCACCTCCTTCAAATTGCTCAGAAACATCGCGATGTGAATCCCTATCGGGCGTAAACTCTGTGTAAGTCACAGGGGACCTGTGATAATGGCCAATCGATCCACCTCCGTCATGCATGACATCGGTCTGAGGTGTGACAAAAGCAGATGCGCCAGCTTGGTCTTCAGTTGCCATCGAACCTCCATGGAATGCAGTTTGCATGGTGGGCTCTGGTGATCGGAATCTACGACGTCGCCCACCGCCATGCTGACTTCCGTGGGTATTTCTAGGAGCTCGTTGAACACGACATGGATCAGGGTATAGTGGAATCTCATGTGGTACGTGTGGAGGACGAAATGCAAGTCGGCGGGACTCTCCTACATGATGCAAAGATGTGGATGCAAAGTCCCTCAACTCTTGAAAATATCCGCTGTGTTGTTCATCACTAACGCCAAGAGAGTCCTGTGCCATGAAATACATGCGAGACATGGCATCGCTCTGCAAAACCAATGGACCGAATTAGAAGGACATACAGAATCTCAAAATAGTTTAAAAGGTCTATAAAAGTATTTGTGCTTGTTAAAAAGTGGGTTGGAAATAAACTATACAAGATATTGGGCCCTAGCGCTATCACCCCGGAAGCCCTCAGGGAAAGCGGGAAATCGACTCGGGTTTGAAATATAAATCACCGTGCGCTCCCGATACCACTGAACATACTCATCCGATGGATATGTAGTATCTTCAATTACTGTGCCATCTTGTATATGCACACGTCGATCATTCCAAATATCAATATATTGTCTATGTGTGGTGCTCCAGTCTTGATTCGCCCTACCACGACGATCTAGACAATGTAGAGCTGCCTGATTATCCGTCAACCTCATATCAGGCAGGGACTGATGAAACCCAAACTGCCGCATAACTCGATGAGGGAGGTGCGGCTCAACTACATCCCAGCAAATAAGATACGTTTCGGACCTCCAAATGTCCTGACCTGCAGTACAATACGCAGGAAGAGAAGCGAGAACGTCCGCCGAATATGGCTGCCATACGAACTGGAAAAAAATATAACATGAAAAATCCAAATCTTTTTTTTGTATTAAGAACTAATAAAAGGAACCGAGCCGAGCACGGATCGAAACTGAATGAGTTCGGATCCGGCAGAGTTCGGATGAAAACCGATTTATGAATTCTTGGATGATCCCACGCACATGTAATATAGCAAAAGTACAATACCCACTCTAGCAAAACACATCAAACACATCATATGCTAGTCAATACCTCTTCAGGCCGCAGGCCTGCTAACTGATCTCGGAATGCGGGCACAACATGCCTAACAACTCTGTGTACGTCCAAATCATTGTTCCACCTAAAAAATTAAAAAGTACGGTACATGTTTAGAACAAATTATATGTTGGTGTCGATATCAAAGGTCACGAAAACCCCCGAAATAAGGGCGAAACGACGCACCTAGCTCCATATGGACCAGGGTAATGCTCCAACGGCGCGATTCGGTCCGGACGCATGGTTGGTATATGTTCCCAAATCCATAGCTGTTACAAAATTAGAATCAATGTTAAAAGTGCAAAATGGAAAAATGAAAAAGTCCGGTGATAAATGTCCCTATTGAGTGCAATGTACCTGTAGTAAAACTAATGGACCGGCAATAGCCGATTTGGCAGGATGCGTGGCATCACAAAGTGACCGATAGAGAGTCGCCAAACACGCACTACCCCAACTATATTGCCCAACAGTTTCCAAGTCCCGCAGTAATGGAAGATACAACAAAGGAACTTTGTTGCCGGACTTATCGGACAATAAGTGTCCACCTAATATCAGTAAGAGGTAAATGCGCGCACGCTGCCTACATTCCGCATCTGAAGCATCGGGTGGCAACTCTGTATCCAACACTCTTGCTAAACATCCCAACTTTAGCCTCTGTCCATCAAAGTATCCAACTGCTGGCGAAAATCCAAGGAGCTCCTCACAAATGGCTCCCCACTCCTGAATGCTGCGGTATGTGTCTACCCCTATAACCGGTGGACCATCGATGTTCAACCCCCACAACACCTCTACATCCTGTAATGTCACGGTAGCCTCTCCAACCGGTAAATGGAATGTATGCGTCTCGGGCCGCCATCTCTCGACTAAAGATGTGATCAAAGAATGATCAACCATCTGATATCCACTCTCAAGCACGCCCTCAAATCCAGCCAAGGCAATATAACGCAAAACCCGATCAGGAATAGGCGTATGCGACCAAAATCCTCTGTCACACCGTCTGACATCTAACTGATTGCCCTCAATATGTCCGTGGAAAATTGAATGCGCCCGGTGTGCAGTTCCCCCCGAAATAATGTCGTGCACGTATGGTCCTGGATGTAGACCTGCAGGGATAGGAGTGTCGGCCATATTCCGGATGCAAATATCTACATCAATTAAAGACGGTGAGTCATGCATAAGTAAAACCCTAAAAGTGGGCAGTATCCAGTTTTGACCAATAAATCGCGAACTGAATGTTTTATTTTGTAGCAAAATTTGACCAAAGAACTAAGATACATCGAGTGAGAACTTTGGGGCTGTAGGTGTAAACAGGAAATTCTATACTTATCAAAGCATTGAACGAGTAGCGCATTTGACAAATGATAAATTCAAGTCAGCAATGTAGTTATTTAGAATAAATCCAGCATCGAACACAAATGAACTAGACTATAAATCCCACGTTCAAAAAGTTGAACTAACATGAAACAAAAATATCTAGGGAGTCGATAAAATCAAGGCCTATAATTCGGACAATTTCTCCTATTGTGACCCGTCTGATGACAATTTCGACATCTTCTTGGTTCGTCTGGATCCCTTTCATCCATCTCATTCCGAATTCTGCTAGCTCGCACCCGCCCTGCCCGGCGTGTAATAAATTTGCTCTTGTCTGCCTGCAGGGCCCACCCAGGATAGAGCCAAGTATCTTGATGCGGCAATGGGTTAAACATGCCTGAATACTGGACCGCCCACCTTGTTTTAGTAAACTGCTGGTCCACAAGCAATCCCGGATTGTCACCTCTATTCCTGCACACCGCCAAAGCGTGTGAACAAGGAAGTCTGTATATCTGCCACTTTCCACAAGAGCATGTCTTATCAAAAAACCTGATGGTTTGCGTATTGCCTCCTTTACCATCGACGCGCCGCCCTGTGATAACCTTATATACGCCCGATGGGCCATCGAACTCAATGACTCTGTGGGTGCCTGCCTTCCGCTCAGCATATTTAAAACGCCGCCATATCCTTGGGGGAAAAGGATTGCGACAATGTGAAGCATCTTCCCTTCTCGTCTTGAATAACGCAACTGTCCGATGAAATGTCATGTCAATGCATGCACGAATTGGCAAATGCCGTGCCCCGCGCAAGACATTATTATAGCTTTCGGATATGTTGGTAGTTAGAATACCCCACCGACGGCCATCGTCGTGAGATAGACACCACTTTTCTGGACTAATGGCTGACAGATAATTCCAAGCATCTGGGAACATGCTCCGTAGTTCTCTTCTGAACATCCGCCACTTGCGCAATTGTCTTGCCCTTCCCATTGCCCAACACAACTTACGAAGGTGTAAACCTTTGAAGTGTGTCATCAAATTGCTCCTAACATGTCGCAGGCAAAATCTATGGTAGGCTAAAGGTTCCGCCCAATAGTCAAAGTGTGTCATAGTATAGATGATACCATTGTGGCGATCGGAAATGACACAGATAGGATGTCGATCAAGTGCCACATTATATCTTAATTGTTCCATAAACCACGACCAACTGGAAATCGTCTCCTCATCAACTATGGCATAAGCAAGTGGCAGAATGTGGTTGTTCGCATCTTGCGTGACTGCAACAAGGAGTTTGCCCTTGTATTCGCCACGCAAATGAGTGCCATCAACGCATATAACTGGCCTGCACATGTGGAATGCTTCAATAGCCGGTCCAAAAGCCCAGAATACATACTTAAAGGTCTTAACTCGATCCGAACTATCCGAATGATGCGACCACTCCACCACGGTGCCTGGATTGGATTGCACCAGTGCATCGAGATACTGTGGTAGTTCGGCAAAATTCGCTTCCCAAGATCCAAACACAAGCTCAATTGCTTTACGTCTCGCGTACCAGGCTTTTTTGTAAGACACATCAACCTTCAAGTTTTCTTTAACGGAACTTAGTATGTTCTTGACCTTTAATCCAGGGTCATCTTCAATGCTACGGAGGATGTACCTTGAAATAACGGAAGCAGTCAGGCTTGTATTGTTATTTCTAATCATGTCGCCCAAGCAGTTATGGTCATTCACCCACTTTGTAATTTGCCACATTCCATGAGTCTTTTTCTTTACGGCTCTAACACACCATTCGCATGGTGGATACGATGGCGCGGTTGAAGTGGAAGGATGTCGATCAATTGATGACTTGCACTTAGCAAACCACGTGTTACTCTTACTCTCAATAACTCTGAACTCCCTATTGTGATTGATGGACCACATCCTAACTGCTCGGCTGAGCTGCTGCTTACTCTCAAATCTCATATGAAGACGTATATTATTATTCTCCTCACTGAATGTTACAATACGCTCCAATCCATCCTCCTCTTCCATATCATCATGATCTATGTTCCCAAGATCGGAGAAAAATGTCATTCCTCTTGGCACATATGCAGAGCTGCCAGCTGTGCTATTGCGTCTGTCCAAGTGGTCCATATCGAGGTTTACTCTTAAACCCCCACCTTCATGCTCATCATCCGAATCACTACCAGACACATCTTGCGACTCCGACTCTTCAACCTCTTCCGCATCAACTTCCGGGTCATCTTCCGGGTCATCTTCCGGGTCATCTTCTTCCACATCATCTTCAAGAGAGCCAAGGAGCCCATCGTGTATACTAGCATATACATCATTTTCAGCTGAACTGCGACAACCTTGCCCAGGGTTAGACTCGATCCCAATTGGAGAAATATGGCATGATGGACCTGGATCTCCAAAACTTGGAATCGAATCCAGGCCATGAAAATATTCCTGGGCACCCATGGACCCTGATGTGAGCCTTGGTTCTAATGAATCCATAGATCGATCACCATGCATATAATGACATGCTGATGAAGTCTCTGGAACGACTACACTAGAACCGAAGTGCAACTTTGTTGGATCCATGAATGCATGAACCAGCGACATCATTGGACCAACAGTACCTATTGCTCCAGTGAATACGCTATTAACTACAGGCATTTGGACGATTTCTTCCTTCTCGATATAAATCTCCGCCATGTATGAAACTCTTTCGATCCAAAGATCGTACATTACATCAAGAGTTTCATCATCCACCACTGCGGAAACAGTATATTTGGAACTCTCCAACGGTTGACGAAGAAACAATTTCAGCTTGAACATCCCTTTATCGACCCCAATATAGTGGTAAATCCTGTCAACCAACTCCCCGTATCCAATTCTATGCCTCAAAGTTAATGTCCGGTTGGAAGTACGAGGCATATAACAAACAAAGTCACCTTCGTAATGTATTTGTCCTCCCCAGTATAGGTTTACCCGCAGAGGTCTTTCTACAGACATGTTTGTAAAATGAATCCCTATTTTGGGGACAATATATTAGAATTAGAAGTCCAAGCGTCCAAACAAATGAAAGAGAGGATGGACTATAGGTCGAAATTGGAACTATTATATAGACTAATTTCGATCCATATGTTTATGAAAAAATTAAAAACAGGTATGAAATATGCTATAAATAACGATAGCAATAGCCTAAAACCGAACGCAATCTTTAGAAAATTTGGACAGAGTCTCCCCTAAAATTACACTAAAACTCCCTGCCAACCAATCCGAAAAGGGAAGCCGATTAAGTAGTAATCACATTTGCCACACTACATATTGTCAAGAGACCCTATAATTTTCAAAGTACAGGCGTAAGAAATGTATTTAGAAGTTATATATATTTGGGCTCCACATTCACACCTCATAAAAAGATCCACATTCACAATGATGTGATATTCTAGCTATGAATCTTACAAAATTAATGTTATTTTTTCAAATAACCTAATAGTGAGTTACCCTCACAAAGAAAGATCTACAAAAATTTCGACATAATCTCCCCTATAAATAGCCTCAAACTCCCTGTCAAACAATCCAAATATCCATGAAATTCAAAAGCTCCAATCTATAAACTACATAATGTCAATAAAGTCCCAAAGCTCCAATTGCAAAACATACAATATCCAATGTACATAGTGTTTCGACCAAAAGTAATAGGGTCGATAAATAGATTTTAAAAAAAAATTCGGATGAATTTTAAAAGAATTCTACAAATGGGGCATTTTGAGCATGGGATTACGTCCAAAGGGTCTTCGCCTTCAGCAAATGCGAACTCACAGAGCTCGAATTTTCGCACGCTGAAATCCACAAAAAATTTTAACCAAAAAAATAAAACAATAGCTCGCATTTATTATTATGAAATGGACGGATCCGAGCTCGGATAATTTATTGAAGCCCTCGGATCCAACAGGGTTCGGATCCTTCTCAACGGATGATCAGACGAGACCTCGGATCTGAGTAAACAACTATAAATCCGACCACGGATCGTTATGATCCGAGGTCGGATCTTTCTGACTTTAGTCGTATCCGAGCTCGGATCTTGCTTTTTCTGCAATAATTGCAGAAATCTGCAAATAAACTGCAACTAATTGGAAATGGAAAAATTGCCAGTCATCGAAAAAGATAACGTATTTCCTCAAATCCACCACAAAAATTGCAAAAATAAGCACAACCCACATCACATTTACACCCAAATTGCACAACAAATCTGAACCTGCCCTTGGATGATAGTATTCAACTATTAATTAAACTTAAAAAGCTATACGTGAGGCATTGCAAGTGCAAAAGCCTAACCTTTATGCTGTTTGACAGTTGCAATGGGACGGCAATGCGGTCAAATTTTGGGAAGCGGCAAACGCGAAACCAGTCTTTCGATGCTCCGGTCTGCTCCGGTCTTTGGATGCTTCGATGTGCAGAAACCAGGTCTGTCTGTTTTCTTTGTTTTGCTAAGCAAAATTCGCTTCCTAATTCTTTGTTTTGCTGTTCCACAGCTATTCAACCAGCTATTCTTTGTTGGGTCTTTTTTTTTTTCGAAATGGGGTCTTGGCGGTTGTAGGGGAGCTTGTGAATGCGAGGTGAGCTCGCATTCTGAGAATGCGAGGTCATACAGCTCGCATTCTTAGAATGCGAGGTCACAGAGCTCGCATTCTCAGAATGCGAGCTCGAATCGACCTCGCATTCGCAAAATGCGAGCTCGGTGAGCTCGCATTCTGAGAATGCGAAGACCCCCTTTGTAGAAACAAATCCAAAAACCGCCCTCGTTGTAGAAATCTTTTTTTTTTTCATCACAAAATAAGAATTCACCCCTAGAACGACAGATATCTCTTTCTTAGGGAGAAAGGCACACATGTTGTGCATGTCGTTGTGATTTTGAGCAAATGATATGAAGAAAAAGAAGAAATTACAGAACCAAAAAATGTATTTTTTTTCGAAACAATGAATTTTAATTAATTATCACATTCTGTATATTACGCCAATATTCTTGTAACTTTTTCCTATGTGCAACAAAATGTACCCGATAAGTACCTAATCCTTTTTTTTGGGCGGGGGGGGGGGGCGTGAATTTGCCTTGTGGGCCAAGAGAAGAGAATTCTACAGCAAGGCAAAGGGCTGCCAAATGTGGAGAGAGAGGATTTTTATCAGGTTCCAAGATGGTTTTATTACAGTTTGCCCAAAGACACCAGCAAATGAAAGCAAAGAGTGTTCCCCAGGGGATGGAAAAGAAAGGGGATTTTTGTACCAAGGAGCATCCCACCCGAAGCTACTCCTGGAAGTTAACATCAACATTAATGTGGGGCTTAAACTTTAAAGTACTCCCCACAAAACATGGCAATAGGGCAAAGTCTTAAAGCATAGGCCAAAATCTTCAGATTTAAGCAACGATGGCAAAAGTCGTCCTGAGTAATCCTTCTCTTGGAAAGATTGGATTCGGTAGATATGCTGCTTAAGGAAACCAGCCAAATAAAGTGTTTGACTCTTGAGGGGGCACTAATGTTCCCACTCCATTTGTAAGAAGAAGGGCAAACTCCATGGGTGGGATTGAATTGATCCATATTCTCTACCTGGCTAGCCTGATTATAGACTGATTTTTTGCAAAAAAATCCACTGCTGGAGAGAGTCCATCTGAGTGAATCAGAAGAGGGCTGATGGTTTTGTCTAGGAGTAGCAAAAATTGCATGAGTAATAATAATCTCTGGTAGCACAAAGGAGAAAATTTTTCTGAAATCCAAGTACCTTGAGGCCCAAACAAATCTTTACCTAAGAGATTTTCTTCCTTTTGTAGAAGAGGTCCTTGGATCATTGATTTTTGAACGTCAACTACCTGTATCTAAAATTTAGTTAAGTAATACTAAACAACCATCTACAAGCATCCATAACGAAACTATCATATTAGTAGCAAACATATATAATAGCTGTACTATTATAAACACAAATGGATTACCGAGGAATCAATTACATTAAAAAGAAATATATGGAGCACACTTTATTCCTTATTATATGTGCAGCTAATTAATACCAACCATAGGTATTTTATTACAAGACATGAACACTTAAACAAGAAACTCGCAAGGTGAAATTAAAGTTTTGAGAGTAAAAGAAATTCAATATACTCATGCAGACAACTCTTGAGAAAGCCATCTATATAATGGTAAACAAATTAGCAGCAAATTGTGGAATGAGGTCAAACCCTGTCATTTGCCAATAATAGACGGTAGCCAATTTTCCTGAGACGCAAAGACTTGCGATCCCATTGTCCCTGAAAAATGCCAGGTCCAGATTTGAATAGGAGCGCTTGCAAAAGCAAAGGAAGCTGCAACCAGGTGAAAATGATAACAGGGAAACAAGCAACGACAGTGATGGGAATGTAAGCCCAGTTAAGCCTTGTCTGAAGTGACAATCCTATTGCTGTACCAAAAGATATCATCATTGTGGCTACAGCGACACCCAAGGAAATTAGACCTCTCAGCAAAACCTTGGGAAGTAAGTCCAGAAAATCGTCTTCTGTATATCTCGATGTTTGCATCGAGAGGAACATGAGCAGAGAAATGGCGGAGAATATCATGGAAAACGCGTTTGATATGGAAAATGCCAGGAAAAGTTTTTGCCTGGCCAGAATAGGGAGGCCCGTGTTGCCATTGTTGCCACCCGGTACGGTGATCATAGCAGCAAATGCAACTGTTGCGACCAGAGTAGCTACGACCATGCACGAGTTTGATGTATCCTTCATCCATTCCTTTGCATCCTTTAGCAAATCTTTGTGCTCATTGAAGAATAATTCTCGAGGTGTTTCGTCGGCTAAGTTCTTTTCCGTCTTTAACTCATCATAAACTAATTCTTCCACAGCCTGCATGCAGTTAATCAAAGGACTTGTCTAGGTTGATGCACTTCATTTGCTAATACTAGGGAATTAATTTTTTAGAAAAACTACCATCATAAACCAGAACACAAAAATTCTGACTATGATATTAACTTAAAGTTTTGGGTCAGCTATCATGCTTTTTGATGCCACATTTTATTTTGAGGAAACACTACTTGTCCTATTATTTCAAAAGTCAGTGGGTTCATCGAGACAATTATCATTCTAAAACATGGAACAAAATAGGTGTATTACTAAAAGCGTGACCCAAAAAAAAAAATCTAAAACTGTTTAGAAATGTGATGGGTGCCTAAAAGTTAAAGGGGAATATCTACGTACACATGCATCTTATATGGAAAGCAAAGAGTATTTGACAAACGGTTTTGAGATAGAATTACAAAAAAAATTACATTACTTACCTTAAACCATTGTAATTCTCGCTGCATCTGAAATGCAGGACCTGGGACAGATTGGAGTTGAGGTGTAGGAGCCAAATTTGCTGCCAAATGAAGAGAATTGTTATTCCCTTCAATTTTTAAATCGGCATACGCCTTAGTATTTTTTCCAATGTAAGTAATCAAGTAATTAAATATCTCCACTCGGCGATGCTCAATAGCTACATGCAACAACAAACGTTCGGTGCCGGTGGCTGTGTCTGCATATTGACCTTCATGCCACTTCCAATGTCCAGAGGTTGTCTCTGTATATTCAGGCGGATTCGAACTTGCGGTGGCTGTGTCTGCATGTTGAGTGGCATCATTCCACACCAAACTTCCTTTGACTGTGCTTGTATAATGAGCATGACGCCACGGCACACTTTTGCGGGGTTTGTCTGCATACCAAATTAGATCAGGAAAAACTTTTAGACACTGTTCTACAAGTTCAAATACTCCATGCTCCACCGCTAAGTGCAGGATTGCAGTGCTATTCTCAGGGATGAAGAAATCCTGAACAAAGTCCATATCTTTCTCTTTCTCTTTCCCTTTCTCTCGCTCTTCCTCAGGGATGAAGAAAAACTGAACAAAGTCCATTTCTTTCTCTTTTTCTTTCTCTTTCTCTTTCTCTTTCCCTTTCCCTTTCTCTTTCTCTTTCTCTGGCTCTTTCGCTTTCTCTTTCTCTTGCTCCTTCTCTTTCTCTGGCTCCTTCTCTGGCTCTTTCTCTTGCTCCTTCTCTTTCTCCCGCTCTTTCTCTTTCTCTTTCTCTTCTTTCTCAAAGTCCATTTCTTTCTCTTTCTCTTTCTCTTTCTCTTTCTTTTTCTCTTCCTCTTCCTCTTTTTCTTTCTTATGTAATTCATCACATACAAACTTTACAAGTCTAACCGCACGCACGTGGCTTTGCTTTATTTCAGACATCTCTCTTATTCCTGCGACAAATAGAAAAGACAAGATAAGTAACGTAAGCACGCACAAGTTTTACATTTGTATTGAAGATTATTTGGAAAAAAAGATTTTAAGAATAATGGTCTAATACTCAAATTTTTTGTGATATAGCCCGTCCAAACATGAGATTTGATCTAGGACTGTTCGATCGGCTTCATTCAACTAAGTATTCATTAACTGTAAAATAAAAATCAAAATCGAGAATATTCAAAAAAAGAAAAATTACAGACTTGAGTATTCAATGCACGAAGTTAAAAATTTTAAAATGGTGTTAAAATCGGGTAAATCTCCTGTTTCTCACCGCCAGTACAACCACTGTATCGCCGTCTCGACTTTTTTGTTTCCTTTTTTTTTTCACTTCTTCCTTTTCATTCTTTAATTTGTTTTTCTTTTTCTTCTGCATTTCTATTTCATTTATTTGTTCTGTTTCCACTTTCCTCTATTTTCCAATAAAGCTTCAAGTGGAATGATGGCAGCGATAACAGTGGTATGGCGGCTTCTGCCACCGCTGGCTATCACCATCCGGTGGTAGAATTTCACCAAAAATCATTTGAATGCTAATTTTGTGTAGTCTGCTATTCTACTGCAGAATTTGGCCAAAAAAGGCTGGGAAATGATAATTTCGTGCATGATAATAAAATTTAGCTAACAGAATTTGGTTATATGATTTTCTATCCATAACATAATATTCAATATAATTCTAGATAAGTGTCTTTGTTAGACCTTTAATGTAGATTTAAATGATTGGCTTTGAACAGAAACCTTAAAATTTAATGCTTAAATGAGGATTTAAAATTAATTAATTCTTTCTTTTCAAAAACTGGAGTTTGATTATTTGTACAATGACATGGAAAAGGGCATTTATGTAAAAATTTGGATTTAAAAGCAATAGTTAATTCTCTCTTTTCAAAACTAGAGTTTGATTATTTGCACATTAACATGGAAAAAGGGCTTTTTGTAAAAATCTAACAGTGATGACTAAAGAAACTACACCGAAGAGCAAAAAAGTATTGTTTCTGATGCCATATGATTAGAAATTTCATTAAATTAATTGCAATCTATAGAGAGACAAAAGAATGGTCGGAAAAAGAAAAGATTGAGCAAATTTTTCTTACACTGTCAATGTAAGACGTTTTTACATTGATGGCTCATTGCACCACCTCATTAATGAGAGTGGATAACCTGTTTTATCCATTTCTATTAAACAAAAGGTGGAGATTGATATTAAATAAAACAATAAGCTAATTAACTTTCAATTTAATATCATCTGGAACTCTCCTAATCAATGGTGTAAGCGATTGATGAAGCTTTCTTCAAGAAAGACCTCTGACTCTCTCTATCCTTCTTGTTCTCTTCTTCTTGCTTGGAAACCAAATCATTTCTACCAATTTGAACACTACATAATCACCAAATTTTTTCTTTTTTCACATCTAATTACAATATTCTAATCTCCTCCAGATTTCATAAAAATAGGGGGAAAGTTAACTCTCCTAAAGGAATCAGAAATGGCTATTTACATAGATGGATGTCTATTGACCCTGATTGGCAGACCTATCAAATTTCTTTACATCGATGGATTGTTATATATTAAGTTGGGAAGAATTGGGAGGAGGGTTGGGTTAGGTGATAAAGTGAAAGGAATTCTAAATAGAAGGTCATGAAATCAAAACCTCTCACTTAAAAAAAAGTTGGGAAAAATTTCAGGAACCTTAGCATTTCAATTTTGTTTTTTTAGATCCACCTATTAGGTTTCTTTACACCCAAATTCTTTGGAATATATTTTACATAGCTTGAAAACAAAATCACTTTTTCCAATCCAAACCTCAAATCCATGTTGACATAAAGGAAAATTTTCTTTCTTTACATCCAATTCAAAACTCCAATTTAGTCCAAACTTAATGGGAGGTTTTATTGGACATATTTTGATTGCAAAAGGACATTGCTTCAAGCCTATTGGGTGTCTAGGAAGGGCCAAAAAAGTAGTGGTAGTGAGATGGTTGAGACAAAAAAGTGAAGGAGGAGAAGAAATTGTTTGAGATATCATGAAATTCTATTTTTTGTTTAAGGATTATTTTATTCAATTAAATAATTTTGATAAGATAGTCAACTGGTTATAAGGGATTACCAACTTCTATTGCTAAGGTGGCACAATATCATGGACCACTAGTGTAAAACAAGTTTATATTGACGGACAATGCTTTAGTAACGATAGTTATGGTAACGAAATAGTTTTTACCTAATATAACAGGTTATTGCACTTTTAGCGACTATTTGATTTCTTGTTAGACCTATCCACCTAAATAGAATAACACCTAAAAATATGGAAGTAAGTTTTCCATCTAAAATAGTAAGTTAAGCTTAATAGATTAGTAACTTTTATACCTCAAAAGGTAAATTGGAATAAATAATAAACTTACTTTTTAAATAAATAAATTACTACTTTATATCCCAAACTTACTTTTTAGAGAGTAAGTTTAGTTCAAATAACAGTAAGTTTTTATACATAAATAGTAATTCTTACTAATAACATGGTAAATTTGATTAAGGATCAAAATTTACTGTTTTTTGGAATACATGTACAATTTACATTAAAACCTTATCTCAAACTAGTATTAGGAAGTTTATTTGAAATAATGATAAGATGTTTTATTAATGATTAAAACTTAGTACCTTAGTCAGTAAGTACTCATAATATACCTGTATAATAAATGATTATAGGTATAATTTAAATTTTTTTTGTATTTATATATTTTAAAATACTATGAAAAGTAGTTTCACTTTTCAGATAACCTTGTAAAATATGTAATAAAATTTTGTCATATTATAAGTTTTTAATCATTTTCAATTTTTGAAAAGTTTGAAAGTTTGGATAACAATAACAACAAATCTTCCTAGTTATATATAGAATATCACTTGTTTCTACATCACAATTTTTATAATTTAACACCTATGAATATAATAAGATAATAAAGTTTTAATAAATTTACATCTAGGACACAAGAATTAACAAGAGTTAAAGCCCAAACAAAATGAGAAATAGTATAACAATAAAAATGACAAAATTAGTATAACGGTTAATTTAAGAAAATCAGTATGATCTGGACTTTTTTCCTTGGGAGATTGTTCATAAAAATGAGATCCTACAATTAAATGAAAATCACTTGCACATATAATCTATTGTATAATTTAAATTAAATTCAATTCACGTATAAAATGGTCCTAAAATAATTAGCACACTATGATACAATGTTATTTTAATAACAATTTTTTTTTACTGAAAGCCTCAAATATCCATGCTATACAAATGAGGGATATTTTACCATATTTGTGTCTAACTATAAGCACAAATTTCGTTGCCAAAAATAAAAGACCTGAAAACTTGCACAAATACCAAATTTATTAAATCAAATAATAAGAGAGTTACAATCTCTAAAAATTCTTTTTTCTTTTGATAATTACAATCTCTAAAAATTCTTGAATCAAATAAATTAATCCCCTAATTCTTCTCTTCAAAAGCACTCCTAATTAAAGCATAATAAAATCAAGTTTTTTAACCTTTTAATGTAGTAGTTATGTTTACTAAAAAAATTAGTAAACCATTCCCACAATGCATTGCTTCTCTTAAAAGTACTAATATTTTGTAAATAAATTGAAATAATTTTGTAAAAGATTTTATCCATTTTCTCTAATATAATCAAGAGAATTTTGCACCTTTAAAATATAAATAGAAAGAAAGGAGAATAGTATGAGTATAAAGGTGACCAACTGCAATATATATCACATTAGGTGTTTAGATATGATTTGTTAAGTAATCAATAATTTAGTCCTGGACAATATATGATGCATATTGATTTCTTATAAATAAAAATATAATTTAGCAATTATGCATTAACAGAATTCGTAGTTTGAATGCAATCAATTGAGCACCTATTTCCCTTTTTTAAGTAGCTAATATTTATTTTATTACTTAGGTTATATATTTACATTTAAAATAACAACAATAGCTTGCCAATCCTCGGACCAATAGAACATCAATTATTGTTAACTAAACTAATTTTACATTGATCAAAATTAGACTAGAAAATGAAATGTTAATAGCAACAATTGGTAAAAAATAGCAATCTTTTAATTTTGGGAAAATAAAAAATAAGTTCCCAAAATATTTCACTTTTATTTTTAAAAAAATCTCAACTTGTTAATTAAATTCAAAATGATTTTATTATAAAAAATATTCTTCCTCAAATTAACATCAATGATTAGACATGAGATACAAATATGGGAAAAAAAGAGATAAAAATATGGTAAAATATCTCTCATACATGTGTCATGGATATTGGAGACTTTTGGCAAAAAAAATTTTTGTTGTTAAAATAATATGGTATTGCAGTGTGCTAATTATTTTAGGATCATTTTGTACATAAACTAAATTTAATTTAAATTATACAATAGATTATATATGCATGCGATTTTTGTTTAGTGGTTGGATCTTATATTCGTGAACAATATCTAGAGAAAAAAAGTTTCAGACTATACTAATTTTGTTATTTTTATTGTTGTATTAATTGTTACACTATGTCTCTCATTTTGTTAGGTCTATATTAATACAAGTTTAATTCTTATTATTTCTTGTATCCCAGACAATAAATATATTAAAACTTTATCATCTTAACTACGAAGATGTGCTGTTATTATTATCCAAACTTTTCAACCTTTCAAAAACTATTCAAAATTATAATACGATAAAATTTTATTATTTTATAAGGTTATGTGAAAGGTCAAAATTTTTTTCACATAATATTTTAAAATATATAAATATAAAAAATTTTAAATTATACATATAATCATGTATTATACAAGTGTATTATGAGTACTTACTAACTAAGGTACTAAGTTTTAATCATTAATAAAACGTTTTATTGTTATTTCAAATAAACTTCCTAGTATTGGTTTGGTATAAGTTTTTTAAGCAAAATAGCACATTTGTGCCATAAATTAGTAAGTTTTGGTCATTAATAAAATTTACTATGTTATAAGTAAGAATTACTATTTATGTATAAAAACTTACTATTACTTGAACTAAACTTACTCTCTCAAAAGTATGTTTGGGATATAAAATAGTAATTTATCTCTTTAAAAAGTAAGTTTCATATTTATTTCAATTTACCTTTTGAGACACAAAAGTTACTAATTATTACGGTTAACTTACTATTTTAGATGAGAAACTTACTTCCTTATTTTTAGGCATTATCCTATTTATGTGGATATGTCCAACAAGTAATTAAATGGTGGCTAAAAGTATAATAACCTGTTATATCAGGTAAAAATTATTTAGTTACCATAACGATAGTTACTACAGCATTTTCCTATATTGACAATGTAGAAAAGATTTACTCTTATTTAATAGAAGTTATTCATTTTAAAGTTTTGAACTAATTTGGATAAATTATGAGGTTCGTTTTATCCATTGGACAAATATTAGGGGAGGTAAACATAATTTGGATAGACCTTAGGGAAGGTAATTGTAATTAAATCAATTTATAAAAGAGTATTTTGGCGCTTTCAGATTTGCATTTGTACTGATCCAAGCATTATTTTTAATGGTAATTAACGTGAAGGGGGCATTTGGTAAATGTTTTGTCATTTAAGGGGTTTGACTGTAATATGGTCAAGTCATAGGATAGATTTCATAATTTTGTTAAACCTCACAGGATGTAGATGTAATTAACCCTAAAGAAACATTTTTAACCACCCAAAGTAGGAGTATAATGAACTAATATTCGTTATTGTTTCATTTCCCCCAATGTCAAATTAGATTAATAAACGGAGATAAAGTAGACACAAAATTTCCAAACCTTTAATGAACATGCCCATATATTCAGTGAATGAAGCTGCTGAGCATCGATTTGTTGAATCCTGGTCGTCAACTGGTACCACTAAAGATTAACGGAGAATTAGAATAAAATCACAAAAATTGGAACTAATAAACTGAAGAACTACCTATCGCATATCAATGCACTTTTTTTTTACAAGAAAGATAGAAATCCTCCACTACAGTAATGAGCTGGAAATGAAAGAAATAACTTTTACGTCGCAAATTTTACTTAAAAAAGCATATACTTAAGAGTTAAAGATTGTGTGTGTAAATATATAAATGTATATGTATATTGTATATATAGACACGCTGTCTAAGCAAAATGAAATATCATATGCAGAAAATACCTTAAGCGAACAAGAAATTCTAAGGATGAAGATTCGAAACGAAGTACTTACAATCATAGATCCAGGATCTCAATGGAGAAAGTTCATTTCCTCTCCGGAATGCTTTAGGCTTCATTGCAAGTACATGAAGTATGGACGTTCCTTTGTCATTTTTTTTAAGAGCTAACTCCGGATATCTCTCAAGGATACGCAAAGCAGCATCTGTAAAAGAAATCTATTTTAGATTCTTTGGTTTTTTACAGAGGCATTTGAGTTTTTACAAAATGTTTTCGTTATCTTAGAGGCAAGGATGGAAATTGGGGCAGGGAGCGCCACCACCCCATGTCCTGGAAATTAACCTATATTTTCTCCTCTAATTAAAAATTGAAAGATTTTTTTTTTAAAAAAATTGTTATTTATGAATTAGAAACTTTGCACAATAACTTCATAAGATTTATTTGTTGATTTCAAAATCCATGTGTATGAAATTAGCTCTTCAAAGTAAATATTCTCGATCCATAATGATCATGCTGTGACACACTTGAGTTTTGGTGAATGGACTTTGTTGGCCAAATTATGAAGTTGTAGCTTATCTGTACGGCGGCCAGGCTCACCATATGACCCCGAAGCAGTGATTGCTGAAAAGATAACATAACCGATGCTCTGTCTCCTAGATTTCTGGTAGTTAGTTCTGCTTAGAATTAGTCTCCGATAGGTATATCTGTTGTAACAGAACACATCCTCTAGGCTGTATTTTGTGTTTAAATACTAAGGCAATCGCTAGGAAAGGGGTAGGGGAAAACATTATATGCAAGCCTCTCTTCTTCCTCACCTCTCTTCTACATGGTATCAGAGCCTATCTCATACGAGATTAGGTTCTGATCTGCAACATCCATGGCAACTGGAAATACTCAGGTTGTTCTCCCAAATACTCATGACCCAAACAGTCCTCTAACCTTGATCACCATCCACAACTCCATCAAACTTACCTCCACAAATTATCTCTCTTGGAAAACTCAGATCGAAGCCATCCTCATAGGTTATGACCTGCACAAATTCATTGACGGTTCGCATCCGTCTCCTTCTGCCACCATCACTGCCAACAATGCAGCTTCCCCCAATCCGGCATATCAGACATGGCTGAGACAAGACAAGCTTTTGTTTGGCGCGCTGGTGGGCACGATGTCACCCAACCTTGTTCCGCTCATTGCTCAGTCAAAAACATCTCATGATGCTTGGAAAGCCCTCGCCAACACCTATGCTCGTCCCTCTCGTGGACATATCAAACAAATCAAGGACAACCTGAAGAACATCTCCAAAGGATCACAATCTGTTACCGATTACATGCAAGCCATCAAGACCAAAGCTGATGAACTTGCCACCCTTGGAAAACCACTTGATCATGAAGACTTAATTGAGAAAGTCTTGGACGGCCTTGATGACACATTCCAATCTGTCATTGATGCAGTCAACAGCCGCGACACGGTCATCACCTTTGATGAACTCCATGAAAAACTCATCAACAAAGAGCTGTCCTTGCGCAATTCCTCACCAGGTTTTCCAGCCTCTGCCCACCTCACACACACACAACGCTCAAATCAGCGGTCACCGGGCAATCACCCACCATGGCCTGCTCGTCCTCCAACCTTGCAGTCCGCTCCCAACCACTACAACCGACCAATGCGTCCATTTCTGGGCAAATGCCAGTGGTGCCGTGGTCAAGGTCATGTGGTCCCTCAGTGCACTCTCTTCCGCCAACAATTTCCTCATGCTTCACCACCATCACGCGCTGTCAGTTCACCGCCACTTCGTACACCCCCTCCTTGGCAAGCTCAAGCTCATGTTGCTACCTCAAACTCCCCATCACATGATCCTTGGCTATTGGACAGTGGTGCTACGCATCACATTACAACTGACCTTCAAAACCTCTCCTTTCACAACCCCTATACTGGTCCAGATGAAATCATGATTGGAGATGGCTCTGGCATTCCTATCACACACACGGGTTCAACTTCTCTGCCTACTTCTTCTCACTCTTTCACTCTTTCTAATGTCCTTTGTGCTCCAACCATGAAACGTAATTTAATTTCCATTTCTCAGTTCTGCAAATCAAATAATGCCTCTATTGAATTCTTACCATCATCTTTCTTTGTGAAGGACCTTCAATCGAAAGCCATGCTCTTCCAAGGCCAAACTAAAAATGGTGTCTATGAGTGGCCCATCTCCTCGGCTTCATCACCATTGCTTGCTTTCTCCACAACAAAGACCACATACCCTGCCTGGCATCACCGACTTGGTCACCCATCACTACCGACACTCAAACACATGGTCTCATCATTCAATCTGGATGTCTCAAATTCTTCCTCTCTCAACTCTCATTGCAATTCTTGTCATTGTAATAAGAGTCACAAATTACCTTTCTCTGTGTCTACCTTGTTCACTTCTTCTCCACTTGAAATTGTCTTCACGGATGTTTGGACTTCACCTGTGTACTCCATTGACAACTTTAAATACTATATTCTCTTTGTTGATCATTTCACAAAATATATGTGGCTGTATCCGCTGAAACGCAAATCTGATGCTCGTAATGTTTTCATTTCCTTCAAGGCCTTGGTTGAAAAATTCTTCAACTGTGAAATCAAAACGCTTTACTCTGATAATGGTGGCGAATATCAGGCCCTCTCTTCCTTCCTAACAATCAATGGCATCTCTCATCTCACCTCTCCTCCTCATACTCCTGAACACAATGGCTATTCTGAACGTCGCCATCGTCATATTGTTGAAACTGGACTTTCTCTCCTTTCTCACGCATCTATGCCTCTGGCCTATTGGTCCTTTGCCTTTTCCACAGCCGTATATCTTATAAATCGTCTCTCGACACCTACTCTCAACAATGAGTCTCCATTCCTTAAACTTTTTGGCACTGTCCCTAACTACAATAAACTTCGAAGTTTTGGCTGCCTCTGCTATCCCTGGCTCCGTCCTTACACCTCTCACAAACTTGAACCCAAATCAACTCCTTGTCTCTTGGTTGGATATTCCTCTACTCAAAGTGCTTATCTCTGTCTTGATATATCCTCCAACCGATTGTACACCTCTCGTCATGTCCGTTTTGTTGAGTCTGTGTTTCCCTTTGCCAACTCTAATCTCACCCTCCCTCGGGTCACCTCCTCCACCACATCCGAATGGTGTTCTATGACTTTACCTGTCATTCCTTCTGTGTCCTCCTCCGTCCCAACAACCTCTCAACCCCAAGGACAACCTTTATCGTCGCAACCCGCATCCAGTTCTGGATTACCACCCATCTCCTCCCCTCCTACTCCAGCTGCAACTATATCCACAACCACCAACCCGACGCCCTCATCTCCTCAAGGCATAATTACTCGGTCCAAACACAACATTCACAAACCCATTCAAAAACTCAACCTCAATGCTGAACTCCACCATCCCACCCTTGTGCCCACCACCGTCAATCAAGCATTGAAAGATCCTCAATGGCGGCAAGCCATGTCCACAGAATTTGATGCTCTTCTTTGTAATGGCACGTGGGAACTTGTTCCATCTCATCCTACCCAAAATTTGGTAGGGTGTAAATGGATTTTTCGCATCAAGTACTTACCTGATGGCTCTGTTGACAGGTACAAAGCGCGTCTGGTGGCCAAAGGTTTTCATCAACGCCCAGGGGTTGATTTCACCGAGACCTTCAGTCCTGTCATCAAACCAACCACTGTGCGTCTGGTTCTTAGCCTTGCGATAAGTCAAGGCTGGTCACTTCGCCAACTGGATGTCAACAATGCCTTTCTTCAAGGCACACTTTCAGAAGTGGTGTTTATGTCTCAACCTCCAGGCTTCATTGACCGTGATCATCCTCACCATGTCTGCAGGCGTCGCAAGGCCATCTACGGCCTCAAACAGGCTCCACGCGCCTGGTATCATGAATTACGCCAATTTCTGCTCACTTCAGGCTTTCATAACTCCACGGCAGATACCTCTCTATTCATATTCAACACTCAAGGAGTTATTCTTTATCTTCTTGTTTACGTTGATGATATCATTGTTACTGGAAACACAGCTCAAGCTGTACATCAGTTTCTTCAGCAACTCTCTATGCGCTTCTCCTTAAAGGATCTTGGGGACTTACACTACTTCCTGGGTGTTGAAACGCTTCCCCATGACGATGGTCTGTTTCTTAGTCAACGAAGGTATATTGTTGATCTTCTTCAAAAAACTCGGATGACTGAGGCAAAACCAGCCACTACACCTCTAGCAACAAGTCCGCCTCTTACCTTGCATGCTGGTACTCCCTTATCTAATCCTACAGAGTATCGCACCATTGTTGGAAGTCTTCAGTACCTCTCCTTGACCCGTCCAGACATCACTTACACCGTCAATAAACTTTCTCAATTCATGCATCAACCAACGAATGAACATTGGACGGCTGTCAAACGCTTACTTCGCTATCTCTGTGGCACGTTAGATCATGGCATAACACTTCGTCGTAAGTCATCTCTTACTCTTCATGCTTTCTCCGATGCTGACTGGGCCGGCAACAAGGATGATTTTACTTCCACCAGTGCTTACATTGTTTATCTCGGCCATAATCCTGTATCTTGGAGCTCCAAGAAACAAAGAACTGTTGCCCGCTCTTCAACCGAAGCTGAGTATCGATCAGTTGCTGCCACGGCCGCTGAACTCCGATGGATTTGTTCTCTCCTCACTGAACTTGGCATTTCTATTCCCCATCAACCGGTGATTTATTGTGACAATGTTGGAGCCACAAACCTCTGTGCCAATCCAGTTTTTCACTCGCGTATGAAGCATGTTGCCTTAGACTATTGACGGGTATTTTACATACGTGCAAGCTAAAAAATACCGAATTACACCCGTTCACTGCAAGTATACAGATCAACTAGTAGTTTAGGGTATATATCGGGTCGATCCCACAGGGAAGAATGCAATTACCGATGTTTTCAAACTCCTTTATTATTTAGACTACCACAAATATAAAATTTAAGAAAATAACACTAGAAAGCTCCTAGAGATATGGAATTCCTTACTACTCTTGCAAATGAGATTATCGGTTAAGTGAATGCTATTATCTTGATTAGTTATGGCGTAATTTCCTAATGTATGTGAAACCTACTTTCGTAGTGAATCAACTATACTTGTAATTAAATCATACCTACTCTCGTGGTTATGAAATTAACTACAAGTTCATTTCTTCTATGAAATTACATGAAACAAGTCACTTAAGCCGCATAGGTGCACCTCTACTTTCGTGAGTGTACTCCCTAGGCTTATCACTTCTTTGAACTAGTGTTAAATTCCAATTTTCATTGCAAACTTAACACCTTAAGATTATCATAATTAATGGCCAGTTAATCATGATTAGATAACCAAAAGTGATAAATAGCTTGCTCAAAATAATATGACCAAATAACCAAATAAACATCATTAACAAAATATAGCAAGTTCAACCATAACTCTAGGCATAAACTTTAACTAAACATATTAAACACAAAATCCAGAACTTATATATTAGCTAAACTTGGAATCAAATACAAAAGATAAAGAGTTGGAAAGGAAAAATAACCCTTGTCACATGAGCTCTTTCCTTGCCTTCTTCATCTCCTTCTTCATCTTTGCCTAGCTAATAAACAAGAAGGCTGAACTACTACTCTATACTAAACTAATCTAACAATAAGAGAATGGAAAAGCTACATTTTTGCAGACTCCAAGCTTCTCCCGTATGCTCTGCATGTCCTGGTTGCTCCCTATATAAACTGCTCCAAAAGCTCCTTTTCCATTGGTCCAAATTTGCTGCATTTGATTTCCAAATCTGAAATTGTTAAGATAGTCAATAGCCTTTGTTTTTGACTTGAAAATATGCCAACTTTCTTGCCCTTTTGTCTTCTAAAGCATGTGCACCGAATTCTCTTGCAGATTGTAGCTGGAAAGTAGTCAGAACACAAGAGAATTGACTGAGCAAATTGCAGAATTGCGGCCAGAAAACGCGCCTACACAAAACGCGGTTACAAGTCACGTTTTGTGTACTCGCGTATTCACTTTGTCCTTACTTCAACTGCGATTTCCTCTATCATAAAGGCTGAACTGGATTTTTTGTAAAACACCAAAGTTGTAGCCCTTTGAGTTAGCTTTCCAATGCTTCAAGAATCATCCAAATCTGAGCTTTGTAGCTTGAGATATGATCGAAATACTAAACACTGGTCAGAGCTCTGTTTTCCACTTTGGACAGCTGAGTTGAATTTCGGTATTTCAACTTTTGGACTATGAAAACGGCTGAACTGGACTTTGATGTCTTCATACCAAATGTAGATATATCTCTTAGCTTCAAAATGGTACCAAGATCACCTTGATCCGATCAGTGTAGCTCCAGATATAGTCAAAATACCAAAACGTGTCAGAGTTGTCAAAACCTGACTTTTCTTGATTCAAATTGCATTTTTTCTTTTTACACTTCATATTTTATTTTCACCACTTTAATCCATCTTCAATCATCCAAATATCTTCTCAATGCACTTCATTTGATGATTGAATCATTAAACCTACAAAATATGAAGTTTTTACCATAAAAATCCATAAAATGCAATGTTTAGCCATTTTAACATAAAATGTAGTTTTTTACCAAAACCTTAGTTATTTTAGTTATTAAACTAAATAATCAAACCAAAATTAACTAATAAAACACACTAAAAATACGTAAAATATACTCTTATCAAATACCCCCACACTTGAACCATTGCTTGTCCTCAAGCAATAAGAAATACAAACCGACAATGATCCAAAATTTGAAAATAAGCATATGTAGCATTTCAACTTCATTTCCTCAAAACAAAGTAAATAACCATTATGCAATTATTCAATTAAGTTCAAGTACTCATAATATCAAGTAAAGGAGAGCCAATTATACCATCATTATAACAAATTCAAATCGATTTTTCATCCTTACCTGATTTCACAAGCAAGCAACTCATATGATCAATAATAATGCTTCCTAAACTCATGATCATCTTTTAATTCTGTTTAAAAAGATATTTATTAATATTACATATCTAAATATTACTTAAGACGTGAGAATGCCTTTTGACGCGAGGATCGACATTTTTAGATGAAGATCACCGGTTACTCAACACTTCACATACTCAAGTTGCTTTGCATACTCTTAATTCAAGTACCGTTTTACGCGAAAGTCGACATTTGTAGATGAAGACTCCCGGTTACTAAGTACAAGAATCATTGGAGTAGAACAAATCTTATTCTATTTTTGTCTTTTTCTTTTGTTTCTTCATTTTTTTTTCATTTTTTTTAAAGTAAAGATAATAACATTCCCTCGAAAGCATAATCATGAGAAGAGTATTGCAATTATTGACCATATTTATCACTTAACTTATAAAATCCAATAAAGAGAAGAAATTTCATCAAATATGCAAAAAAAATATAGGCATAATTTTCTCCACTTTAAAAGATATACTTTCCTACAAATGCAAAAATTATAATCACATAATAGTCATTTCCAAGTTAAATGAGAAAAGAAGTTTCCAAATCACATATATTTATCTCAAATGTAGAAGGAATTTGAACTACTAATGGTAGAAACTTGTTACCCCTTGGATAAAATTGAAAAAATTTAAATATTTTTGGGGCAAGTTTGCAATTTTGGACAAGATTTTAGAAAAATTTTGAATTTTAACACAAGTCCAATATTTGCAACTAATAAGTCAATCACATACAATGTATATAATCTCAATTCTTCCCCCCACACTTAACATACACATTGTCCTCAATGTGTAAGAAGGAAAATCAAGATAAAAAAATAATACTCCCCTATTGTTGTGATTGAATATGAAGCTTCAAGGTATGTTGTTCGCTTGTCTTCATCGCTTCATGAGTTCCATTTGGTAACCATTAGTGATATAAACCTAAAAATGGAAAATGAGAAACAAAAGTGATAACAAAGGCTTAATAAACATATAACGGTGATCCGTAATTCCCTAGCCTTTGTGGTGGTGATGTACCAATAGAAAATACACAAAAGCAACTCAAGGTACAAGAAAATATATGAGGAAAAGAAGAAAAAGAGAATCAAGGAAGCTGCATTTTTAAAAAAAAATGCTCAGAACACGCGAGTAGAAACGCGCCTTCAGATCGCGTTTTGTAGGCGCGTTTCTTCCCAAAAGTTGCAGTACTGAAAACGCGGTTCTGTGAGAAAACGCGACTTTAAGTCGCGTATTTAAAGTCGCGTTTTCAATTTTTGATCAGGCTGTAAAACGCGACTTTGTAGAAAACGCGACTTCCTGTCGCGTTTTGAAGGCGCGTTTTCTTCATTATAGGCACAGAATTGAAAACGCGATTCAATGAAAACGCGATTCAGAGGCGCGTTTTCTTGAGAAACGCGTTTTCTGCTGCGAATTTTAGTAGAAATTCAACTTTTGCAAAATTACAAAAGGTACCCTAATTACTCAAAATGCATCATAGATCATTTGTTTGCTAAAATATTCAATGCATGCACATGTAAAATGATCAAAACATGCATTTTAACCCCTTGTAACGAATCAAAAACAACAATTACTCAAATCGAGGGGTTGAGTTCCTTGATCAAACTTCGCCTTTTTCACCTCATTTGGTCACTTTTGCTTTCATTTCCAATACCTATAAATGAAAAATAACGAAATAACTCAAACACATACTTTAAACATAAAATCACACCAAAATAACATAAATAACCAAAACATTGGGTTGCCTCCCAATAAGCGCTTTTATTTATAGTCGTTGGCTCGACTATTGAACCTCATTTTTCAAGGAGGCTTAGTTAACGAATAATCCACCATTTTTTGTCGTGGTGGATCATTACATGGTGACTTTATAGCAAAAGTCACATGATCTAATGATGTGAGAAATGGAATTGACTTACCTATCCCAAGTGTTTCATAAATATTACCTTGAATATGCACCACTTGAGAACTTACCAATGGAAATGTCATGAGAGTATCTTGGGCAGCAATACCCTTAGAACCTATACTTTCAATGCACTCCTCAAGAGGGGTGAAAAATGAGTCATTAATACTCACCTCTTGAGGCTCAAAGTTAGTTCCAAAGATATTATCATGTGAAATGGACATTTGCTCATTGAAACACAATTGAGATTCATCATTTTCATCAAAATGCAATCCATTTTCACATACAACATTCCCACCATTCATGCTAGGATCATTTTGCAAATTATTAGAGGAAATAACTTCACACAATACACTCAATTGCTCATTTATTCTGCCAAAGTGAGAAGTTAATTCATCTATTCTTTTTTCAATCCTATCAAAACGGTCGGAAGTCACATTAGCTAATTTTTCTATAGCTAACTCCCAAGATGGTTTTGATTCATATTGGACACATTCAGGTTGGTAATTATAAAAATATGAAGAATCACTATAAGTACCATGATTATCCCAACCATAAGCATTAGCACTATATCGATCAAAACAAGGATTGTAATGCTCTAATTCATCATAATAATCCACATTTTGTGCTTGCATACATGTATTAGTAGCATGATAACCTCCACACAAGTCACAAATCACATGATAAGAATTAAAAGCATTAACATTCCTTCTCTGCTCAATTTCATGCATCATGGTGTCCATTTGAACTTGTAACTTAATTACATCAAATTTTGCCTTTAAGCACCTTAAACCATCTTCAAAAGACATACCTTCAGTAAATTCTTGGTTACCTCTGTTGAAGGAGCTTTGCACTAGGTAACCATCCATTGCCAATCTTTCATTTCTCAAGCTTTGTCCTCCAATTGACCTACCCTCCTCATTATCTAAAATTACTTTTAAACAATCTCAAAAGTAAGATCAGTTAAGAAAGATAGATTCCAAGACACAAACTAAAACAAAAAAAAAAAAAAATTAATAATAATAATAATAAAAATTGACTCAAAAAAATGACATAAAACACACAAGATACAACAAAAACAACAAAAATAAGAAAAATTGTCTAAATTAATAAAGTTGCTCTTCACACCGATATTGCCAAATCTTCCCCGGCAACGGCGCCAAAAACTTGACGGGTATTTTACATACGTGCAAGCTAAAAAATACCGAATTACACCCGTTCACTGCAAGTATACAGATCAACTAGTAGTTTAGGGTATATATCGGGTCGATCCCACAGGGAAGAATGCAATTACCGATGTTTTCAAACTCCTTTATTATTTAGACTACCACAAATATAAAATTTAAGAAAATAACACTAGAAAGCTCCTAGAGATATGGAATTCCTTACTACTCTTGCAAATGAGATTATCGGTTAAGTGAATGCTATTATCTTGATTAGTTATGGCGTAATTTCCTAATGTATGTGAAACCTACTTTCGTAGTGAATCAACTATACTTGTAATTAAATCATACCTACTCTCGTGGTTATGAAATTAACTACAAGTTCATTTCTTCTATGAAATTACATGAAACAAGTCACTTAAGCCGCATAGGTGCACCTCTACTTTCGTGAGTGTACTCCCTAGGCTTATCACTTCTTTGAACTAGTGTTAAATTCCAATTTTCATTGCAAACTTAACACCTTAAGATTATCATAATTAATGGCCAGTTAATCATGATTAGATAACCAAAAGTGATAAATAGCTTGCTCAAAATAATATGACCAAATAACCAAATAAACATCATTAACAAAATATAGCAAGTTCAACCATAACTCTAGGCATAAACTTTAACTAAACATATTAAACACAAAATCCAGAACTTATATATTAGCTAAACTTGGAATCAAATACAAAAGATAAAGAGTTGGAAAGGAAAAATAACCCTTGTCACATGAGCTCTTTCCTTGCCTTCTTCATCTCCTTCTTCATCTTTGCCTAGCTAATAAACAAGAAGGATGAACTACTACTCTATACTAAACTAATCTAACAATAAGAGAATGGAAAAGCTACATTTTTGCAGACTCCAAGCTTCTCCCGTATGCTCTGCATGTCCTGGTTGCTCCCTATATAAACTGCTCCAAAAGCTCCTTTTCCATTGGTCCAAATTTGCTGCATTTGATTTCCAAATCTGAAATTGTTAAGATAGTCAATAGCCTTTGTTTTTGACTTGAAAATATGCCAACTTTCTTGCCCTTTTGTCTTCTAAAGCATGTGCACCGAATTCTCTTGCAGATTGTAGCTGGAAAGTAGTCAGAACACAAGAGAATTGACTGAGCAAATTGCAGAATTGCGGCCAGAAAACGCGCCTACACAAAACGCGGTTACAAGTCACGTTTTGTGTACTCGCGTATTCACTTTGTCCTTACTTCAACTGCGATTTCCTCTATTGTAGTATAGTGGTGAGTATTCCCGCCTGTCACGCGGGTGACCCGGGTTCGATCCCCGGCAACGGCGCCAAAAACTTGACGGGTATTTTACATACGTGCAAGCTAAAAAATACCGAATTACACCCGTTCACTGCAAGTATACAGATCAACTAGTAGTTTAGGGTATATATCGGGTCGATCCCACAGGGAAGAATGCAATTACCGATGTTTTCAAACTCCTTTATTATTTAGACTACCACAAATATAAAATTTAAGAAAATAACACCAGAAAGCTCCTAGAGATATGGAATTCCTTACTACTCTTGCAAATGAGATTATCGGTTAAGTGAATGCTATTATCTTGATTAGTTATGGCGTAATTTCCTAATGTATGTGAAACCTACTTTCGTAGTGAATCAACTATACTTGTAATTAAATCATACCTACTCTCGTGGTTATGAAATTAACTACAAGTTCATTTCTTCTATGAAATTACATGAAACAAGTCACTTAAGCCGCATAGGTGCACCTCTACTTTCGTGAGTGTACTCCCTAGGCTTATCACTTCTTTGAACTAGTGTTAAATTCCAATTTTCATTGCAAACTTAACACCTTAAGATTATCATAATTAATGGCCAGTTAATCATGATTAGATAACCAAAAGTGATAAATAGCTTGCTCAAAATAATATGACCAAATAACCAAATAAACATCATTAACAAAATATAGCAAGTTCAACCATAACTCTAGGCATAAACTTTAACTAAACATATTAAACACAAAATCCAGAACTTATATATTAGCTAAACTTGGAATCAAATACAAAAGATAAAGAGTTGGAAAGGAAAAATAACCCTTGTCACATGAGCTCTTTCCTTGCCTTCTTCATCTCCTTCTTCATCTTTGCCTAGCTAATAAACAAGAAGGATGAACTACTACTCTATACTAAACTAATCTAACAATAAGAGAATGGAAAAGCTACATTTTTGCAGACTCCAAGCTTCTCCCGTATCATTCCTGGTTGCTCCCTATATAAACTGCTCCAAAAGCTCCTTTTCCATTGGTCCAAATTTGCTGCATTTGATTTCCAAATCTGAAATTGTTAAGATAGTCAATAGCCTTTGTTTTTGACTTGAAAATATGCCAACTTTCTTGCCCTTTTGTCTTCTAAAGCATGTGCACCGAATTCTCTTGCAGATTGTAGCTGGAAAGTAGTCAGAACACAAGAGAATTGACTGAGCAAATTGCAGAATTGCGGCCAGAAAACGCGCCTACACAAAACGCGGTTACAAGTCACGTTTTGTGTACTCGCGTATTCACTTTGTCCTTACTTCAACTGCGATTTCCTCTATCATAAAGGCTGAACTGGATTTTTTGTAAAACACCAAAGTTGTAGCCCTTTGAGTTAGCTTTCCAATGCTTCAAGAATCATCCAAATCTGAGCTTTGTAGCTTGAGATATGATCGAAATACTAAACACTGGTCAGAGCTCTGTTTTCCACTTTGGACAGCTGAGTTGAATTTCGGTATTTCAACTTTTGGACTATGAAAAAGGCTGAACTGGACTTTGATGTCTTCATACCAAATGTAGATATATCTCTTAGCTTCAAAATGGTACCAAGATCACCTTGATCCGATCTGTGTAGCTCCAGATATAGTCAAAATACCAAAACGTGTCAGAGTTGTCAAAACCTGACTTTTCTTGATTCAAATTGCATTTTTCCTTTTTACACTTCATATTTTATTTTCACCACTTTAATCCATCTTCAATCATCCAAATATCTTCTCAATGCACTTCATTTGATGATTGAATCATTAAACCTACAAAATATGAAGTTTTTCCCATAAAAATCCATAAAATGCAATGTTTAGCCATTTTAACATAAAATGTAGTTTTTTACCAAAACCTTAGTTATTTTAGTTATTAAACTAAATAATCAAACCAAAATTAACTAATAAAACACACTAAAAATACGTAAAATATACTCTTATCAACTATCATTTCATTCGTGAACAAGTACAAAACGGTCTCCTCAGAGTCTCTTATGTCTCAGCTTCTGATCAGCTGGCCGATGTCCTCACCAAGCCCCTGTCTCGCCAACAATTCACCATGGTTTTGAACAAGATTGGACTCACTCCACCACCGTCCATCTTGCGGGGGGATGAAAAGATAACATAACCGATGCTCTGTCTCCTAGATTTCTGGTAGTTAGTTCTGCTTAGAATTAGTCTCCGATAGGTATATCTGTTGTAACAGAACACATCCTCTAGGCTGTATTTTGTGTTTAAATACTAAGGCAATCGCTAGGAAAGGGGTAGGGGAAAACATTATATGCAAGCCTCTCTTCTTCCTCACCTCTCTTCTACAATTGCCACAATGAGATCGGGAGCTGAATCATCTGTGAAGGCATTGCAAACATCTCTTCTCTGAAGGTCACGAGGCAAATTTTCTTCCCGACTAACTCCGTAGAGATATTCCACCATTTTCTTGCTTTCTGACGGTTTCCGCCATTTAGCAGCATAGAAGAGGGCAGTATGTTTGTTCACATCCCCAAGGTAAGGCAAAATTGGGTTCTTGTTCACCATTGCTTTGGCAGCGTCCACATCTGCAGCTAAGGCCACGTGATGAAGAGCAGTTCGGCCAAGTTGGTCTCCGGCTTCAAGCTGCTCCTCATCTAACTCTCCCACAAGCTTCTGCACAAACACTGACTGGCCACAGCTAGCTGCCACATGAAGGGCTGTCATGCCAAGGTTGGAGATTTTTGCTGTCTCTGCATTTTGATTGGAACGAAATTGGCAACGAGCTTCTTTCCAATTTCCTTCCATTGCAGCTCTGTAGAGTTCTGGGAGCTTTGTTGTAACAGCTTTATCAAGTTGCTGACCCCCCAATTTCTTGAATTGCTCTTCACCTACCAATATGCAAGAATAGGCTGAGCTAAAAAGCGAAAAAGAAAAGAGGGGGGAAAAAAAGGCCAAGCTTCGGTCAAGCGTGGTACATGGCCAATTGTCCATCCTCAAAATTTCCAAAAGTCTGCTTGCACCCTATGGAATTCGTTTCATAAGGAATAACAGCCAAGCATATTGTCCTCTCCTAGGAAACTATGCTTAGTCAAAATTACCAAAATGCAACGCAAGAAAGACAACCAAAATTAGGAAATAATGTATTTTTATTTTTTTGAGTTAACAAAAAGTTGTCATATTGCAAGAACGATAAAGAAAGCAAAGGCAATAATTGTTCATCTCCACCCAAGGAATAAAAAGAAAAAAGAACTGAAATAAAACTCAAAATAGGGAATGAGACAAAATTATTGGTATTTCTAAAATTGTGCTCAAAGTAATTAGCCTATAGTTGTGAGTTAGGACATATATCTTTTGTCACACAAAAGTAATCCAAATATACGTCATGTGGCGTTAGAGTACAGTACCATCTCACGAGTGACTATATTCTAAAACTTGAACCTCAGAACAAGGTTGTAAAATTAGTCCTGATGAGGGCCTTAATACGTTTGACTTAAGGTTAAATTGAGCTCTAAAACTCCCATAATTCTGCCAAGGTCATCCTCATTAGAGTTACACAATCAAAGCACAAGCTCACCTCATATATATATATATCAAGGTGGGGCCTAGGTTTCTATTCCATTTCTCACTCCAAAGTCTGAAAAAAATATAAGAGCACAAGGTTATGATCGGATGTGGTATAGACTCGAAACGAAAATTTATAATCACCTAATTAGCAATCAAAACTTTGACGGGTAAGCGGAATGAATAAATCCATGAAGCTTTCATTTCTAATACTCTGACAAAGCACCCAAAAAAAATTCTTACCTTGTTTCATCTTCTCAAGAAATCTTTCGCCCCCGAGCATACCCATCATGCTTTCGTCCATCATAGCACTATGCATGTTGGTCAGCCTTTCTTTAATTCACTTGTGATAATAGACGTTCATGTTTTAGACTAATTTATATCTGAAAAAAGTGGGCATTCCTTGTGTTACATGCTGGAATCAAAAGTACTTCCAACTCCTGTGGCATTGTTAAGAATGATCTCTTGAGTGTTGCAGGGTTAAGTTTTGGCATTAGATTTTACTGATAAAAAGAGTATTCCAAAAACTAAAAGTACTCTGCAATGGGCAATAATGTCGAATTAATGTTGAAGTACACAAGTGCCTTTAATTTTGTCTGGTCACTACATAATCAGGGCAGGGTATCTTCTTTATCTTCCTTTTTGACTTTTTTCTTTTTAGTATTCTTGAGTTTATGGATGAAAGGATTGGTGAACATCCAAGATGATGAATTATTCCAACATAATCAAAACTGTTCTTATTATCTTAATTACGTTTGCCTACTTAGATAATGAATTAATGTCCCATATACTAGGAACCCAAAAAATGGGTAGGATATATAGATTGATTAAGGCGTAGATCTATGAAGAATGTTACTGATTTGAATATTGTGCGACATAAGTTGAAATTTCTCAAAGTGACAAAAAGATTATTTGGGTGTACAAAGATTAAATTTATGTGATCATTGTCTCTAAACTAATTGAGAATAGACTGCAGTATTGACGTCTTTACTAAGTGTGCATTGAAATTTAGAGACAACGGACAGAATAAAAGCACATTTGCTCCTTTTTTTTTTTTTTTGAATTGACTGCTTGCAATTTTATTACCAGAATGATTGGTACATTCGCTTTTCCAGTTCTCACCCTTTCATTTGATTGGGGCCTCTGGGCAGGTAAAGAAGCTTTGGTGGATTATCAAGCAAGACGCCATAAAGCCGCATAAGTTAAGAAAATTGGACCCATTTGGATGGCTAATTTTTGGAATTTTTGTAGAAACGTGTACTGTAATAATTTGATACATGTGAGATAAAAAAATAATTGAAAAACGTATTCACGAAAAATATAAAAAAATTTTGGAGAAAAATGTCATCCCAAACAAGGCGGGTGAAGAGGCAAAGATCAAACACTTCCCAACTTTGGGGATAAACATTAAATTTAAAAATATACACTTTTCCATCCTCTGGTGGTGGTTTGAGCAAAAGATGTAAAGAAATGGAAGAAAGTATAAAACCAATAAAAAATGTTAAAAAAATTAAACAATATATAGTTGACCAATTGCAATGGGAAATGTATAAGGTTGGTTTACAACATTTGTGCAATGTAATTTGGATTTTTTTCAACAACGAAAGTTTAATTAATATCATGTATTATATTATTTTTGATGCAATGTATAAGGTTGTTTTGATGCCAACGAAAGTTTTTTTCAAACACATGTTGTGCATGTCGTTGTGATTTTGAGCAAATGATATGAAGAAAAGAAGAAATTACAGAACCAAAAATGTATTTTTTTTAGAAACAATGAATTTTAATTAATTATCACATTCTGTATATTACGCCAATATTCTTCTAACTTTTTCCTATGTGCAACAAAATGTAACCGATAAGTACCTAATCCTATTTTTTTTTGGTGGTGGGGGGGGGGGGGGGGCGTGAGAGGCACAACTAAAATTAAAACAACATTAAGTACAACTTATCTGGGGAAACTAATTCCCCGCAAATCATCAACTACAAAAGATGAAACCAATGGGGGACAATTAGCAAAAGTACAAAAAGAAGAAAAGCATAGTTCTTTCAACCCCATCTAATTATCCCAAAAAATAGTTGCCAGCAAATTAGCTTTTGAACTTGTAAGAGGAGGACAAAATTTGCCTTGTGGGCCAAGAGAAGAGAATTCTACAGCAAGGCAAAGGGCAGCCAAATGTGGAGAGAGAGGATTTTTATCAGGTTCCAAGATGGTTTTATTACAGTTTGCCCAAAGACACCAGCAAATGAAAGCAAAGAGTGTTCCCCAGGGGATGGAAAAGAAAGGGGATTTTTGTACCAAGGAGCATCCCACCCGAAGCTACTCCTGGAAGTTAACATCAACATTAATGTGGGGCTTAAACTTTAAAGTACTCCCCACAAAACATGGCAATAGGGCAAAGTCTTAAAGCATAGGCCAAAATCTTCAGATTTAAGCAACGATGGCAAAAGTCGTCCTGAGTAATCCTTCTCTTGGAAAGATTGGATTCGGTAGATATGCTGCTTAAGGAAACCAGCCAAATAAAGTGTTTGACTCTTGAGGGGGCAGGCACTAATGTTCCCAATCCATTTGTAAGAAGAAGGGCAAACTCCATGGGTGGGATTGAACTGATCCATATTCTCTACCTGGCTAGCCTGATTATAGACTGATTTTTTGCAAAAAAATCCATTGCTGGAGAGAGTCCATCTGAGTGAATCAGAAGAGGGCTGATGGTTTTGTCTAGGAGTAGCAAAAATTGCATGAGTAATAATAATCTCTGGTAGCACAAAGGAGAAATTTTTTCTGAAATCCAAGTACCTTGAGGCCCAAACAAATCTTTACCTAAGAGATTTTCTTCCTTTCGTATAAGAGGTCCTTGGATCATTGATCTGGGAGAGGAATTTGAAAATGTTAGGATCCAAACGCGAAATAAACAACATTGAAATATCAAATGCACAACAATTTAATAGCAAATAAGCCACAAGCATGAATGATAAATGACACACAATATTTAACGTGGTTCGACTCCACCATTGAGCCTACGTCCACGGAGAGAAACATGTTCTTTATTATGAGAGAAAAACCCTATACAAGAATACAACTTGAACCCAAGGCCAACTCTTGTATACCATCTCTCATCTCTCAAGAACCCTCTCTCACACCCCATGTATAAGGCTACATGATGCCCTTTGTGTCTCCTTGTGTGTCTTAGTATCTCTTGTGTAATATGCCAACCAACCTATTTATAGGGAACATTACTGCCAAAAAAACCAAATAACAATTGGAAACCAATATTATTTCCTAAACTCATATAGAGTAGGAAATAGCATCTAAATCCTGCTAAATAGGGTTTTACTTGACTACTACTTCAAGTAACTAAATTCAATTAGAAAACTAGCTACTTTCCACACCAAATAAAAAATCTACCTAAAAGAATTTAAACCAATTTCCTAACAGAAAACCACTTGTTTTCCCATACACAAGCACATTCTCCATCACTAACTTGCTACGTGGTTCACATATTAAAAAGATCTACCCCCTTCCTTAAGCAGTTCAGATCTAAAGACCCCTTTTTCTTGTTTGAGTTCCAGTCTACCCAAGAGAGTAGATTTATTTCTGCTAACACATTTATTTGAGCGAATTCTAGCCCATGGTTTATGCTTGTCATTCGAAAGTTGCCAGCGCATCCTAAGAACATAAAAGTGCGAATGAGGAAATTAACAGTGAATTTGATCCGTCATTGGCACCATGATTGTGTGGGCAGCATCGTAATTTCACATCAATGATCAATTCCATGTAGCGGTGCCTTTGGTGCATTGTATGGCCGGAATTTATTTCTCAATTGTGTTTTGTTTGCTCTTAAATTTAGTATAAAAAATTATCCTTCACTTTTACCGTCATTTAGTACCAGTTAGTTAATTTGTTCATAAATTTAATATCATGACAATCACTTAGTGTTCATTCTAATCATTATCCAAAGTTAATAATCTTGATTCTATTATTACTTGCACTTGATTATTATTTCATATAATCATTGTGAAGTAAATATTCCTTATGAATGAATATAAATATATGAATGTGAAGTAAATATTCCTTATATGAAGTAAATATTTCTTTTATATGAATGTGAATATTCCATATCTATGAATCTAAATCTGAGCATCGTCGCTGCTCGCGCATGGCGCAAATCCACCTGCTACAACAGGCTACTAGCCTACTTAAATGTCTCTACTAGGAGTCATAAAGCTCCATCAGTACAAGTATTAGTGTGAAAGTATCTATAGGAAGACTCTTATGTATGTAAATATAATAGTTTATTATTAACCTAGATAATTTCTATTTTTTTAATTTTAATGTATTCAACTGCAATAATACTGTGTTTTTAATTTATCATTACTCTTTTGAGCACATACCAATTGTCATATCTGGGCAGCCTCCCGCCTCTCGTGCGAGGCCCAAATTAACTAGTTTTTGTCAAGGCAGCTTGGTGGATTAGGGAGGTTTGTTTATCCCTTGTCCTCCTTTTTTTTCCTTGGTCCTGGTGACATTTGACCAATTCACAAGATGTAACTTCCTATTTCCATCCGCAGCACCCCAAAGAAGGTTTCTCTGGTTTCTATCAATAGAGTCGTAAAATTTTCCCTGGACAATGATAGTAATGAACCACTGAACTTGGCTCAGTGGCAGCCCCCACCTGCAGTAAAAAAAAGGGATAATTTCAGAAACCTTCCTTGAGGTTTCTAACAATTGCAAAGATCTTCCCTGAGGTTTATTAAATTACACCTACCTCCCTTGCTTTTACTATTTATATAACAACATAGATTCAAAAGGCTATATTTTTTCTTAAAAATCCTAAACTACCTTTTTGTACAAAAATTATTTTGCCAATTGCTTTCTTTCATATTTCAACCAAACTCATTGTACTAACAAACTAGCCTAACAAATAGTCTAATTCCAAATTATAAATCTAAGCAATTCCATTATCATAGTCATAAAATTGCTTCTCCCAAAGCATGTATTCAATTTTGAAGATTTATTCCATTATCCAAAAATATTCTCACCATATAGTTTCATGGAATAGTCAAACTCACAATCAACGACCTTTATATTTGCATAATCTTCAATATAGGATGCCATGGTTTAGCTCCATATAGGTGGCCTAACTCCTACTACATGAGCCACATTATGGCCTTGAAAAAAATTCTTAGGGGAGATTTAGACATGGATGGGATTAATCAAATTTAAGAAAAGAAAAGGTATCATTATGACTATAGAGATGTTCAAGAAATTCATTTTGCCAAAAACAAAATTCTGTTTACAATTAATCGCACCCAAACTTCAAACCCAATGCCTACACCTTCTCAAAACAAAATAATCTAGCTTACCATTAAATTTCCAAACATGTTAACGTCTTAAATACAGAGAAAAAACTATTTCCTTAGCGAAACCACAACCAACAATTGTCAAACATAAAAAGAAATATAAATGTACTTATTAATATCTTAAAATGTTTTTTGGATGAATGATAAACAAATTAGCAAATTTATCAATTTCAGTCCCTCTTCCTTTTTTGGCCAATGATTGCATTATTTGTTCCATTATTATTGTGTGCCTCTTCATTTCCTTTGAATTTGACCATGAAATTGGATTTTACTTCAATCATCAAATCTACTCCCTCAACTAAACTTGTGATTTGGCAATTCCAAAGAGAAGAAATGAGGAATAGGAATATCTAGTAGAGTTTAAGGGATCACTTGTGATGTGATTGGCTACAATTATAAGCAATGGTTGGTGGTAATTTGAGAGCAAGTTATAGAAGGAAGGGGTTGGTGGTAAGTGAAAGAGAATCGTCGTTGGTTATAACTTGTAAACATGATAGCCGAAAATGTTAGGTTTTTTTTTCTTTTTTTAATCTCATTTCATTATACTATGAATTATTTATTAAGTGAAGGTTGTTATAGTCATTTTATTTTGACAAGGGAGGTTAGTGTAATTTATAAAATTTGAGGGGAGCCAAGTGAAATTGTTATAAATCTCAGGAGAGGTTTGTGAAATTATCCCTAAAAAAATCCAAAAGTGGTGCCACAATACTTCCTTGGTCGTCAAGTTTGCAGACCTACTAGCGCCTATCACACAAACCTTGTTAGGCTCCCCTCCCCTCTAAATTAGAATAGAATGGATTTATACAATAAATTTGCCATCCACCTTCTAAGCTTTCCTAGGACTTTATCAAGCATAAAGTTAAATTTCTTCTCAGAGGCACGACGAAAGGAAAGAGGAAATCCAAATTAAGAACCCGAGTCATTAGTTTCTTTTTGCTTACTTTGAAAATAATTTCTTTTGCATGCTTCAACAGCTAATAATAATAAAGGCAGAATGTACACTAATAACATCATACATATAAATTTAAAAAAATGAACGCTTGGAGAGACAAAAAGATGGAGAGAGTACACATGCCATAAATAATGAAACTCTGACAGCCTGCATGCAATAGCAAAATGAACAAGGCAAAGAACCACATATAAAAAAAATTATAATAATTCCATTAGTCAATAGAGTTGTTGAACTACATAGAGGACGCCTTAATCTGATGGTAAAAATTGGTATCACAAGATTTAGAAATTTTAGATTCAAATCTTTTTTTTTTCCTTTCATACTTTTTAAATCCCACCCCTTTCCTGTATGAAAAAAGTTAAAAAAAAAGCTCGTATACTACACATGAGATATGGTCTCACTAGTATGTCCCATTAGAGTAGCTATATTTTTAAATCCTTCATTCAAATACGTTTCTTTTGCTGATTGGCTAAACAGCAAACATTCACCTGTAGCAATTAAATAAAGGAAGGGAGATACTTGGCTATTACACCTTAGTCAAATTATCTGCAAGTCGGACATTTTCAAACAATGCACGAGCAAGAATTCTGGAGCAAGTGAATACCTCTAGCATGTAGAACTATAAATAATTTTCAGGTGGCATTAAATTTAGATTTTCAAATTCCACGACCTACTCGAAAAATGAAGCATAAACAATCTATTGCGCTTACCTTTTATCTTTTCTCATGTATATTTTATTATCTAAAATAGCCATTGCTTTGGTGCTGCAGAAGTGGGAATTGACTCACTTTCCAATTCATAAACATTGAACAGACCCTTGATTCTTTTTCAAGTTTAGTATATAAATAACAACCGACCTTCGGCTGGGTCTTCCTGTAATTAATTTTTTGAGTTTTTCCACTTCCAAAAAAAAAATTCTAATGCTCAGCCACATTTCACAATTATATCAATCGAATGTGAAAGGAAGCTTTGATATATCAATCGAATAGCCTTTTCTGTTGAAAAATAGTAGAAAAAGGAAGCCCCATTTCTGATGATACATTTCCTTTAATTTGTGTTGTGTTGCTTCATCAATAGTCAATCTTATAATCATGTCAATATATAAAAATTATTCATATAAAAAGTAATTATATTTCCTTAAATTAGCCAAACTAAACTTAAGTGGAATGGGCGTCAGTGTCGCATAGACTTTCATGGCATGTGATACATTAATACTAATTAACGACCACCAAATAATATGTTTGGTGACATAATATTATAATGTATTACTCGTATCCACATACTACACACATTGTGTATTTAACACTTTTTTGAACGTCAACTACCTGTATCTAAAATTTAGTTAATCAATACTAAACAACCATCTACAAGCATCCATAACGAAACTATCATATTAAATGGATTACCAGGAATCAATTACATTAATAGCTAATACCAACCATAGGTATCTTATTACAAGATATGAACACGTAAACAAGAAACTCGCAAGGAGAAATTAAAGTTTTAAGAGTAAAAGATATTCAATATACTCATGTGAAAGCCATCTATACAATGGTAAACAAATTAGCAGCAAATTGTGGAATGAGATCAAACCCTGTCATTTGCCAACAATAGACGGTGGCCAATTTTCCTGAGACGCCAAGACTTGCGATCCCTTTGTCCCTGAAAAATGCCAGGTCCAGATTTGAATAGGAGCGCTTGCAAAAGCAAAGGAAGCTGCAACCAGGTGAAAATGATAACAGGGAAACAAGCAACGACAGTGATGGGAATGTAAGCCCAGTTAAGCCTTGTCTGAAGTGACAATCCTATTGCTGTACCAAAAGATATCATCATTGTGGCTACAGCGACACCCAAGGAAATTAGACCTCTCAGCAAAACCTTGGGCAGTAAGTCCAGAAAATCGTCTTCTGTATATCTCGATGTTTGCATCGAGAGGAACATGAGCAGAGAAATGGCGGAGAATATCATGGAAAACGCGTTTGATATGGAAAATGCCAGGAAAAGTTTTTTCCTGGCCAGAATCGGGACGCCCGTGTTGCCATTGTTGCCACCGGGTACAGTTATCATAGCAGCAAATGCAACTGTTGCAACCAGAGTAGCTACGACCATGCACGAATTTGACATATCCTTCATCCATTCCTTTGCATTAGTTAGCAAATCTTTATGCTCATCAAAGAATAATTCTCGAGGTGTTTTTCCACCCGAGTTCTTTTCTGTCCTTAACTCAAAATAGACTAATGCTTCCACGGCCTGCATGCAGTTACTTAGAGGATTAATCGATGTTTATGCACTTAATTTGCTAATACTAGTGCAATTAATTTATAGCAAAACTACAAAATTTATGGGTATGAAGTTAAATAAAGTTTTGGGTCAGCTATTATACTTTTGGGAGAATTGCAGTTTTGGTCCCCAATGTTTGTGGTCTTTATTATTCCAACCACAGCAAATATGGTCCCCAAAGTTTCCGATTTTAGGTAGATCTACGACAACTAATGAAAAATTACAATGTATAATGGTCAAATTTAAATTGGAGTTAATCAAAAATTTTAATTTTGCATTTTTGGTCCCTAATTTTTGAAATTTTGATCAATATGGTCCTTTATGTTTCAAATAGTTATATTTAAGTTTTTCCAATGAAATAAAATGTGAACTAAATTTAAATACATAACAAATGTGTTCTGAAATCTTTATAAAAATTCCTAAAATCACTTCACGTTAACTCAATGCTGTCTTTTAGCCTAAAAACATATCTATTTGTTAAATTAATTATAATTGAATAACAATGTATGGATGATATTTTACAAAGTCATGAAAAATGGAGAATCCTAATTAGTATATAACTTTATTGTAATACTATTATATAAATTGTCATGTGATTTGTAGAGATAGGCTTCAATTAGTTTTGGTTAGGAATCTTGACTACATTAATAAGTAAAGGTAATTACCAAATGACGTACTCTTATAAATTTTTTAAAATACTTCTTTTTTTTTTCTTGTCTTTCCTTCTAAATTAAATATTTTAATAATAAAATTTTAATGTACTCATATATATGTTCACTTGCATTCATAATTCTATCAAGAATTTAAACAATTATATAAAATGATTGTTTATTTGAAACCTAATTGACAGCTAATTGAAATGCCAAAAAAATATAATAGGAAAAATTATTTTCAATCAACTTAATTACATATAGTTGTTTACTTTTTAAAGGGATATCAAATTGAGTGCTTAATTATTAGTATAAGTAAAAAATGATAAAATTCATTATCAATTATTTATTGATATAATTACATGTATTTTGCCAAATTGGAGACCAACTATGCAAAAGAGAAGAAATATATTAGAAATTAGTAGCATGATTAATGAAATAAAGAAGAAAGGTTTGTTTAGTTTTTTCATATTTTTTGATACTAGATTTTTTTTTAGTACAAATAATACAATTTCAACCCAATTTATATTTAGTTTCACTATAAAACCGCCAATATTACTATTCAAAACTTAAGAGACTATAATAATTCATATTCCAAACTTTGGGGACTAAAAATGTAAAGTCAAAATAGTTGACTAACAGAAATTTGATTTTGACCGTTAGGAAAGATTGAATTTCCGTTAATTGTCCTAAATTTATCTAAAATTAGAAACTTTGAAAACCACATTTGCTTTGATCAAAACATTAAGAACTAGATCACCACATTGACCAAATATTGGGAATCAAAACTACAATTCTCCCTATACTTTTTGGTGTTACACTTTTGTGACACAATACATTTTATTTTGGGGTAACACTATTTGTCCCTTTCTTGCAAAATTCAGTAGGATTATAGGGACAACTATCATTCTAAAATGTGGCGTAGAATAGGTGGGTTACTAAAAGTGTAACAAAGAACCCAAAACCTTTTAGAAATGCAATGGGTGCCTAAAAGTATATGTTTAAATAGACATGTATCTTATATGGGAAGTAAAGAGTATTCTGTAGACGGTTTGAGATAGAATTGCCAAAACATTGCATTAGTTACCTTGAACCATTGTAATTCTCGCTGCATCTGAAATGCAGGACCTGGGACGGATTGGAGTTGAGGTGTAGGAGCCAATTTTGCTGCCAGATGAAGGGAATTATTTTTCCCCTCAAGTTGTAAGTCGGCATACGCCTTTGTATTTTTTCCAATCAAATTAATCAAGTAATTAAATATCTCCACTCGGCGATGCTCAATAGCTACATGCAACAACAAACGTCCGGTAGGTATGTTCGCATATTGACCGTCATCCAACGTGAAATGTCCGGTGGATGTGTCTGTATATTGATCATCATGCAACAGCAAACGGCCAGTGGCCGTGTATGTGTATTGAACACCTGTGGCATCACGCGACGACACACCTCCCGTGGCTGTTTCTGCATACCAAATTAGATCAGGAAAATGTTTTAAACATTCTTGTACAAGTTCATATACTCCATGCTCCACGGCTAAGTGCAAGATTGCAGTTCTATCCTTGGGGATGAAGTAATTCTGAACAAATTCCATTTCTTGTTTTTGCAACTCTTTACAGACAAACTTTACAAGTCTAACTGCATCCAAGTTTCTTTGCATTGTTTTGAACATCTTCCATATTCCTGCGACAAATAGAAAGACAAGGCAAGTAAGCACGCACAACTTTACGTTTGTACTGAAGATTATTCGGAAAAATATTTTAGGAATAATGGTCTAGCACTTTTTGTGATATAGTTTATGTGAGATGACTGGTAAGAAAATAAAACAGTGATTGGAAAAGTGTTTAGAGAATACTAAAAAATTTTCTAGTAAGTAGCCAATCCAAGAACAGAAATTTGATCTAGGTGACTTCAGCTACATTGGGTTGAGTATCCAATGACTGTAATCAAAATCGTGAATATTCAAAAAATTACAGGCTTGAGTATTCAGTGCATGAAGTTGAAATTTTTAAAAGGGTTAAATTCTAGTAAACCTCCTATCCCCGTGATTTAAGCGAAAGTTAGGAAACTATCTAAATCTTTAAAATTCTTTAGAGAACCTACATGTAATTTGAACAAATATGAGAAATGGATGGAGACTGTCTAAATTGACTGTATAATCTAAAATACTTATTTTGCCCTTTGTTGTTATTCTTGTTTTCAAGGGTACTTAGGGTCTTTTAGATATACATCTGTACTGATCCAAGCTTTATTTTTAACGCCAACTAACGTGGAGGGGATATTTGATAATTGTCTTGTCATTCAAGGGGTTTGACAGTAATATGGTCAAACCACAGGATAGGTTTTATAATCTGGTTAAGCCTCATGTATGTAGAAGCAATTAACCCTAAACACTATACGTCACCGAACATTTTTAGCATCCCAAATTATTGGAAGCATAAGGAACTAATAGAGTAATAAACAAAGATAAAGTAGCCGTAGAACTTCCAAACCTTTATTGAACTTGCTCATAAATTTGAAGAATAAAGCTGCTGAGTCTCGATTCTTGCTGTTAGCAACACCACTTGTTGAATCTTTGTGCTCAGTTTCCTCCTTATCAACTTGTATAGCAACCCCACTTGTTGAATCTTTGTGCTTAGTTTCCTCCTTATCAACTTGTACCACTAAAGAGTAACGAGAATTAGAGTAAAATCGCACAAACTGGAACTGATAAACTGAAGAACTACTTATCGCATATCAATGTACTTGATACTGATAAATATCAAGCACAAGAAAGATAGAAATCCTATGCTAAAGTAATGAGCTGGAAAGAAATAAGTTTTACGTCGCATTTTTTTGCTTAAGAAAGTTTTATATATACACACAACCATGTACGCCGCGCGCACACACATACATATATACATACACATATATATATATACACACACACATACCATAAGCAAACCAGAAACTCTAAGGATGAAGATTCGGAAAGGATTACTTACATTTATAAATCCAGGATATCCATGCAGAAATTTTATTTCCACTTGCAAATGCTTTAGGCTGCATTGCGAGTACATGAAGTATGGACATTTTGTTGTGGTTTTCTTTATAAGCCAACTCAGGATATCTCTCAAGGATACGCAAAGCAGTATCTGTAAAAGAAATCTATGATCATTAGTATCTTTAGTTTAAGACATGTAAGTTTTTGTTATTGTTACTTTAGAGGCAAGGATGGAACTTGGGGCGGGCCACCACCGCATGTCCTGGAGATTAAACTATATTATCTCCTCTAATTAAAAATGGAAAGAATTTTTTAAACAAATTATTTATGAATTAGAAGATTTGGTCCCAGAATAATTTCATAAAATTTTTATGTTGATTTCAAAATCCTTGCGTATGGACATGAAATTACCTCTCCAAAGTAAATACTCTGGCTTCAGCAATGATCAGATGTGACACTAAAGGTTTTGACTTTTGAGGAATGGGCTTTACTGGCCATGTTATAAAATTGTAGCTAAACCAATAATTTCAAAATTCAAACACCCATGCCCCATATATATATATATATATATATATATATATATATATATATATATGATATATAAGGAACTTAATTAGGGGAGGGATTGGTTGAATGGTATAAGGGGAATAAATGTAAGTGAGACACCACGAGTTCGATACCTCTTACTTACACTAAAAATAAAAATTAAGGAGCTTATCTGTACAGGCTGGCTCACCATATGATCCCGTAGCAGTGATTGCCACAATTAAGTCGGGAGCTGAATCATCCGTGAAGGCATTGCAAACTCTGCCCTCAAGAAGAACAGGCACATTTTCGTCCTCAGTAATTACTTGGCAGAGATACTCCACCATTTTCTTGCTTTGTGATGGATGTCGCCATTTAGCAGCATAGAAGAGGGGGGTAAGTCTATTCACATCCCCAAGGTAAGGCAAATTTGGGTTCTTAGCCACCACTGCTTTGGCAGCGTCCACATCTGCAGCTAAGGCCACGTGATGGAGAGCAGTTCGGCCAAGTTGATCTATGGCCTCAAGCTGCTCCCGAGATAGAATCTTCACTAACTGCTCCACAAACTCTGACCGGCCGCAGCTAGCCGCCACATGAAGGGCTGTCATGCCAAGGTTGGAGATTTTTCTTTTCACTGCATCTGGATCTTGATCAAAGATGACTTTAGCCTTTTTCCATCTCCCTTTCATTGCAGCTCTGTATAGTTCTGGGTGATTGGCTGAATCAGCTTGAGCATCTTGCTCACCCCCTTCCCCCGTATCCATAAGTCGTTTCAAATCGGCGCCTGGCACTGGCAGTTCAAGTCAATTTAGAAGGGGCCAGGCATACAATAGTAGTAGTAGTAATGATGATGATGATGATGTGGTGGTTTTTTAGGCAATAACATTATTAATAATAATGTAATTATTATTAATAATGTCATTGTTATTAATATTATTGTTGTTATTTTTAATTTTTATCAAAAGATTAATCTTTAACATTGTGTAAATGAACAAATATGAATCTGCATCCAGACCGGTTAATGCATACACTTTTAGTATAAAGAAACTTAATCCCTTTCTAACCATTACAACATAACTCATAATTAAGATTTGTACCATTCCAAAACTTACATCTCAATAACTCCAATTATAGAGAGTGGAACGTATTACAATATAATCCCAGTATTGTAAACTAGGGTTGAGATCGTTAGTGAAAGTAATCCAACTGTATGACATGATCATGCATAAAGCTCAATAGTCATCATACATTTTTGCAAACATAAGAAACTCTAAATTTAGCACTGACATGAGACTCCTGGAAAGATGCACATATTTCTGCGCACTGTTTCATTATTGTTTAACTATCTATACAATATTAACGGACGAATATCCACAATAATTTGTTGGTCGGCCTAAGTAAGACTGAGCCTATCTTTCTTAGAAGCTTGGCGCGTAATTTTTTGGAGTTCGACTTGAACCGAAGCTCACCTTTTTTCTTAATTGGCTGGACCGATCGAGTTCGGATTAACTCAACCTCACTGACCGTGGTAGCTGGTCTAAAGAAGATTTAAACCCTTTTTTCCACTCATCATACTAACTGTCGTAATATGTTATCGTGTGTTGAGAAAGTGTATATATTCGAGATTTATGTGAAATACATCAAAAGATTTTGGAAACTAAAACTTCAGCAAAAATTTGATATAACTGGCGAACAAGCAACAGCTCAAGAAAGCGGAAGCCTAGGTTTCTATTCTATTTCTCACGCCAAAGTCTAAGAAGCCGAGGCTACAACTTAGTATGAGAAAAAAAGGGGAAGACCACAAGCTCATGATCTGATGCGGTACAGACTCAAACCGGAACTTTACAAATCACTTAAATTGAGAATTAAAACTTTGACACATAAGTTAAATGAATAAATAGATTCAAAATATTCGAAAACAACCACAAAACAATTAATTCTTACCACCACGTTTCACCAGCTCTTCGATGTCTGCATTTGACATCACATTGTGACGCTCCATCTCAAAATTTGTGATCGTTTTCTCTTTGATCAGCCTTTCTTAGATTTATCTACGATAAGCAAGGTTCATGTTTACACTAATTTATAGATAAAAATAGCAGGCATTTCTCGTACTACATTCTCGAAAATACTTCAATTGTAACATGGTTAAGGAATGATCTCTTGAGTGTTTCAGGGTAAAGCTTTGCATTGGGTTTTACTGTAAGAGAATTCCAAAAACAAAAGGTACTCTCAGACGGTGACGAATGTTGAAGTACATGACATCTTTTTTCTCTCCTTTTTTCTCCCTTTTTGGAATTTTGATGTTAATGGATGAAAAAGACTGCTGAACCCATGAGGAGATGAATTATTGTAACAGGAGGAGAACCATTCTTATCAGCTCAATTATCTTTGACTGCTTGTAAGTGAGCTTTATTGTGGCAATTGGTACAAGAGGGAGACTGACTTGGGACTTAGTATTAGATAATGAAGTAATCTCTTATATATATATTAGAACCTAAAAATGGAATAAATGTAAAAGAAGAATTATTATTTCAAGTTTTGTTTAAAATTTATTCGACATTTGTTAACAAGTTTTCGAGCAAAAAACAAAAATCAGTGTACGAAGATCAATTTTTTTCTTAATTTGGTTGGTGATCGTCTCTAATTTAGTTGAGGATTGTCTCCAATATCAAACTTAGTTGGTAAGCGTGGAATAAACTTTAGAGACATAGAGCAAAAGCGCTTTTGTAGGATCGACCAATTTCGGCAATGCAACTCTATAACCAGTGTACTACTAGTACTAGCTTCCTTGAGTGCACGTGAAGGATTGATACACTCATTAATTTCTAAGTGCTCACCCTTTCTTGCGTCTGGGCAGGTAAGAAGTGGTGGATTATCAAGCAAGACGTGGGGAGCCGCATTTATCTATTTAACAATTACTCGCTCTATCTCACTTTGATAATTTTGTTTTCCTTTTTCATTCATTCCAAATTATAGTCCATTTTTCAATTGAAAAATAAAGTTAACTTTTAATATCTCTAAGATATCTTTATTTTATATACTTTGTTATCTGTAAATATAATCTATATTATTTAATACAGTCAACTTTTCTACCAATAACTGCCTTGATATATGTCTTGAATGCGCAATATATCATCATTATTACTGTTGTAATTAATGTAAAAGTACAATGATTATGATGCTCCTAATATTAATGCAAGAGTATTTTTAAAAAAACATTAGGCTAGATTTATTTTTTTAATAAAATTAACTAATTTTTTTAAATTGTGCAAGAGAAATCCAATGCTATCAAAATGGGACGAAAGAGTGTATAAAAATCTAGCACCTTTCTTCACCAATAAGTGTCATAGGGACAACTTAAACTTAGGTGGCGTTTTTATATTAATTATTTTTTGTGCATTTAAGATCAGACACATTTGAAGCACAGATATCCAATAGATTACGACCTTGCAAATTCCAGTTTAAATCAGTTGAGGCCGAATGGCCATTTTATTTACATTACAATCCTATTTGTTTATACCCTATCTAGATTCATTTACACCATACATCTACTTATTTACAGCTCAGGGGCAAACTGTTTTGAAATGAAACTTGTGAACCCCTAATTCGATATGCAATAAGCAATTGAGGGACATTTGGGGACACATATGCAATATGCAATTGGGGGACAGTTATATTTTCTTTTCCTTTTTTCATTGTTCCAGTGTATAATGCTTAACCTTAATGATTATATTGCTGTCCCAACCGTTAGATTACTTTTATGATATATAATTAGAAGTTAATTAGATTAGACTAATAATTAATATAAGTTGATATATGAAAGATGGATAGTTTCCATCTTTTAGTGCTAACTAAGACCCCATTCATCCTCTTTTACCGAACATCTTTTTTAACATTTTGCACAATTCATGTCCAAGATGCTGCTACTGAAGATGGATAGACTCCATTCTTTTGAAAGGGCTGCACCACAACTGTCCCGTATGCTATGCAGTATACACCATTTACAATTATAAAAAGAGAAAATTAACAAAGAAATAATTTGAAACCTCCTATATAGTTTTGAACTTGAACCAATTGGATAACAGATGTGAGAGAATAGACATGCTCCAAATATTTATAGAAAAGCTCGTGTAATTGGTCAAATTTGATAATTTGATATTTATAGTATAATCTTTTATATTTTGTTACTCTATTAAATCTAATCATTTTTATTTGTGACATGTTCTATATATGCCCAGCCCTTGGGGCAGTTCTTTTTTTTTTTGTCAACCAGATCGTGCTAAATGATTTCCAACTAATTTATTAATAATATTGGCTTCTATTTTATCAAAAAAATAAAAATAGAAAAATGTCTGCGTGCAAGTTGCAGTATCTATTTGATACAGGAAAGACAATAGAGTATTAGCATGCAGGGACACGATACATCTAGACTGACTGCTAGAGGTAAGGCATCACAACAGATAAGAAAGTTTCGAACAAGTTCTATGCTTAACAAAAGTCTAATTCCTTTTTTTTTTTTTTTTTTTTTATTAAATTATTTTATTTTATAGATAGGAGCAAATTTTACACACTGAGAAAGACCAATTCGAAGTACAGCAATCGACTGAAAAGGTAATAAATCAAACACAAAACCTCCATGTCTCATTCAACCGCATATTAGCTCCAGTTGTCCTTTGTTCTCAGCCCTTCATACGCTTACTTTTCCGAATTGAAGGCATTCCTAATCTATCAAGTCGAATGGCCCCACGAGCCATAGTTGGGAACGAATTAAAGGCCTCGTAAAGCTTGACTTGATGCTCTGGATGAAATACGCCCACATTGGACAACGCATCAGCAACTTTGTTAGCTTCCCTATAGCAATGCGAAAAACGATCAGGATCTTTCGCCAACTGCCAAATCTGCCTAATCTCTCGTCGAATCTTCCAGGGGCATTGAATGCGATTCTGAAGAATTCCAACTAATAATAAAGAATCCGATTGAACATAGAGATTTTGAAAACCCCTATGTACACAAGTTTGAAGACCAATAAGGAGTGCCCGAACCTCTGCACATAGACTTGTAGTTTCCCCAAGATATGCCGAAAATCCAATCAAAGGTATGCCATTTGAATCCCGAAGAACCCCACCGCCTCCACTCACTCCTGGATTGCCCTTAGAACAGCCATCCGTATTTAATATGAACCGATCGGATTCCTTTGCTTCCCAGCGAACAAGTTTGTATGTAACCTCAGTATGAGAAGAATACGACCAATCATACAAATGATGAAATGACTGTACTCTGAACACTTGTTTGAAATGAATTCCCACCATGGTCTGGATTTCCGAGAAAATGGCACGACAAATGGCTAGCGGCCTCATCTGAACATCCTCAAACATTGCTTTATTCCTTGCTTTCCAAATCTGCCAACAGACAATGCTGGGTAGAATGTGCCCAATAAATCGTTGCATTTCAGAATCATATGAGCTGAGCCACCAACCAACTATACGGGGCCTCAAAGATGACCCTGGAAAGGACAAACCACATGAAGCTCCAAAATAGTGCCAAACTGTCGACGCTATATGGCCAGTAGAAAATAAATGTTCAATTGATTCCTCAGATGCTGAAGCACAGCAAAAACACTTTGAGGGTAAATGTAAACCAAGTTTACATAACCGATCTGGAACCGGCAGTCTCCCCAGCAACAATCGTAACATGAAGAATGAAACTTTGAAAGGGAGCTGAGAATGCCAAATTGTATTAAAGACCATAGACTTGTTGCGGGCCTGCCTAATATCCCGAAATGCCGAAGCTATAGAGAAGTTTCCAGATGTTGTGAGCGTCCAAATGACTTCAGATTCACCCCCTTCTTCTGGAATCGGGTGCTCTAAAATAGAGGGCACCATTTCCCTCGGCATTATCTGATATAACAAATTCACATCCCAGTGTCCATTGATGATGAAATTAGCAAAAGACAAATGTGGGACAACGGTCGCTTGGTGGAACAAAGCACCACCCCCCAACCAATTGTCGTACCAAAAATGACAAGCGCCGTCTTTTGCAATCCATAGCATAGAGAATTCCACTTGTCGACTCACATTGACCATCCTGCGCCAGAGTGCGGAGTCCATTGCCTTGATTTCTACCTGACAAGGATGAAGGTGTCTACAATATTTTGCTTTCATAAATTCAGCCCACAATGACAAACCCTTTCTAAAATTCCACCAAAGTTTGAATGAGAAAGCTGTATAGATGTCTTGTAGCTTCCGAAATCCAACTCCTCCCTCATCTATTGGATAGCACATATGGGACCAACGTATCCAGTGAAATTTCGAATCCTCGGGTGAAGAGCTCCATATGAAGGTCGAGAAAGCCTTTTCTATAGTTCTAAATACCTTACTCGGGATAACCGCAGCCGACATCAGATGTACTGGCATCGATGCCAAGACATGTTTGATTAGAACTATCTTACCTCCAAAGGAAAGCATCCTTGATTTCCATGATATAATTCTCCCTAGAATAGACTGACACGCTTCTCCAAAATATGATGATTTGCATCTCCCAAAGTAAAGGGGGCAACCCAAATACCGAATTGGAAATGGTTGCCAGGTAAACTTGGTGATACGTTCAATCACCCTTCGTCTTGCCGGTGGTAAAGATGGATGAACCAGGTAACAAGTTTTTAGCACATTTATTAGCTGACCCGAACACCTTTGATAAGCCTCTAGCACCTGCATGATAACCTTTAGAGAATAAGAGGATCCGTTTGCAAATATGAGAACATCATCCGCAAACGCCAAATGAGTTATAGTAGGACATGCATACGGGACTTTGAATCCCACAAAACCCGATTGCATGGCAAGGTTATTCAGTCCTCTAGATAACACCTCAGCCCCTATAATGAATAAAGCAGGCGATAAAGGATCACCCTGACGGAGGCCTCTCGTAGATTTAAAAAAACCATGAGATGCCCCATTTAAAATGACCGAAAACCAGACATTAGAGATCAATCGCCATACTAAATCAATAAATATTTCTCCGAAGCCAAACCTCCTGAGAACATCAATAATATGATCCCATGCCACCCGGTCATAAGCCTTAGACATGTCAAGCTTCATTACCACATTGCCTCCTCTATTTTTTTTCCCAATACCCGAAACTATCTCCTGAGCTAGCAGAAAATTATCTGTTATATTGCGCCTCTTCACAAAGCCTGTCTGCTGGGGTGAAATAATTTTGGGCAGAACATAAGCAATTCTATCAGCTAAGATCCTGGATAATAATTTGTTGAAGAAGTTACACAGACTGATGGGCCTATATTGAGAAAAATCCTGAGGATTTGGCATCTTCGGAATTAACACAATGGAGGTAGATGTGATGAATCGCGGCAACTCTGCCCCACAGAAAAAACTGAGTATTGCATTATATACATCTTGGGCGACAACTTCCCAGGCAAATGTAAAAAATTTACCTGTGAAACCATCTGGGCCCGCAGCACTGTCCCCATCCATTGATCTCACGACTCGATAGACTTCTTCAATCGAAGGAACCTCTTCCAATTTTTCGTTGTCCTCTTCCGAGATTATGGATGGAATTAGGTACCGCAAATCGGAAGATGACTCTAAAGAACACGTGAATAAGTCAGAAAAATATGTTATTGCCTCAGTTGCTATATCATCATTCTTGTCCACCCAAACACCGTTTGACTTTTTGATGCGGTGAATCATTCCTTGAGCCCGTCTCTGTCTTACTACCGCATGAAAATACCTTGAATTACGATCTCCGTGTTTAAGCCATTTGACCCTGGCTTTTTGGCTCCAAAATTGTTCTTCAATTGACAATGCATGTCGCAACTCCAAAAGTCTAATTCCTTAATTTCATCTTCGTTTCATGAGCACATCATACAATGATCCTTGGATGCGTATTTCATTCGCGTTGATCTGTTTGTTCTTCTTTGGCTGGGTCTTTCGTACTTAAATTTTTGAGTTTTGCCACTCCAAATATATATATTCTAATGCTCAGACACAATGTCACAATTATATCTCCACTAAAATTGCAGAAGATAATGTCAGGAAGCCCCATTTCTGATTATTTCCTCAAATTAGCCAAATTGCAGAAGAGTTTTCGTCAGGAGGTGTTGCATAGGCTTTCATGCCATGTGCTATATTAATTCTATTTATTGACCACCAAATGATATTTAGTGTGCATTGCTAGACATAATATTATAATATGGGAGGATTCTATTAGAAGTGACAATTTGGATTGAGATCCATTTATCCATCCATATAATCCATAATTAAATGAATAATGGATTATCCATTTATAGTATTGATTTTAAATGGTTGATCAAAGTAAAACCATTAAATTAAATGGATTTATATGAATTATTCACAAAAACCATATATATCCATTTACTTAAAAACCAATAAAAGAGAGGGAAAGGAAATGACTAAAAAAGGAGCCATCCTAAAATTGCAGTTGGGGTGTGAAAAAGCCGTCCCCGTGAATGGTAACCAACCCTGAAACTGAATGTTGGGGTTTACTGCTGAACTAATTAATCATTCCTTTGTTTCTTCTTCTAAACTCCACAGTACTTGGGATTTCGATTGGCTTTGAAGAGATCAGGACAAAGGGAACATGCCCTGCTTGGTACACCCATGCACCTGATTACTAGATGTTGAGCTCAAAAGTCAAAAGTCATCCGTGGCTTTAGTAGTAGACATTGCAAGTGTTGTGTGAGTAAGAATAAAAGCCAGTATTGGTATTTTTGTAGATACCTTACATACGGTCTATGCAGGACTTCTATTGTTTGGGCTAGTTGATAGCGCGCAATTTTATCATTTATTTTATTATTAATTTTTTCTATTACCTAACCTGATGTGGATTAATTGCTGGATTCTACTCACTTTTCGTAATTTGTATTTATTTCAGGGAGTAGAATGAAAATATAATAACAGGTGCCAATTTAGCAGAAAAAGGGTCCAAATGATAGAGCTTGTCCCAAAGGCATTTTTGAAAAAGAAGACATTGTGCCTATTTTGGTAAAATTGCGAAAGAGGGCAGCGGACGGATGGGCTTGGATTAGGAGACCGCCGCACAAACGATGGAAAGAAAGCAAGAGATAGACTACTATATAAGAATAGAAATTGCAGAGGAGCAGGGGCCCCGGGGGAGCTTTTTGCTCTTTGACCTTTCCTTGGTTGGCTTCCCTGTAGCTTAAATTCTCGCATGTCAATTAGGCAGAGTTGAATGATTTCCCGTAGTTTTTCCTTTTGACTTTTACTTTTCGTCCTTTGTGGTTCTCTTGCCGCATATGCCTGGAACAATCAGGGCAATGGCCGCAGCTTTTGCTTCAGTTTCGTATGTTTTGTTCTCATTAAACATGAACTAATTTCTCCACTCTAGTCAAGGAGCAACGGAGGTTTTGGTTCGCCTAAACTTGTGAGATCGATTTAATTTTAACTTTTCTTTATTTATTGGTATTCGCATATTCCTTGGTTGCAGTACTTATGATTATTTAATTAATTGATTGTTTTGGATCCAGATAATTAGTTGATTGGATAATCTATTGTCAATTAGGGCATTAAATCTGTAATTGTTTAATTGCTCTCAAATAGTGACAACTGACATGATTGGGTTTGTGTCAGGGGAATACGCGGACTAATCTAAAATAACCCTGGTAGTGCGTTATTTGATTAGAATAGGACTCCTCTAATACGTAAAATAATTGAAAAATTAAATCTTATGGGCGTACCTAGGATTATTTCTCAATTAGAGCAGTGATTAATGAGCGTACCTTAATCACCGACACAGTAAGGAGAGGTTGACTGCCATCGCTTGTTTGGTAGTTATAACCTATTTATTGATAAATAATTGGAATTGCTTTTGTTTCGATGATCAATTAGGTGCGCCATTGCTGAAGTTATTTCTTGGCTAGAGCCTTAATTATCACTCATTTGATTTTAGTAATTTGTTATTTAATTTTTAGTAGTTTCTTAGATTTTATTTGAATTTCCTTGATTGTTACCTTCTGCACAAAAACACCCCCCTTTGTTACTGTGGATTTGGAAAGAAACAAGTACTCCCAATCCCTGTGGATTCGACCCTACTTACCACTATTTACAGAAATTACTTTTAGTTTGAGCATGTTTTATTATTGCACAGGCTGACAACCTGTCACTTTTTGGCGCCGTTGCCGGGGACTGGTGCCAGATTAATTTGTTTATTTTTGAGTTCATCTTGTTTTTATTTTTTTTATTTATTTTTCTCTTATTTTTTTATATAGTTTATGGCTTCTAACACTCCGTATTTTGGTGATAGACTGGATTTTGTTTCCAGAGAAGGCAATAAGGCTTGTTTTTTTTCTAAGTTTGCATATTCAGAGGCACTAAACTCTCTTAGAGAAAGAATGGTGTAATGACTGAGCTGGAGTCTAGTTATCTGACGTCAGGAAGTTAGTTGTAAAAGATATTCCAAATAACAGATTGCATGTGTCGGTTAATTGATCGAGCATGTGAGTCATTTCATATTGCATGCGTTAGTTATATTGTTAGAATACCAGAAACTAGTATAAAGCAGAGGAGGAAGATAAGAGATGTAGTTTTTGGATGTAACATTTCTCATTTCCGTCTATACTATCCTAGTCTTCCCTCTGCTCTCTCTTCTCACTTTCTCTGTATCTGCATTTCTCTTAATTTCTGTCTTGAATTCGTCTCTTGTTGTGCAAGTCCAGTACAATTGGTATCAGAGCTTGCGGCCCTTGGATCTGCAAGCTCAGCTACCGAATCTGTAGCTGACTATGGCGGAGGGCACCAGAATGAAAGGCTTCGAGGAACAACTGAAGAAGCAGGATTCACGGATCCAGAGCATCCTTGAAGCCAATGCAGCTGCAAGACTAGCACTGGAAGAAAAATTGGCAACAAATCACTCTGATATGAAGGCACACTTGGAAGTGAACTCAGCTGAGATGAAAAATTTCATGGTTTCCATGAATGCTCAATACACCGCTTTTGTGAGAAGCTTGCAAAGCGACCGAGGGATCTTAGGAATTTCACCAGACAATACGAAGAGGCAACCTGTCCAAAGGCCTCAGAGAAACTTGGAGTTGGGGCTATCCAGTCAAGGAGAGAGGAATTTCCTACCTGTAGGGACTCCTAAGGTGGAATTTCCCAAATTTGATGGCTCTAACCCCAGAGAATGGGTTAGGAGATGTGAGAAGTTTTTCCGTTTATGTCGCATTCCAGATTCGCAGCATATGGATTTAGTGGAATTGCATCTGGATGGGAAAGCTAGTATCTGGTATCAAGGTTTCAAGATGGACAAGGGGGAGTTACGATGGGACAGATTCAGCCAAGAGTTTTGTAGTAGATTTGGGAATTTAGGGGAGGATGATGTTATAGAGGAGTTTAACAAGCTTCATCAAACTTCCACAGTAATCACCTACCAAGAAAGGTTTGAAGAGCTACGAGCTGCCGTGATGCTCAAGGTCCCTTGTCTTACTGAATCATATTACATCTCCAGTTTCCTAAGTGGACTAAAGGAGGAGATTAAGTCTGTGGTCAAGATCCACAAACCTGCAACCTTGCAATCAGCATTTGAGAAGGCGAGATGGCAGGAGCATTATTTACAGGTTATGGCTAAGCAACCTAGGATGGCTACAAAACCAACTCCAGTTACGGAGACAATACAGAAGAAGCCTGCACATCAGATGTTTGATAGCAGCAACAACAAAACTACTCCCCAAGGCTCTAGGAGGATTACCCCCACTGAGTTCCAGTACAGGAAGGATCACAATTTATGTTACAAATGTGAAGAGAAGTTCTCCCCTGGGCATGTCTGCAGGAATAAGGGAATTCATTTGCTGCTAGCAGATGAGGGCGAGGCTCAAGTAGAGGAAGTAGCAGATGAAGAGGATGAGGTCATTGAGTATCAAGGCAACAAGTATGGTAGGGATATTACACTATCCCTCCACTCAGTTTCTGGCCAATTGTCTTCCAGTACCATTAAGATGTTGGGATATTATGGTGATCAAGAGGTGTCAATCCTGCTGGATGGAGGTAGCACCAACTGCTTCATAAAGCCAACTATTGCTCAACTCTACCCTGAAGCTGTTAAGAATCATAAACCTTTTAAAGTCAGAATTGCTGATGGGAAAGAATTAGTTTGTGAGCAATGGATTCCTGGTATGAAGTGGATGATGCAAGACCATCATTTTACTCACAATGTGTATGTACTAGACTTGGAACCATACGACCTGATTTTGGGGGTTGACTGGATGAAGTGTTATAGCCCCATGACTTTTGACTTTCAAAAGTTGTCATTATCATTTGAGAAGGAGGGTGAAATGGTGTTACTACAAGGGGGTTCCCACTCTGCCAAGGTGTTGATGAAGCAAGGAGTATCAGCCCAGAAGTATTGCAGAAACAAAATCAGAACAGCCTTGCAACACTCTTGCATGATACGAGTACAAAACTCACAGGTAACTACTGTGCCCAAAACACTCACTCAATTACTTGCTCAATATGATGACATATTTACTGCACCTACAACTTTACCCCCCAACCGTAGCCTCAATCATCAAATACCTTTGAAACCTGATACTAAACCTTTCAAGATTAGCCCCTATAGGTATCCCCACAGGCAAAAAACAGAAATAGAAAGGCAAGTCAAGGAAATGTTGGCCACTGGTATCATCCAAACTAGCCATAGTCCTTTTGCATCCCCAGCCTTACTAGTTAAAAAGAAGGATGGCATTTGGAGGTTATGCATTGACTATAGACAACTTAACAGCCTCACTATCAAATACAAGTTCCCCATCCCAATCATTGATGACCTCCTTGATGAACTGCATGGTGCCAAAATTTTTTCAAAAATTGATTTGAGGTCAGGGTACCATCAGATAAGAATGCACCCATCTGATATCCAAAAAAACAGCTTTCAGAACCCACTCTGGCCTCTATGAATACTTAGTGATGCCATTTGGCCTCACTAATGCACCAGCAACCTTCCAGGCTCTAATGAACTTGGTATTTGAACCTTTTATTCGAAAATTTGTGCTAGTGTTCTTCGATGACATTCTAGTTTACAGCCCGAATTTTGACTCCCATCTCAAACACCTCTCCCTTGTTCTTGACACCCTCAGAAATCACTCCTTATATGCAAAAATGTCTAAGTGTTCATTTGGGCAAGATAGAGTAGAGTACTTGGGGCATATAGTTACTGGTGAGGGAGTCTCTGCTGATCCTGCAAAAGTGGAAGCTATGCTGTCCTGGCCATCTCTTACCACTGTTAAAGGTTTAAGGGATTTTTTGGGACTGACAGGATACTACAGGAGATTTGTGAAGGGATATGGGAAGATAGCTAAACCTTTAACTAATCTGCTAAAGAAGGATGGTTTTGGGTGGGATGAACAAGCTGAGCAAGCTTTCCAAGAACTCAAACATGCTATGACTCAAGCTCCTGTACTAGCACCACCTGATTTCTTTGGAACATTTGTATTGGAAACCGATGCTAGCCAAAAGACCATTGGAGCAGTTTTGATGCAGCAAGGTATGCCTATTGCTTTCATGAGTCAGGCACTTGGACCCAAAAATCAAACACTGTCCATATATGAAAAGGAATTATTGTTATTGATTACTGCAGTAGGGAAATGGAGACACTACTTGCTAGGAACTCACTTCATAATCAAAACTGATCATGAAAGTTTGAAATACTTACTGGAACAAAAAATCACTACACCTCTCCAGCAAAAATGGTTAGCAAAGCTGATGGGACTAGACTATGAGATCCAATATAAAAGGGGTAAGGATAACTTGGTGGCTGATGCTCTATCTAGAAGGATGGAAGGAAGGGATGAAGGATCAGGTGGTGAGCAGGTGCAGGTCCATGCCATAACCACAGCAAAGCCATTATGGTTAGCAAGGGTCTTTGGCAGTTATAATGGGGATGAGAAGGCCAAGGAACTACTGATTGCACTAGCGGTGGACAAATCTAGTGTGCAAGATTACACATACCAACAAGGGATTATCAGGTATATGGGAAGAGTGTATATTGGGAGTAACTCAGAGTTAAGGGCTCAGCTCATCAATTGCATGCATGATTCTGCAATTGGAGGGCACTCGGGGAACCAAGGAACATACCAGAGAATGAAGAACTATTTCTACTAGCCGGGCATGAAAAAGGATGTGAAGTCTTACGTATAGTCTTGTGACATTTGCAAGAGGAGTAAAGGGGAGCATTGCCCCTACCCAGGATTGTTGCAGCCATTTCTATGGCAGGAAATTTCTATGGATTTTATTGAAGGACTACCCAAATCATATGGTCATGATGTCATTTTTGTGGTGGTAGACAGATTTACAAAATATGCTCACTTCACCTCATGACTTCTCACTACACTGCTAAGAGTGTGGCTCAGGAATTCTTCGACCAAATATTCAGGTTGCATGGGCTGCCTAATGGGATTGTATCTGATAGAGACAAAGTGTTCACTAGTATATTCTGGCAAGAGCTTTTTAAGCAAGTAGGGACTGATCTTAGTTTCTCTTCTTCCTATCACCCTCAGTCTGATGGACAAACTGAGAGGGTGAATAGGTGTCTAAAGAATTACTTAAGAGCTATGTGCTTGCAGCAACCAGGCCATTGGAAAAGGTGTTTACCTGCAGCTGAATGGTGGTACAGCACTAACTTCCACTCCAGTTTGCAGATGACTCCGTTCCAAGCTTTATATGGCTACAAACCATCCCAATTGAGTTTGAACACAGGTGACACTCAAGTTGCTACTGTGGAGGATTGGATAAAGGAAAGGGTAAACTGGAATACATTGCTCAGGAAAAATTTATTGCAGGCTCAGAACCAAATGAAGCAGTTTGCAGATAAACATAAAATAGATAGGTCCTTTGCTGAGGGTGATTGGGTGTATCTCAAGTTGCAGCCGTATAGACAGACTACAGTAGCACTAAGGAGGAACTTGAAGCTGGCAGCCAAGTATTATAGGCCATATCAGGTGGAAAAGAAGATTGGGTCAGTTGCTTATAGGCTCAAGCTTCCACAGGGTACTGCTATTCACCCTGTTTTCCATGTTTCACTCTTGAAACCAACGTCTAAGGGAGCTCCTATCAGCAATGAATTGCCACAAATATCGGAGGAAAGGCTCTACACTACTGCTCCCACTGCAGTCCTGGACAGAAGAATGATAGACATGGCTGGTCAGCAGGTGGAGCAGGTCTTAATTTGTTGGAAGAACATGAATGAGGAGGATGCTACCTGGGAGGATTTGACTGTTATACAAAGCCAATTTTCATCCTTCAATCCTAAAGACTAGGATTGTTTGAAGGGAGGGCAACTGTAATGACTGAGCTGGAGTCTAGTTATCTAACGTCAGGAAGTTAGTTGTAAAAGATATTCCAAATAACAGATTGCACATGTCGGTTAATTGATCGAGCATGTGAGTCATTTCATATTGCATGCGTTAGTTATATTGTTAGAATACCAGAAAATAGTATAAAGCAGAGGAGGAAGATAAGAGATGTAGTTTTTGGATGTAACATTTCTCATTTCCGTCTATACTATCCTAGTCTTCCCTTTGCTCTCTCTTCTCACTTCCTCTGTATCTGCATTTCTCTTAATTTCTGTCTTGAATTCGTTCCTTGTTGTGCAAGTCCAGTACAAATGGCTGCTGCAACCTGTGAAATTTGTTATGCCAGGGATCATTCAACCGGTATGTGCCCTGAATATCAAGACTACCTGAGTGATTATCTCAAAAAAAAATTTGGAGATTCTTCACCTCGATCTCAAACGTGGTATGACCCTTATTCAAACCGGTATAATCAAGGATGGTGGGATAACTCCAACGTTAATTATGAAAAGGGGCCAATGAGTTTTCAACAGCAAGAGTCTCAACAATCGTCATTCATGTCAGAATTGCCCTCACAGACCATCAATGACTCTAAGGAAGGTAAGAGTGCAATTATCCTGACAAGTGATATGAAACTGCAAGAGTCTCAAGAAGGAGGATCCAAAGATGCAGTTAAAAAGGAAGTTGAAGTGGAAGACATGAGACTCCAACATCAAATTACCCTAGTGAACGAATCCAGTGAGCAATTACTAAATGCGATGACACCCACTCCATCCCTTAATCTATATTCCCCTGACTCTTACTCTATAATTTCTATTAATGAGATTGATTTTGTTATACCGGAAGTGCTTGAGTCTCATTGCAGAAATCAGTTAAGAGTAACTATGGTCAGATATCTTGAACCGTTGAATGCTCTTGATGGAGGAGCGGATGAAGAATGGAGATCACTGCTTGATTATTTGGCGCCATCAACTAGTCCATGGAAGACCGTAGCTCGTGTGCTAGGATTACTCAATTTACGAGAATTACCACGACTAGATAAAGGATGAAGCATTGAAACTAGTCACAAGATTTTATCCTCCCTGAGCAAATATGACAATGTCTAGCCAAAGACATTAAAAAAAGGCGCTCATTGGGAGGCAATCCAATTTCCTTTAGTTGTTTGTTTAATTTTATTTGTTAGTTTAAATATATTTTTCCTTCGATTTGACTGATTTTTGGCTTCAATTTTCGTTTTTGATGATTCACAGGTATCCCTCTGACATGACGCGCCCACGTCATGACGTATGAAGAGCTCACGATCAGATTCGTCAGAAAGGGTTCTTACCCTCTTGACGTGCCCGCGTCAAGTAACCCGGAGAGCTCCAGGTTCCGTGCCTTCATGACGTGCCCGCGTCATGTTCGCGGGAAAGATAAATTTTCAAAGCACAATTTTTGTTAACAAAAAAATATCTATATATTTTCTCTTTCTTTTTCTTTTTCTTTTTTTTTTCCTTTCTTTCCTTTCCTTTCTTTCTTTTTTCTTCTTCTTCTTTCTCTTTTCTTTCTTTCTTCTACTTTGTTTCTTCGTTCTTTCGGCCGAAACCCACGAAGCTTCATGCCTCCGCCTCTGCGTATGCCATCGTCGCTCGCATACCTCCGCCACTCCACTGCCACCACCGCTTCCATCTCTCTCACTCCCCTCGTCACATCTCTCTCCCTCACAGCTCTAGCAACCCCCACCTCGCTTCACGCCACCCCCGCCAGCTCACGAAGCCCAGGCTCCGTGCACAATCGTCAGCAACCGCACGTCACTGTCCATGGCCGCCCGCTGCTCGCACGTCGTCCCTCGTTCTCCACACGCGCCATCCACCATCCACGGTCCGCCGCCACCACAGGCAGCGGCCATTCCTCTCTCTCATGTCGCGCCTCTGTTCCCCTTTGTTAGCTACCACCAGCTCCATCTTCTTCAACTATCGATCTGTGGAGGTATTTGTAACTCGTTTCCCAACTCCTCTGAAGTATTTGGTGGTGTTTGGGGTCTTCATTTATTTGGGTAAGACGTTGAGTTATTTTTCTTTTCCCGAGAAGTCCACCAGTGGTACTGGTTGGAGTAATTGGACCTGGATTTGTTACTTTTATTTGGTTGGTTGCCTGCCTGATAGCTATGAGTTTGTAATTGAGATACTGATGTCAAATTTGTGCGCTACTTTGCTGGATTATGCTGGTTTCGGAGGTCATATGCTTATTACTGTGAGCGGTTATGCTTTATGGGAATGTTCGCATCTAGTGGTTGGGTGGATTTTCCTTGAATTGCTTGATAGCAATTGGTAGAGTACATTTGAATTGGTGGGTTGTGGTTTCAATTGCTACTTTGGCTGGGCGCTTGCTGAGATTCATTTGTTTGCTATATTCGTTGCACTATTGATCCTCTGTTTGCTCTCTGTGACGCATTGGAATTTTTCTGGTTGATTGGGTTGACTATTTTAATTGTTTCCTACTTGTGCGTCCACCAGTGGCACTGGTTATGGTAGCTGGCCTGTTTTGTTCTTGTCAAAATTTGGATCTACTATTGCTAGAATTGTCGATTTTGAGTTGAGAAATTAACTGTCTACTTGGAGGCTTTGTTGAGATTTTGGGTGGACAGAGTTTTGCATTTGCTGGTTGAATTGAGTTGAGATATCTGAGACCTTGGCCGCATACTTCTATCACATCGGTTTCCGTACACATTTCCCGCCTACCCTTTCACCACTCGTAAGGGAAGTTTTGTTGCCCTCTTCGCTTTAATCGCTTTAATCCCTCCATTGAGGACAATGTAGGATCTAGGTGTTGGGGGGACAGCTGTGCTAGTTTTTTCTAGTTTTAGTTTTCAGATGTTTTTCTTTTATTTTTAGTTTGTTATTTGTCTAGTTTTCGCTTACTTTTTGTTATTTATCTATCTAGCTCTCCTATGACTGCCAAGTTTGTTGTTGGATTGTCATCTCTAATTCTGCTATTGCCAAGTTTTAATAATAAAAGGGTATCAAGTTAATGTGGTTGAATTCAAGAACATCTCTGTGGTGAATATCGACGACTGTGTGACTTTTATAATTTTTGGTTAACTTTCCTAGGCATAGGGAATGATTGTTGGCATTTTCATGTGAATTGGTCCGGTTATTAACCTTAGTTCTCCATGTTTGAAAATGAGGCTAGCTGATGTAAATTCTCTTTTGATTTTTATGTTATTTTGAGTTTTTGTGTTATTTGGCTGTAAATAAGAGTTGGCTGTACTCCGCTAGTCTTTACTACCGAATAACCGGGGATTTTCACCAAAAGTGTCGATTCTCGCGTCAAAAAGTAGTAATTGCTATGAGTACGTGGTCGCGTGGCGATAGGAGCTAAGTAACCAGGTTCCTTCATCTAAAAATGTTGGAGCTCGCGTCAAAAGGTTCCAATGGCTAGCGACTAAGTCTTTTGTTACTATTGAGAAAAGCCTAAAAAAAAAAAAGATAGAGAAGAAAAAAAAAATCAACAAAAGAGAGAAGTAGAAAAATGTGATAAAAAAAAAGTGAAAGTTGTGTTAGTGTATAATAAAAGTCAGCTTGCCGATTTATGGATTTAATGTTGAGATTTTAGTTAATAGTTGATAAGAGTTTATTTTACGTATTTTTAAGTGCATTTTATTAGTTAATTTTGAGTTGATTATTTAGTTTTATAAATAAAATAAAGAGGTTTTTGGTAAAATTATATATTTTTGGTAAAAGTGGATAATATTGCATTTTTAGTGATTTTAATGGTAAAAACTTCTTTTTTATGCAAGAATGATTATTCAATCACCAAAGGATGTCAAATGAGATGAAAAATAGAAATTTGGTGATGAATTCAAATGGTAACAAGAAGAATGAAGTGAAAAACGTTCAAGTAAGGAAATGCAATACAAATCAGTTTTGACACTCTTCGGTATTTTGATCATATCTGGAGCTACACTTATCGGATTGAGATGATCTTTATACCATTTTAAAGCTAAGAAAGAGACCTAAAATTCGTATGAAGACATAGAAATCCAATTCTGCCATTTTCATGGACAAAAAGTCGGAATACAGAAGCTGCACTCTGTGGTCGGAATTGGAAACAGAGGTTTGACCAGGTGATAGTATTTCGACCATATCTCAGGCTGCACAACTCCGATTTGGGTGATTTTTATAGCATTGGAACGCTAACTCAAAGGGCTACAACTTTTGTGTTTTTCACAAAAGCCAGTTCGGTCTTCATCATGGAGAAAATCGCAGTTGAAATAAGGCCAGAGTAAAAATGCGAGTATAAAAAACACGAGTTTATGCCGCGTTTTGTGTAGGCGCGTTTTGTAGCCGAAAATCTGCAATTTGCTCAGCCATTCCTCTTGTGTTCAGACTACTTTCCAGCTATAAGTTGCAAGGGAATTCGGTGCACATGCTTCAGAAGACCAAAGGGCAAGAAAGGGGGCTTATTTTCAAGTCAAAAATATTGGTTTTTGACTATGCTAACAAAGTGCAGATTTGGGAATCAAAGGTTAGAATTTGACTTGGAAAAATAGAGCCTTTGAGTAGTTTTTATGCTGAGACATTGAGAGAGGTCTGGGGATCCAGACGTAGCCAGTATTCTCACTAAAAAGAAAACATAGTCTCTCTAGCTAGGTACTTGCAAGGGGCAATTGAGGTTTCATCTTGTAATCATCTAAGTTCAAGACAAAGGAGATTTTTGGAAGGCTTCACCATATTTTGGCTAAGACTTTCTTTACTCTTTTTGTATTTGTAATTCATGATGATTTACATTAATGAAGTTATGAGTGTTTCATCATTCATGAGTAGCTAATTTCCTTTATCTAGGGAGTAGATGAAACTTATGGCCAAGTGATATGAAATGATTGTGATTTATACTTGTTATATCTTGTATTAACCTATCTACTTGTGTATGTTGGATTACTCGTTGTTGTTTGATCACCAATAGCAAGTTTATAGTTGTTTTTACTCATTGAGAAATGGTAACAATAATGGAATGACATAAGTAGAGCTTGAGTAGTATATTCATGAGAATAGAAATACATTCAAGTGGATGAAATCTACATTTCCTGTGTGCACAAAACAGATTTAGTATTTACCAAGAGATTAGGAAGAACTAATCTGTTTTAACCCATTATTATCATGAGAATGTGATTTTGGTATTGTTGGAAATGAATCCTTGGTCAAACAAGAGTAGTAACAAGTGTTAAATTCATTCGTTTTAGATCTTTTGTGTTATATGTGGAATCTACATCCCTAGATCTTAATATTTAGTGAATTCTACTCCTATTGTGAAATTGCATTTATCTAGTTAAGAATTTTTGTAGTTGAATTAAATTCTGAATTTTCTGCTCAAATTTATTGTGAGTCTAAATAATAGAGTAAATTAGTGTCTAATAATTGTTTTACTTGCTCCTCGTGGGATCGACCCGATACACATCTTGTACTACAATTGCGACCTGTATACTTGCAGTCCAACGGGTGTAAAATCAGAATTGAACTTGCATTGATATAAAAAAATCCCGTCAATAGTTGGACCATTTGTTGATAAATGTTGTGCGTCATTCCTTTTTCTTAAATTAGTTAACCTGAAATTGGAAGAGTTTGTGGTTTAGAAGCTAACCGGAGTGATGTTTCTTGGACTTGGCCATTGATGCTTGATTATTATTTTTCTTGGTATCTTGGCAATATGGTAGATAGAGCAATGACCATTATCAAATTTTGGTGTTCGTTTACTATTCTTATACTTGAGGGCAAGCATGGTTTAGGTGTGGGCGGAATTGATAGCGCGCAATTTTATCATTTATTTTATTATTAATTTCCCCTTTTACCTGACTTGATGTGGATTAATTGCTGGATTCTACTCACTTTTCGTAATTTGTATTTATTTCATGGAGTAGAATGAAAATATAATAACAGGCACTAATTTAGCAGAAAAAGGGTCCAAATGATAGAGCTTGTCCCAAGGGCATTTTTGAAAAAGAAGACGTTGTGCCTATTTTGGTAAAATTGCGGAAGAGGGCAGCCGACGAATGGGCTTGGATTAGGAGACCGCCGCACAAACGATGGAAAGAAAGCAAGAGATAGACTACTATATAAGAATAGAAATTGCAAAGGAGCAGGGGCCCCGGGGAAGCTTTTTGCTCTTTGACCTTTCCTTGGTTGGCTTCCCTGTAGCTTAAATTCTCGCATGTCAATTAGGCAGAGTTGAATGATTTCCCGTAGTTTTTCCTTTTGACTTTTACTTTTCGTCCTTTGTGGTTCTCTTGCCAGTTTCGTATGTTTTGTTCTCATTAAACATGAACTAATTTCTCCACTCTAGTCAAGGAGCAACGAAGGCTTTGGTTCGCCTAAACTTGTGAGATCGATTTAATTTTATCTTTTCCTTTATTTATTGGTATTCACATATTCCTTGGTTGCAGTACTTATGATTATTTAATTAATTGATTGTCTTGGATCCGGATAATTAGTTGATTGGATAATCTATTGTCAATTAGGGCATTAAATCCGTAATTGTTTAATTGCTCTCAAATAGTGACAACTGGCATGATTGGGTTTGTGTCAGGGAAATACGCGGGCTAATCTAAAATAACCCTGGTAGTGCGTTATTTGATTAGAATAGGGCTCCTCTAATACGTAAGACAATTGGAAAATTAAATCTTATGGGCGTACCTAGGATTATTTCTCAATTAGAGTAGTGATTAACGAGCGTACCTTAATCACCGACACAGTAAGGAGGGGTTGACTGCCATCGCTTGTTTGGTAGTTATAACCTATTTATTGATAAATAATTGGAATTGCTTTTGTTTCGATGATCAATTAGGTGCGCCATTGCTGAAGTTATTTCTTGGCTAGAACCTTAATTATCACTCATTTGATTTTAGTAATTTGTTATTTAATTTTTAGTAGTTTCTTAGATTTTATTTAAATTTCTTTGATTGTTACCTTCTGCACAAAAACACCCCCCTTTGTTACTGTGGATTTGGAAAGAAACAAGTACTCCCAGTCCCTGTGGATTCGACCCTGCTTACCACTATCTACAGAAATTACTTTTAGTTTGAGCAGGTTTTTATTATTGCACAGGCTGACAACCTGTCACTAGTTTGCAATATATGGCTACTTTGTAATATGTATTATATATATATATACATATATATATGATAATAATAATTTCAGATAGTTTTTTAGTGAAATGAAGGTTCATTTTGCTTGAATTTACATCTGTGGCATTTTGTGGCTTGAATTTACAAGAAATGGTAATACAAAAAAAAGTAACAAAAATATTTAAATGGATTATAAATGGATAATTGGTTTTTATTTAATCCATTTATTAAATGGATCTAAATAGATTGGATAAATTTCATCCACCATCCATTAAGTCAAAATCAATTATGTCCATATTGCCACATCTAGATTCTATAGTTTCTTTTAGATATCATACCCACAAGTAAAATTCATCATTAAAATTTGAAGGAAGTGTTATTGACCTTTAAATTAAACATTGTTAAAGTATTTAAAATACAAATATCATCTTTAGTAGGAGATAATAAAAGTTGAGGAAATGGTATCCAAAATAGATCGTAAAATTTTTCTATAATATACTACTTGTAATTAACCACGCACTACACATTGTGTATCTAACATTTTTTTGAATGCTAAACTTTAGTTAATCAACATTAAACAACCACCTAAAAGAATACATATTGAAACTATCGTAGGTATAATAGTTGTACCATGTTTAAGCACACTCTATTACCTAGGAATCAGTTACATTATATATATGGTGCACGCTCTATTGAATATTTTATGGGGAGTGAATACCAATCGTAAGTATTTTATTACAAGACGTGCATGTAAACTAGAAACTCGCAAGGTGAAACTAAATTTTAAAGAGTAAAAGAAATACAATGTAATCATGCAGACAACTCTTGGGAAAGCCATCTAATGGTGAACTAATTAGCAGCAAATTGTGGAATGAGGTCAAACCCTGTCATATGCCAAAAGACTGCAGCCAATTTTCTCAATACTCCAAAGCTTGAGATCCCTTTGTCCCTGAAAAATGCCAGGTCCAGATTCGACTCTGATCGCTTGCAAAAGCAAAGGAAGCTGTAACCAGGTGAAAATGATAACAGGGACACAAGCAATGATTGTGATGGGAATGTAACTCCAGTTGAGGGATACCTTTATGGTAGGAACCCGTTGACCGTGTCTATGGTAGGAAGGCCTCCAGAGGCCGACACGTGTTGCAGGTGGATGGATTGCAAACGGAGACGTTAAGCCGTGGAATCGCGCGTGGAGATGCAACGTTAACATGTTGTCCGCGGCTGCAAGGTAAAAGCACAGGTTCGAATATTGCCTATTATATGAATACAATAGTCAATTGTTTTGAAAGACTATTGTATTCATATAATTTCAATTGTCTGCCTAGATATTGCCAACTAATTAAAGATAACTTTTATTTAACATAGCAAATACATACTTACATATGAAGATGCTAATAAGAATACATAAAATAATTAATGATACCAAAAGTTATCCTTAGCGTTTGGGTTTTACATTCTTATTCAAATCTAATCAGGGTCAAATTTGGGTTAGATATATACAAATTAAGTAGTATTTTAGGGTCGAATGTTCTATATTTTTTTCTTAAACTATAATGTTACTTTTTTTAAAATTTTTGGTAGAATTGGTGTTGTTATTATCATATTTATCAAAAAAAAATTTCCACGTTAAAAGGCCAGTAGTACTTTTTTTTTATTTAGTGATTTCATAATTTAGATTTCATGAATGGTACCATTCTTTATTTTTTAAATCCACGACATTATTTCCTTTTGTTTTCTGTATAATTTTGCTATTTTACTTAGGATTACTAAGTTAAAAGATAAAATATTATTATTTACTTTTTTACTTTTACTAAGTTTGGTAATGTTTTCTCTTTATTTACCTTCCCACTAATAAATTTCAAACCAAATTCCTATATAAGTGGAGCCACTTCTTACTTATTTAAATTAGAAAGGCATGGAAGGCACTTCTTACTTAGAAAAATGTTATTTGCACTCCATTTTTTATTATTTGTAATTCCACCATTTGTTTTATCATATAGTCTAATTAATGAAAACTATATGATCAAAATGATTATTGAAGTGTGAATAACAAAAATATAGTGTAAATAATCTTACTTATTTAAATTAATAAGAAAACATGAAAGGATGTCATATTTGTTATCTCTTGTTATGGTCTTATAGAAGTTTTAATTGGAGTAGAATCATAAATAACGCAAGGTAATCGAAAACGTGATAGGTTGAAGTACAAATAAGATAACATGCACATTAACCAACAATTTGAAATGAAATGATTTTAAAAAGTAACTAACAATTTCAAATGTGAAGAGTAGATGTGGAAGTTAAGAGAAATATATTTTATAAATTAAATTAAATGTGAAATGCTAGAAAAATAGAATTGGTAGTGGGAAGACGTGTGAAGACTTGTTGCTAAAAATTCTTTCTCAAATTTATATATATATAGATAGATATAGATGTCTTTTTTTTAGTGGTTCAATCTCATATTCATGAACTATCTGCAGAAAAAAAAAATTCTGGACTATACTAATTTTGTTATACCAACTCTGTTATTCTTATTAGTGTATTAATTGTTACGCTATTTCTCTCATTTTGTTGGGTCTACATTAATACAAGTGTAATTGTTATTATGTCTCGTGTCCCAGAAAATACATAATATCCTATTCAGGTGGATACGTGCAACAGATAATCAAATTGATGGTAAAAATTTAGAATGAATAAGTTGCTTTTGCATAACGGTTGTAAAGGTTTCTTGAGACTTTATGAATTAGGTGTCTTGCGTTTGCAAAAAGAATTTCAGAAGATTTTTTGTATTGGAAATGGAGTTAAAACTTGCTATAGGTTACTTTCCTGTATTTCAATCTTATCGTAAAGGGTAATTTCTGTTGAACCTAATTTTTTTCTGATTATATCCAGCTAATAAATTAACTTAAGAAAATAGATAATTTATGGAGGAAAGCTATAAGTAGCTGGTGCTTATTTTGAAAAATAGATTTATTTTTATTTTATCCAATAAATAAATTAGTTTATGAAAAATGGGTACTCTGTTCTTATAATGGAGGAAAGTCATAAAGAGCTAGTGTTTTATTCAAAAAGGATCTATTTTTATTTTATCCGATAAATAAAATTTTTGTATGCAAAAATGGGTACTCTATTCTTATAATGGAGGAAAGTCAGGAAGAGCTAGTATTTTATAGAAAAATGTGTTTATTTTTAGTTTAGCCGATAAATAAAATTTTTTATTTATAGAAAAATGGGTACGCTGTTCTTATAATGGAAAAAAGTCATAAAGAGCTAGTGTTTTATTGAAAAACGGGTTTATTTTTATTTGATCCGATAAATAAAATTTTTTATGAGAAAAACGGGCACTGTGTTCTTATAATGGAGGAAAGTCATAAAGAGGTAGTGTTTTATTGGAAAATGGGTTTATGCAGAATTTTATTTTATCCATAAATTTTTTTTATGGAAAAATGTGTACTCTATTCTTATAATGGCGGAAAGCCATAAAGAGCTAGTGTTGTATTCAAAAACAGGTTTATTTTTATTTTATCCGATAAATAAATTTTTGTATGGATGTCTAGATAAAATTTATTGATCGGATTAAAAGAAAATTTATTTTAACACTCATTTTTCCAAAAACAAATTTTCTTTTCGAAAAAAAAAGAAAATAAGCCCGTTTTCTAATAAAACAGTCGCTGTTTATGGCTTTCCTGCATTATAAGGAAAGAGTATCCATTTTCTCAAAAACAAATTTATTTATCGAAATAAAATAAACATAAAGGCGTTTTACAGTTAACCACCCACTATTTACGGCTTGCCTCCATAAATTATCCACTTCACTATTTTTCATAAGTTAATTTACTAGTTGGATAAAATTGGAATAAAATTAGGTTGAACAGCAAATTACCCTTTAGGATAAAATTGAAATATAGGAAAGTAACTTATAGCAAGTTTTAACTCCGTTTCCACTACAAAAAATCTTCTGCAATTGTTTTTGCAAACGCAAGAAGAATAATTCATAAAGTCTCAAGAAACCTTTACAACCTTTATGCAAAAGCAACTTATTCATTCTAAAATTTTAGCATCAATTTGATTACCTATTGGACGTATCAACGTCAATAAGATAATATGTATTTTCTGATACACGAGACATAATAAGAATTAAACTTGCATTAATGTAGACCTAACAAAATGAGAAAAGTGGCGTAACAAATAATACAATAATAAGAATAACATATTTGGTATAACAAATTTAGTATAGTCTAAAATTTTATTTTTTTTCTGCAGATAGTTCACGAATATAATGTGCAACCACTAAAAAGAATGACATGCATATGTAATGTAAAAATGAATATAAAATGAATGTAGTTACATTGTTTCATCCGGTATTCGGGTCCATAGTGGAAGCCGAACTTCAATAATGGAAAGCCAAAGTTGAAGCTTACTTCAGACGCTATGGGGAAGAAGTGGGGTCACCAAATATTTGGTACAAAGGAAAGACTTGCAATAACATAGTACGGAAGTCAGTCTGCTGTTTGCTTCCATCCGTACACGCTTCTACTTGATTCCCTATGCACGCGCTCTCCAACAATTTAACGTCTCCGTTTGGACCATTTTGCCCCCAACACGTGTCGCTCTCTGCCGGCATTCCTACAATAGGCAGGTTCCTACCATAAAGGTTTCCTCCAGGTTGAGCCTCGTCTGAAGTGACAATCCAATTGCTGCACCGAAAGATATCATCATTGTGGCTAGGGGTGCAAACGAGCCGAGCTCGAGTCGAGCTTTGGCTAATCGAGCCGAGCTCGAGTTAATTTTGTGAAGCTCGAACTCGAGCTCGAGCTCGACGAGCTCAAAATATCAAGCTCGAGCTCGAGCTCGAGTCAAATTCGAGTCGAGCTCGAGCTCGAGCTCGAGCTTAAAAAATAAAAAAAAATAATTATTATTATTTTATTTTTAAAAAATAAAAAATAATTTTAAAAAAAAAATGAATAAAACAATAATTTTTTTAACAAATAATAAAATATTAGGGATATATATGTAATTTTACTATTAAAATAAAAAATAAAAAATAAAAAAAAATATATAATTGAGCTCGCGAGCCGCTCGCGAGCCAACGAGCTTAATGTTTTTGAGCTCGAGCTCGAGCTCGAGATTGGCTTAATTAGCTCGAGCTCGACTCGAGCTCGATATTGACGAGCTCGAGTCGAGCTCGTATTCGAGCCGCTCGCGATCGGCTCGCGAGCGGCTCGATTCGCGAAACAGCCCTAATTGTGGCTATAGCAATGAACAAGGAAAGTAGACCTCGAAGCAATTTCTTGGGAAGTGAATCCAGAAAATCCCCTTCTGTATATCTAGATGTTTGAATTGAGAGGAACATGAGCAGCGAAACAGCGGAGGATACCATGGACAATGCGTTTGATACGGAAAATGCCACGAAAAGTTTTGTCCTGGCCAGAATAGGGACGCCCGTGTTACTATTATTGCCACCCGGTACGGTGATCATAGCAGCAAATGCAACTGTTGCGACTAGAGTAGCTACCACCATGCACGAATTTGATGTGTCCTTCATCCATTCCTTTGCACTGCTTAGCAAATCTTTATGGGCATCAAAGAATACTTCTCGAGGTGTTTTGTCGTCTAAGTTCTTTTCCGTCTTTAACTCATCATAAACTAATTCTTCCACAGCCTGCATGCAGTTAATCAAAGGACTTATCTAGGTTGATGCACTTCATTTGCTAATACTAGGGAATTAATTTTGTAGAAAAACTACCATCATAAACCAAAATGCAAAAATTATGGCTATGATGCTAACTTAAAGTTTTGGGTCAGCTATCATGCTTTTTGATGTCACATTTTATTTTGAGGAAACACTACTTGTCCTTTTATTTCAAAATTCAGTGGGTTCATCGAGACAAGTATCATTCTAAAACATGGACCAAAATAAGTGTATTACTAAAAGCATGAGCCAAAAAAAAAATTTCAAAACTGTTTAGAAATGTGATGGGTGCCCAAAAGTTAAAGGGGTATGTCTAAGTACACATGCATCTTATGTGGAAAGTAAAGGGTATTTGACAGACGGTTTTGAGATAGCATTACAAAAACATTGCATTACTTACCCTAAACCATTGTAATTCTCGCTGCATCTGAAATGCAGGACCTGGGACAGCTTGGAGTTGAGGTGTAGGAGCCAATTTTGCTGCCAAATGAAGAGAATTGTTATTCCCTTCGAGTTTTAAATCGGCATACGCCTTAGTATTTTTTCCAATGTAAGCGATCATGTAATTAAATATCTCCACTCGGCGATGCTCAATAGCTACATGCAACAACAAACGTCCGGTGCGGGTGGCTGTGTCGGCATATTGACCCTCATGCCACTCCCAATGTCCAGAGGTTGTGTCTGCATAGTCAGTACCATGATGATACACTTTTGCGGTGGATGTGCTTGGATGTTCATGTTGAGTAGCATCTTTCCACAACAAACGTCCTACGACTGCGCTTGTATAATAAGCATGCCGCGGCGGCGCACTTTTGGGGGGTTTGTCTGCATACCAAATTAGATCAGGAAAAGCATTTAGACACTCTTCTACAAGTTCAAATACTCCATGCTCCACCGCTAAGTGCAAGATTGCAGTGCTATCCTCAGGGATGAAGAAATCCTGAACAAAGTCCATTTCTTTCTCTTTCTCTTGCTCTTGCTCTTTCTCTATCTCTTGCGTTTTCTCTTTCTCTTGCTCTTTCTCTTTCCCTTCCTCTTTCTCTTTCTCTTTCCCTTTCTCTTTCCCTTTCTCTTGTAACCCTTTACATACAAACTTTACAAGCCTAACTGCACGCACGTGGCTTTGCTTTGTTTCAGTCATCTGTCTTATTCCTGCGACAAATAAAAAAGACAAGAAGAGTAACGTAAGCACGCACAAGTTTTACATTTGTATTGAAGATTATTTGGAAAAATATTTTAAGAATAATGGTCTAAAAGTGTTCGATCGGCTTCATTGAACTAAGTATTCATTAACTGTAAAATAAAAACTAAAATCGAGAATATTCAAAAAAAAAAAAATCACAGGCTTGAGTATTCAATGCATGAAGTTAAAATTTTTTAAAAGGTATTAAAATTGAGTAAATCTCCTGTTTCTCGCCGCTAGTACAACCACTGCATCGACCCCGCAACTTTTCTATTTCCTCTTTTTTTTCACTTCTTCCTTTTTATTCTTTAATTACTTAATATGATAGAAAAATGATGCCCAAATTAAAAGAAAACATTCGGTTACTAACTACAAAGGAACCAACATTTAAAATAAAAAATTGAGAACATTTTTGCCTATGGCTTATTTCAGCAGTTACAACAGTCTCCAACCATTTTTCTTATACAAAAATCATCCATTTTTATTTAAACATATAATTTGGTGCATGATAATAAAATTTAGCTATGTTATATGATTTTCTATCCATAACATAAAATTCAATACAATTCAATGGTTGGACCTTTAGTGTAGATTTAAATGGTTGGCTTTGTATAGAAACCTTAAAATTTAATGCTTAAATGTGGATTTAAAATTAATTAATTCTCTTGTTTCAAAAACTAGAGTTTTATTATTTGCACAATGACATGGAAAAGAGCATTTATGTAAAAATGTGGATTTAAAAGCAATAGTTAATTCTCTCTTTTCAAAACTAGAGTTTGATTATTTGCACAACAACATGGAAAAGGACTTTTATGTAAAAATGTAACAGTGATGACTAAAGAAACTACACCGAAGAGCAAAAAAGTATTGTTTCTGATGCCATATGACTAGAATTTTCATTACATTAATTGCAATCTATAGAGAGACAAAAGAATGGTTAGAAGAAAAAAGATTAAGCAAAACTTTCTTACATCATCAATGTAAAACATTTTTACGCTTATGGCTCACTTGTATTGCGCCACCTCATTAATAAGAATGGATAACCTGTGTTATCCAATTCAATTAAACAAAAAGTGGAGATTGATATTAAATAAAACAATTAGCTAATTAACTTTCAATTTAATATCATCTGGAACTCTCCTAATCAATCGTGTAGGCAATTGATGAAACTTTCTTCAAGAAAGACCTCTGACTCTCTCTATCATTCTTGTTCTCTTCTCCTTGCTTGGAAACCAAATCATTTCTACCAATTTGAACACTACGTAATCACCAAATTTTTTTCTTTTTTCACATCCAATTACAATATCCTAATCTCCTCCAAATTTCATAAAAATAGGGGGCAAGTTAACTCTCATAAAGGAATCGGACATGGCTATTTACTTAGATGGATGTCTATTGACCCTAATTGGAAGACCTATCAAAGCTCTTTACATCGATGGATTGTTATATATTAAGTTGGGAAGAATTGCGAGACGAGTTGGATTAGGTGGTAAGGTGAAAGGGATTATAAAAAAACGTTGGGAAGAATTTCAAGAACCTTAGCATTTTAATATTGATATTTTAGATCCACCTATCAGGTTTCTTTACACCCAAATTCTTTGGAATATATTTTACATAGCTTGAAAACAAAATCACATTTTCCAATCCAAACCTCAAATCCATGTCGACATAAAGGAAAATTTTCTTTCTTTACATCCAATTCAAAACTCCAATTTAGTCCAAATTTAATGGGAGGTTTTATTGGGGATATTTTGATTGCAAACGGACATTGCTTCAAGCCTACTGGGTGTTTGGGAAGAGCCAAAAAAAGTAGTGGTAGTTAGATGGTTGAGACAAAAAAGTGGAGGAGGAGAAGAAATTGTTTGAGATATCATGAAATTCTATTTTTTGTTTAAGGATTATATTATTCAATTAAATAATTTTGATAAGATAGTCAACTGGTTATAAGGGATTACCTATTGGTGAGGTGGCACAATATCATAGACCACTAGTGTAAAACAAGTTTACACTGACAGTGTAAGAAAAATTTACTCTTATTTAATAGAAGTTATTCATTTTAAAGTTTTGAACTAATTTGGACAAATTATGAGGTTCATTTTATCCATTGGACAAATATTAGGGGAGGTAAACATAATTTGGATAGACCTTAAGGAAGGTAAATGTAATTAACTCAATTTATAACAGAGTATTTTGGGGCTTTCATATATGCATTTGTACTGATCCAAGCATTATTTTAAACTGTAATTAACGTGAAGGGGGTATTTGGTAAATGTTTTGTCATTTAAGGGGTTTTGACTATGATATGGCCAAGTCATAGGATAGATTTCATAATTGGTCAAACCTCACAAGATGTAGATGTAATTAACCCTAAACAAACATTTTTAACCATCCAAATTAGGAGTATAATTAACTAATACTCGTTATTGTTTCATTTTCCCCAATGTCGAATGAGATTAATAAACAAAGATAAAGTAGACACAAAATTTCCAAACCTTTAATGAACTTGCACATATGTTTAAAGAATGAAGCTTCTGAGCATCGATTTGTTGAATCCTCGTCGTCAACTAGTACCACTAAAGATTAACGGAGAATTAGAATAAAATCACAAAATTGGAACTAATAAACTGAAGAACTACCTATCGCATAACAATGTACACTACAAGAAAGATAGAAATCCTACACTACGGTAATGAGCTGGAAATGAAAGAAATAACTTTCACGTCTCAAATTTTACTTAAGAAAGCATATACTTAAGTGTGTGTGTGTGTGTGTAAATATATAAATGTATATTTATGTTGCATATATAGATACATTGTATACTTAAGCGAACCAGAAATTCTAAGGATGAAGATTCGAAAAGGAACACTTACAATCATACATCCAGGATATCAATGGAGAAAGTTAATTTCCCCTCCGGAATGCTTTAGGCTTCATTGCAAGTACATGAAGTATGGACTTTCCTTTGTCATCTTTTTTAAGAGCCAACTCCGGATATCTCTCAAGAATACGCAAAGCAGTATCTGTAAAAGACATCTATGATCATTGGATTCTTTGGTTTAAAAGAATTTTGTAGAGGCATTTGAGTTTTCTCAAAACGTTTTTGTTATCTTAGAGGCAAAAAATTGGGGCAGGAAGCGCCACCACCCATGTCCTGGAAATTAACCTATATTTTCACCTCTAATTAAAATTGAAAGATTTAACAAAAATTGTAATTTATGAATTAGAAACTTTGCACAATAACTTCATAAGATTTTTATGTTGATTTCAAAATCCATGTGTATGAAATTACCTCTTCAAAGTAAATATTCTGGATCCATAATTATCAGCTGTGACACACGGGATTTATTGGCCATATTATGAAGTTGTAGCTAAAGTGCTAAACCAATAATTTCAAACACACACACACATATATAGAGCTTATCTGTACGGCGGCCAGGCTCACCATATGACCCCGAAGCAGTGATTGCCACAATGAGATCGGGAGCTGAAGCATCCGTGAAGGCATTGCAATGATCTTTGTCCTCAAGGTCATGAGGCAAATTTTCGTCCTTACTAACTTGGTAGAGATATTCCACCATTTCCTTGCTTTCTGAGGGTTTTCGCCATTTAGCAGCATAGAAGATGGGAGTATGATTGTTCACATCCCCAAGGTAAGGCAAATTTTTGTTCTTGCTCACCATTGCTTTGGCAGCGTCCACATCTGTGGCTAAGGCCACGTGATGAAGGGCAGTCCGACCAAGTTGGTCTCTAGCTTCAAGCTGCTCCTCAGCTAACTCGTTCAAAAGCTTCTGCACAAACTCCGACCGGCCACAGCTAGCTGCCACATGAAGGGTTGTCATGCCAAGGTTGGAGATTTTTCTTGTCTTTGCATTTGGATCTTTATCAAAGATGTCTTTAGCCTTTTGCCATCTCCCTTGCATTGCAGCTCTGTATAGTTCAGGGTGATTGGACGAATCACCTTGAGCATCTTGCTCTTTTGTAGATTCAATAAGTCGTCTCAAATCGGCGGTTGGCACTGGCAGATTCAAGTCAATTTAGAAGGGGCCAGGCTTGTAGCAGTGGTAGTACCAACAATAACAACAATAATGATGATGATGATGTCGTTGTTTTTTAGGCAACGACATTATTAATAATAATGTCATTATCATTATTAGTAAGGTCATTGTTATTAATATTATTGTTATTATTTTTAATTTTTATCAAAAGATTAATCTTTCAACCATTGTGTAAATTAGCAAGGACCTGTATCCAGACCTGCTAATACATACACTTCTAGTATAAAGAAACTTAATCCCTTTCTAAATATTACAACATAACTCATAATTAAGATTTGTGCCATTCCAAAACTTACATCTCAATAACTCCAATTATAGAGAGTGGAACGTATTACAATACAATGCCAATATTGTAAACTAGGGTTGAGATCGTTAGTGAAAGTAATCCATATGTATGACATGATCATGCATAAAGCTCGATAGTCATCATACATTTTTGCAAATATAAGAAACTCTAAATTTAGCACTGACATGAGACTCCTGGAAAGATACACAAATTTCTGCGCACTGTTTCATTATTGTTTTATTATCTATACAATATTAATGTACGAATATCCAAAATAATATGTTGGCCGGCTTAAGTAAGACTGAGCCTATCTTTCTTCAAAGCTTGGCGCGTCAATTTTGGAGTTCGAATTGAACCGAAGCTCACCTGTCTTCTTGATTGATTGGACCGGTCGAGTTCAGATTAACTCAATCTCATTGACTGTGGTAGCCAGTCTAAAGAAGCTTTATACCATTTTTTCCCTCATCATACGTGTGTTGAGAAAGTGTATATATTCAAGATTTATGTGTAATACATCAAAAGATTTTGGAAACAAAAACTTCACCAAAATTTGACATAATTGGCGAACAAGCTACAGCCCAAGAAAGGGGAAGCTTAGAGTGTGTTTGGATTGCCATTTTTCAAAGAAAAATTGCTACATTTTTCGTAAACACATTTTTCAGTCACTTTTTATTTCAAATATATCAAATCGTTATTGTAATTTTTCTACAAAAAATTCAGAAAAATGCAATCCAAACAAGACCTTAGGTTTCTATTCTATCTCTCACACCAAAGTCTAAAGAGCCGGGGACTTAGTATGAAAAAAAGAAAGACCACAAGCTCATGATCTGAGGCTGTACAGACTCAAACCGGAACTTTACAAATCACTTAAATTGAGAATTAAAATTTTGAGAGTTAAATGAATAAATTTACTAAGCTTGGATTTAAATATTCAAAACAACCACAAAACAATTAATTCTTACCACCACGTTTCACCAGTTCTTCAAAGTCTGCATTTGGCATCACATTGTGACGTTCCATCTCAAAATTTGTGATCGTTTTCTGTTTGATCAGCCTTTCTTTGATTTATCTACGATAAGCAAGGTTCATGTTTACACTAATTTATAGATAAAAAATAGCAGGCATTCCTCGTACTACATTCTCAAAAATACTTCAATTGTAACATGGTTAAGGAATGATCTCTTGAGTGTTGCAGGGTAAAGCTTTGCATTGGGTTATACTGTAAGAGAATTCCAAAAACAAAAAGTACTCTCAGACGATGACGAATGTTGAAGTACATGACATCTTTTTTGTCTCCTTTTTTTTTTCCTTTTTGGAATTTTGATGTTAACGGATGAAAAAGACTGCTGAACCCATGAGATGATGAATTATTGTAACAGAAGGAGAACCGTTCTTATCAGCTCAATTATCTTTGACTACTTGTATTTTTTTTTTGGATACGATAATTGATTGTATTGATTAACAGAAGATTTACAAGTGCGAGTAAAGGCTCAATTATCTTTGACAGAAGATCCTTGACGCTTAACCTTAATGATTACTTTGCTGTCAAAACTTACACCATTTGATTAGGAATTATTTCTCTCTCCTCATGTTCCCAGCCATTAGATTACTTTCATGATATATAATTAGCAGTTACTTAGATTAGACTAATAATTAATATAAGTTGTTAGAACTTAAAATTAAAATATTGCTTTAACATCGCGGTTCCACCATTCTTCTCCTCTTCTATACTCTGGCAGTTCATCAGCCCAGACTCCTTGCCAAGTTAGCGAGGTCTATACAACATATATGCCAAGAACCTGCCTATTTCTTTGTTTTTTTTTTCTCATTACTACTTTGATACATTGATGTAACATTTTTCAAGTTATTCAACGGTCTTTTCATACCCTTGATTTCCCATAACTTTTCATCCTCCTCTTTCTTCCAATTTATTTTAATATGTTATTGTCTATCAATTATTTGATAATTACACCCAAGTGGGGTGGACCTTTCAGCAAAGAATCTTTTGTGCTACAACTTTTCCTGTTACACTTTTAGTACACTATCTAATTTAATTGACACTTGTTAATTGAATTGTATAACAATATTATATAAGAACGAGTTCTATCAAACTCAAATTTTGAATTTTCGTAATATGAATTGAGGGTTTTTTTGTCATTATACACTATCTCATATGGTACATTTTCATCTTTAAGTACTAGCTGCATCGAGTCCCCCACCACCTTGCCTCCCACCAAATTGCCATTTTAGGTGGCAGCGTTAATTGGCTTTTTTCGATGGAGTTTCTACTTACATTGAGTCTCCCTTCCCTTTCCCCTAGATTAGGATAGATTAGGTCATAGGAATCCTACCATTACGACAAAAAAAAAAAAAAAAAGTACTAGCTGCATGGAGTACTGTTGAAATGACTGTTATGTCCTTATTTGGGTTTGAAAGTGCAAGGCTGCTCGTGATGGGCTGAATTTTGGCAATTGGGTGTCCCTGATTACATATGGCCTTGTATCTGCCACAACGTCGGACAGATGATTCTCCCTACAAGGGAAATACTCTGATGCTTCTTCTTCCAAACAATTACTTTCACATGATTTTATTAACCGTTACTTCTTCTTCTTTTCCCTTACAAAATTTATTTGCCATAATATGCTTTAGGTTGCCGGTTTTATTTGTGAGATATGATATATACCAAGTTTTTTTTTTTTTTTGCTAGGTTTTAAGATTTCTTAGATTGGATATTTGTACACAATTCATTACATGAATTTCAGAGGAAATTTCCTATCTCGCAATTTCGTTTGTTTGTCCTGATGGCTTTCTTTATATGATTTGCAGGTCATAGATCACTCTGTGGTACAGAACAATTTGAGCATGATCAAGCATTCTACCAAGTGGAACTGAAATATCCTACTATTTGTCATAGAAGAACGTTGTAATTTGACTATTTGTGTCATCCCACCAAAGTCGTGGGATTTGCGTGGTAAATACTTCCACCAAATTACGATCAGAAAAAAAAATTCTTTTCCCAAATTGAATATTCCTAATTTCGTGACAAATAATTTTCTGCAGATAATGGGAGGCAAATTGAGCTTCTTGCATATCTAACAAATGTGGTATATATGAAAGATAGTTTCCATCTTTTAGTGTTAACTAAGACCCCATTCATCATCTTTTACTGAACATCTTTTTTAACATTTTGCACAATTCATGTCCGAGAAGCTGCTACTGAAGTTTGATATAGGATAGACTCCATTCTTTTGAAAGGGCAATCCACCACAACTGTCCCGTATGCTATGCGGTACACACCATTTACAATTATGGGTCCGTTTGTTTCGGGTGAAAATGTTTTCCAGGAAAATATTTTCCTAATTTCCCGTGTTTGGTTGCACAAAAGTTACTGAAAACATTTTCCTATGTAAAATATTTTCACTCATCTTATGGAAAACAACTTCCCTTCCAAACTTACTGAAGTTGTTTTCCGAAATGCATGCATCCCGCTGGTAGTATGTTCCAAACTTACTGAAAACATCTTGTAGTATATTCTTTTCTTTTTTAGTGTAAATAGGAGGACTCGAACCCAAGACCTCTTCCTTACACTCCCTCCCCCGCACCACCCAATCCAACCCAACCCTCCCCCTAGTATATTCAAAATAAAAAAAAAACCTCATCCTGCTCATCCTATGCTAGTAATTAATTATGTATAATAGGGACATTCTTTTCTAGAGAAATTTTCAGCAGTGAGAGTGCAAGATATATGTCACAATAAGCATTGCATGTGATTGATATTTGACACTAAATGGCCAGCAATTTGTTTATTGCTTAAGGAGATATTTTTTATTCATATATACATTTCTCCGAGATTTTTTAAAGTTAAACAATGAGATAAATTTTCTTATTTTGCATGGGAAGAAGTATGTAGTTATAATGTGTAGAAAGTAAAGATAGAAATAAAAGTGAAAATATTTCAAAAGTTAAACAAACACCAGAAAAATGAAGTAAGAAAATATTTTCAATAAGCTAACCAAACACCTGAAAATGATGAAAGGGAAATGATTTTCATGGAAAATTACTTCCACGGAAAATATTTTCCCAAGGAAAACATTTTACATCCAACCAAACAGACCCTATAAAAGACAAAATTAACAAAGAAATAATTTGATACCTCCTATATATATATATATATATGGTGCACACTCTATTGAATATTTTATGGGGAGTGAATACCAATCGTAGGTATTTTATTACAAGACATATGAACGTAAACAAGAAACTCGCAAGGTGAAACTAAATTTTAAAGAGTAAAAGAAATACAATGTAATCATGGAGACAACTCTTGGGAAAGCCATCTAATGGTGAATTAATTAGCAGCAAATTGTGGAATGAGGTCAAACCCTGTCATATGCCGAAAGACGGCCGCCAATTTTCTCAATGCACCAAAGCTTGAGATCCCTTTGTCCCTGAAAAATGCCAGGTCCAGATTCGACTCTGATCGCTTGCAAAAGCAAAGGAAGCTGTAACCAGGTGAAAATGATAACAGGGACACAAGCAATGATTGTGATGGGAATGTAACTCCAGTTGAGCCTCGTCTGAAGTGACAATCCAATTGCTGTACCGAAAGATACCATCATTGTGGCTATAGCAATGAACAAGGAAAGTAGACCTCGAAGCAATTTCTTGGGAAGTGAATCCAGAAAATCCCCTTCAGTATATCTAGATGTTTGAATTGAGAGGAACATGAGCAGAGAAACAGCGGAGGATACCATGGACAATGCGTTTGATATGGAAAATGCCACGAAAAGTTTTTCCCTGGCCAGAATAGGGAGGCCCGTGTTACTATTATTGCCACCCGGTACAGTGATCATAGCAGCAAATGCAACTGTTGCGACCAGAGTAGCTACCACCATGCAGGAATTTGATGTGTCCTTCATCCATTCCTTTGCATCCTTTAGCAAATCTTTGTGCTCATTGAAGAATAATTCTCGAGGTGTTTTGTCGTCTAAGTTCTTTTCCGTCTTTAACTCATCATAAACTATTTCTTCCACAGCCTGCATGCAGTTAATCAAAGGACCTGTCTAGGTTGATGCACTTCATTTGCTAATACTAGGGAATTAATTTTGTAGAAAAACTACCATCATAAACCAAAATGCAAAAATTATGACTATGATGTTAACTTAAAGTTTTGGGTCAGCTATCATGCTTTTTGATGCCACATTTTATTTTGAGGAAACACTACTTGTCCTTTTATTTCAAAATGCAGTGGGTTCGTCGAGACAAGTATCATTCTAAAACATGTACCAAAATAGTTGTGTTACCAAAAGCGTTACCCAAAAAAAAAATCCAAAACTGTTTAGAAATGTGATGGGTATCTAAAAGTTAAAGGGTATGTCTAAGTACACGTGCATTTTATATGGAAAGTAAAGAGTATTTGACAAACGGTTTTGAGATAGAATTACTAAAACATTGCATTACTTACCCTAAACCATTGTAATTCTCGCTGCATCTGAAATGCAGGACCTGGGACAGATTGGAGTTGAGGTGTAGGAGCCAAATTTGCTGCCAAATGAAGAGAATTGTTATTCCCTTCAAGTTTTAAATCGGCATATGCCTTTGTATTTTTTCCAATCAATTTAATCAAATAATTAAATATCTCCACTCGGCGATGCTCAATAGCTACATGCAACAACAAACGTCCGGTGCGGGTGGCTGTGTCGGCATATTGACCCTCATGCCACTCCCAATGTCCAGAGGTTGTGTCTGCATATTCAGTACCATGATGATACAATTTGGCGGTGGATGTGCTTGCATGTTCATGTTGAGTAGCATCTTTCCACAACAAACGTCCTACGACTTCGCTTGTATAATGAGCATGACGCGGCTGCACACTTTCTTCGACTTTGGGGGGTTTGTCTGCATACCAAATTAGATCAGGAAAAGCTTTTAGACACTCATCTACAAGTTCAAATACTCCATTCTCCACCGCTAAGTGCAAGATTGCAGTGCTATTCTTAGGGATGAAGAAATCCTGAACAAAGTCCATTTCTTCCTCTCTCTCTCTCTCTCTCTCTCTTTCTCTTCCCCTTTCTTTTGCTCTCGCTCTTTCTCTTCTTCCTCTCTCTCTTTCCCTTTCTCTTTCCCTTTCTCTTGCGCTCTCTCTTTCTCTTCCTCTTTCCCTTCCTCTTGCTCTCTCTCTTTCTCTAGCTGTATCTCTTCCTCTTTCCCTTCCGGAACAAAGTCCATTTTTTTGTCTTTCTCTTTCTCTTCCTCTTTCTTTTTGTCTTCCTCTTTCTCTTTCTTATGTAACTCATCACATACAAACTTTACAAGTCTAACCGCATGCACGTGGCTTTGCTTTATGTCAGACATCTCTATTATTCCTGCGACAAATAGAAAACACAAGACAAGTAACATAAGCACGCACAAGTTTTACATTTGTATTGAAGATTATTTGAAAAAATATTTTAAAAATAATGGTCTAGTACTTAATTTTTTGTGATATAGCTCATCCAAACATGAGATTTCATCTAGATGTGTTCGATCGGCTTCATTGAACTAAGTATTCATTAACTGTAAATTAAAAATCAAAATCGAGAATATTTACAAAAAAATCTTTTTCTTAAAATCGAGAATCAAAATCCCGACTTTTCTGTTTCCTCTGTTTTTTTCACTTCTTCCTTTTTATTCTTTATTTTTTCTTTTTCTTTTTCTTCTTCCTTTCTCTGCATTGCTATTTCATTTATTTTTTCTGTTTCCACTTTCCTCTATTTTCCAATAAAGCTTCAAGTGGAATGATGGTAACGATTACAGTGGTATGGCGGCTTCTGCCACCGCTGGCTATCCCCATCAGGTGGTAGAATTTCACCAAAAAAATCATTTGAGATGCTAATTTTGTGTAGTCTGCTATTCTACTGCAGAATTTGGCCAAAAAAGGCTGGGAAATGATAATTTGGTGCATGATAATAAAATTGAGCTGTGTTTATGATTTTCTATCCTTAACATAATATTCAATATAATTCTATATAAATGTCTTTGTTAGACCTTTAATGTAGATTTAAATGATTAGCTTTGTATAGAAACCTTAAAATTTAATGCTTAAATATGGATTTAAAATTAATGAATTCTTTCTTTTAAAAAAACCAGAGTTTGATTATTTGCACAATGACATGGAAAAGGGCATTTTATGTAAAAATGTGAATTTAAAAGCAATAGTTAATTCTCTCTTTTAAAAACTAGAGTTTGATTATTTGCACAATAACATGGAAAAAGGGCTTTTATGTAAAAATCTAACAGTGATGACTAAAGAAACTACACCGAAGAGCAAAAAAGTATTGTTTCTAATGCCATATGACTAGAATTTTCATTAAATTAATTGCAATCTATGGAGAGACAAAAGAATGGTCGGAAAAAAAATTGATTAAATTTTTCTTAACCATCAATGTAAGACGTTTTTACACTAATGGCTCACTAATATTGCGCAGCCTCAATAATGAGAGTGGATAACCTGTTTTATCCATTTCTATTGAACAAAAAGTGGAGACTGATATTAAATAAATCAATTAGCTAATTAACTTTCAATTTAATATCATCTGGAACACTCCTAATCAATGGTGTAGGCGATTGATGAAGCTTTCTTCAAGAAAGACCTCTGACTCTCTATCCTTCTTGTTCTCTTCTTCTTGTTTGGAAACCAAATCATTTCCACCAATTTGAACACTACATAATCACCAAATTTTTTCTTTTTTCACATCTAATTACAATATCCTAATATCCTCCAAATTTCATAAAAATAGGGGGCAAGTTAACTCTCCTAAAGGAATCAAAAATGGCTATTTACATAGATGGATGTCTATTGACCCTGATTGGCAGACATATCAAATTTCTTTACGTCGATGGATTGTTATACATTAAGTTGGGAAGAATTGGGAGGAGGATTGGGTTAGGTAGTAAAGTGAAAGAGACTCTAAGTAGAAGATTCTGAATTCAAGACCTCTCACTTTAAGAAAAAAGTTGGGAAGATTTTCAAGAACCTTGTCATTTCAATTTTGAATTTTTACATTCATCTATTAGGTTTCTTTACACCCAAATTCTTTGGAATATATTTTACATAGCTTGAAAACAAAATCACATTTCCCAATCCCAAGTAGAGCTGGCAATTTGTCCCAAGTCCCAATGGGCTACCCATGCCCAAAGGAACTTTGGGCGGGATGGGTATTATAATTTGGTATTGGGTTTAAGTTGGGACACATCCCAACTATACCCATTAATGAATGGGAAAGGGTGGGAAATACTTGGGTACCCATTGGGCTCAAATAACAAGGGCTCTGTTTGGTTTAGCTATTTTTGGGGGATATTTTTGAAATATTTTATTATAGCAGTGTATATGAAAAATTTTTACTATAAAATTTTTTTGAAATATTTGATATACTAATATGGATGGGATGTTTTTTGAGTTATTGTATGTTACTGTAACATTGTATTTGAAAAACTTATTTTTTGAAAAAATAGCCAATCCAAACGGAGTCTTAGATTCAAAAATTATCTTTAACAATTTTTATAGTCATACTAGAGAATATAATCTAGTAGTTTTCCTAGTCATTATCCACAAGAATTTTAAACATTTCAGTCAATTTAGACCTGTCATCTTTGGACAATGATGAGAATAAATATTCAATATCTTAAGTACCTTGGCCATCTTGATATATGTTGGAATATGACTGTATATCTATTTTTTCCTTTATTTGTTAATCCAATTTTTGATGGGAATCCTGAGTATAAAGCACTTGCATGTTTATTTAATAAAATTAAAAAAAATTAATAAATCAAAAATATTAAAATTATATAAAAAATAAAAATGAATTAAAGGAAAAAAATATGTAGAAAATAGATTTGGGTATTGGGCGGGATCAATCTAAACCCATCCCAAAGTGATCCCGCCCAACTTAGTCCCAAAACACATATGGGTAAGATTGGGCCCATACCCATATGACTCGGTTCCATCACAAACCCAAGCAAATCCCGCCCATCCCGCCCATTTTGCCACCTCTAATCCCAAGCCCTGAATCCATGTGGACATAAAGGAAAATTTTCTTTCTTTACATCCAATTCAAAGCTTCAATATAATGGGAGGTTTCATTGGGCATATTTTGATTGCAAACGGACATTGCTTCAGGCTAATTGGGTGTTTGGGAAGAGCAAAAAAAATAGTGGTAGTGAGATGGTTGAGGTAGAAAAGTGAAGGAGGAGGAGAAATTGTTTGAGACATCATGGAAGTCTACGTTTTTTTTTAAGGATTATTTTATTCAATTAAATAATTTTGATAACATAGTCAACTGGTTATAAGGGATTACCAACTTCTATTGGTGAGGTGGCACAACATCATGGTCCGCTAGTGGAAAACAAGTTAAAAGGTAAATGTAATTAACTCAATTTATAAAAGAGGTGGCACAACATCTGTTTCCACATCATGGGCCTTTGCATTTGTACTACTGATCCAAGCATTAGTTTTAATGGTAATTAACGTGAGGGAGGCATTAAGTAAATGTTTTGTCATCTAAGGGGTTTGACTGTAATATGGTCAAGTTACAGGGTAGATTTCATAATTTGGTTAAACCTCACAGGATGTAGACACAAGTTAGACTAATAAACAGAGATAAAGTAGACACAAAATTTCCAAACCTTTAATGAACTTGCACATATTTTTAAAGCATGAAGCTGCTGAGCATCGATTCTTGCTTTTAGCACCATCAATTGTCGAATCTTCGTGTTCTGTTTCCTCCTTGTCAACTGGTACCACTAAAGATTAATGGAGAATTAGAATAAAATCACAAAAAATTGGAACTAATAAACTGAAGAACTACCTATCGCATATCAATGTACTTGATACTGATGAATTTCACCTACAAGGAAATCCTACACTACAGTAATGAGCTGGAAATGAAAGAAATAACTTTTACGTCGCAAATTTTACTTAAGAAAGCATATACTTAAGAGGGTGTGTGTGTAAATATATTATTAATATATATGTATATTGTATATATAGACACATCATATATATATATATAATAAAGTCGTATCTTCATTCTTATCCCTTCATGTTTTCTCTTTCCTACGTGACTTAACGAGACGACAAGTAGTTTCCTACGTGGCTTGCTCCTTTTTTGTTTAGATATATATCAATTCTTATTTCCTATAAGAATTCTTAATATTATATGATTATTATTTCCTACCCAAAAAAGGAACTGGAAAGTAATGCGATATAAATAAAAGAGACATAAATATCTCTATTAGATATATCTCCAAATTCATGCCAATAATTTGTGTACTACATAGGGAACCGAAGTAAATAAGAATTGTTATCACTACAAGAAGCAGAAAAGTAACTAATTTCAAAAGGAACCATTACCGAAGTAAATTATTAGATGTTCAAATTTATATTATAAGAATACTTTATATTACAATGCGCATATAGTAATGTACTTAAAAAAGGTTATAATAAAATAAACATTAAGTTTGTATTTCATATCGACATTTTTGTAAAATTGACTAAATAGTTTATTATTTTTCGAAGGTTCCTGTTCAACGAAAGGGTACAAAACTAGTTGTCTATATATTGTCATATATAGACACAAAATGAAATATCATATGCAGAATATACCTTAAGCGAACCAGAAATTCTAAGGCGAAAGAAGTACTTACAATTATACATCCAGGCTATCAACGGAGAAAGTTTATTTCCCTTCCGGAATGCTTTAGGCTTCATTGCAAGTACATGAAGTATGGACTTTCCTTTGTCATCTTTTTTAAGAGCTAACTCCGGATATCTCTCAAGGATACGCAAAGCAGTATCTGTAAAAGAAATCTATGATCATTAGATTCTTTAGTTTAAAAGAATTTTATAGAGGCAGTTGAGTTTATTCAAAAAGTTTTGGTTATCTTAGAGGCAAGGATGGAAATTGAGGCAGGGAGGCGGGAGCGCCGCCACCCCATGTCCTGGAAATTAACCTATATTTTCTTCTCTAATTAAAAATTGAAACATTTAAAAAAATTGTTATTTATGAATTAGAAACTTTGCACAATAACTTCAAAAAATTTTTATGTTGATTTCAAAATCCATGTCGATAATTTCACACACACACACATATATAGAGATTATCTGTATGGCGGCTAGGCTCACCATATGACCCCGAAGCAGTGATTGCCACAATGAGATCGGGAGCTGAAGCATCCGTGAAGGCATTGCAAACATCTCTGCCCTCAGGAAGAATAGGCACATTGTGGTCAGTAATTACTTGGCAGAGATATTCCACCATTCTCTTGCTTTGTGATGGATGTCGCCATTTAGCAGCATAGAAGAGGGGGGTAAGTCTATTCACATCCCCGAGGTAAGGCAAATTTGGGTTCTTGGTCACCATTGCTTTGGCAGCGTTCACATCTGCAGCTAAGGCCACGTGATGAAGGGCAGTTCGGCCAAGTTGGTCTCTGGCTTCAAGCTGCAACTTTGCCAGCTGCTCCTCAGCTAACTCCTTCACAAGCTTCTGCACAAACTCCGACTGGCCACAGCTAGCTGCCACATGAAGGGCTGTCATGCCGAGGTTGGAGATTTTTGCTGTCTTTGCATCTTGATTGTGACGAAACTGGTGACGAGCTTCTTCCCAATCTCCTTCCATTGCTGCTCTGTAGAGTTTTGGGATCGTAATTTGCTGACCCAATTTCGTGGGATCCAATTGAACTACCAATATGCAAGAATAGGCTGAGCTAAGAAGAACACAAAAAAGAAAAGAGGGGAAAAATACAAAGGCCAAGCTTCGGTCAAGCATATTGGGCTCAAATTTTGGAAAACTCTGCTTGCGCCTTTTGGAATTCTTTTCATAAGGAAAACTCTGCTTGCGCATATTGTCCTCTCCTAGGAAACTACTAATTTATGCTAGTCAAAATTACCAACATGGAACGCAAGACAGATAAAACCAAATTTAGAAAATAAAGTATTTTTTTTTATGAGTTAACAAAAAGTTGTCAAATTAGAAGAACTATAAAGAAATCAAAGGCAATAATTGTTCATCTCCACCCAAGGAATAAAAAGAATAAAAAGAAAAAAGAATTGAAATAAAAATCAAAATAGGGAATGAGACAAAATTATTGGTATTTCTAGAATTGTGCTCAAAGTAATTAGCCTTTAGTTGTGAGTTAGGATATATATATTTTGTCACACAAAAGTAATCCAAATATACGACATGTGGCGTTAGAGTACAGTACCATCTCACGATTGAGTTAGAACTAGGATATAAGTTTAAAATTTTACGCATTGACACGAAACTCCTAGAAATTTCTGTGTACTAATTCATTACTCTTTATAATAATAATATCTTATGAACACTAAAATGATTTGTATTCCGGCCTAAAAAGTATGGCTGAGTCTATCTAATTAAAGAAAGGTGGGGCCCAGGTTTCTATTCCATTTCTCACTCCAAAGGCCAAAAAAATACAGTAATATATAAGAGCACAAGGTTATGGTCGGATGCGGTATAGGCTAACGAAAATTTACAGGTCAGCTTTCATTTATAATACTCCAACAAAGCACCAAAAATTAAAAAAAAAATAATAACTTCTTACCTTGTTTCATCTTACGAAATCTTTCGTCGCGGACCATATCGAACATGGGGTCGGCCGCCATCTCAGCACGCAAGGTCTCGTCCACCACGAGGTCCGCCATCTTTAATTTGCTATCGTCCATCGCACTATGAGTCTATGATCAGCCTTTCTTTAATTTACTTGTGATAATCGAGGCTCAAGTTTTAGACTAATTTATACCTAAAAAAAGTGGGCATTCCTTGTGTTACATGCTGGAATCAAAAGTACTTCAAGTCCTGTGGCATTATTGTTAGGAATGATCTCTTGAGTGTTGCAGGGTTAAGTTTTGGCATTAGATTTTACTGATAAAAAGAGCATTCCAAAGACAAAAAGTACTCTGCAATGGGCAATGATGACGAATTAATGTTGACGTACACTAGTGCTTTTAATTTTGTCTGGTCACTACATAATCAGGGCAGGGCATCTTTTCTCTCTTTCTCTTTTTCTTTTTGTCTTTTTAGTGTTCTTGACGTTTATGGATGAAAGGATTGGTGATGATGAATTATTCCAACATAATCAGAACTGTTCTTATTATCTTAATTATCGTTTGCCTACTTGTTAGCGAGCTTTCTTGTGAAAATGGTACCGATTGAGGAAATCACATATGATTTAGTATTAGCTAATGAATTAATGTCCCATATATTAGGAACCCAAAAAAAGATGTAGATCTATGAAGAATATTCTGCGACATAAGTTGAAATTACTGAGAGTAACAAAAAGATTATTTGGGTGTACAAAGATTAAATTGTGCTTAATTTATGTGATCATTGTCTCTAAACTGCAGTATTGACGTCTTTACTAAGTGTGCATTGAACTTTTGAGACAACGGACAGAATAAAAGCACATTTGCTCCCTTTTTTCATTTTTTTTTTTTTTTTTTTTGGAATTGACCAGAATGAATGGTACATTCGTTTCTCCAAAACTCGATACATAATTTTGTGGAGCTTGAACTCAACTGAAGCTTGCCCTTTTCTTAATTAATTGGACGGGTTGAACTCGGATTAACTAAAGCTTTGCAATAACCTAATTAACAAATTCATTCATTTACAAGTAATCTGAATGAATAAATTTAATAAGCTTTGATTTTAATATATTCCCAAAAATCACAAAACGCTACTAATTCTTACCACCTTTGATCTTCATAAGCATCTCTGGGTTGCGGAACATCCAAATGTCTTACTCCATCTCGATAAATTATGGTTTTATTTTTTCTTTGATCGCCCTTTCTTATCTACATTCATGATAATCGAGTTCATGTCTAGACAAATTTATAGCTCAAAAATAAAGTGATTATTCTTGGTGTTACATGCTAGAAAGTACTACTTCCATTACAACGTGATCAAGAATGATCTCTTGAGTGTTGCAGGGTTTAGTTTTAAAGCATCAGTACTTTTAAATGATCTCTTGAGTGTTGAATCACAGTACTTTTAATTTTTTCCAGTCACTCCATGATCATGGCAGGGCATTTTTTTTCTTTCTTGAATTTGGATGATAATGGATGCGAAAGATTGATGAACATCGATCTCCACTTCTCAGTCACCTTTATTGTGACAATTGGTACGAAGGAGAGAATCACATGGGACTTAATATTAGATAATGGATTCATTTCTTCTATTCTAGGAACTTAAAAATGGGTGGAATAATATATTAAGATGTCAAGAATTATTATTTCATGTTTTATTTGAAAATTATGCATCATATGCCACAAAGTTCTTGAGTAAAACAATTTGTTTTGGCGTACAAACCGTTGAATTTGTAGTAAATGTAAGTGAAGATTGTCTATAATTTAGTTGAGATTGTCTACACTATTGATCTTATTTGACAAGCGTGGAATAAATTTAGAGACTTTGAACAAAAGTAAATTTGCTCTTTTTTTGTATCATTGACTGGTTTCAGCAAAGCAATGCAGCTCCCTTTCTTGATGCTCTCCCTTTCTTTTGTCTGGGCACGTAGGAATTGGAATTGGTGGATTGTGAAGAAAGACAAGAAAGCTGCATTTATAAGATAATAAGAAAAATTAATCTATTGTAGTTTGGAATATTTTTCTTTCTGCGGAAAAGTTTTATTAGTGCTCTTGTTTAAGCTTACATAAATTAAAGCGGCCAAATTGCACATGTTTGAGCTATTTACAAATTATATATCCATTATTAGAACCCTGCATACTTGTTATGTTTAAGGCCATTATTTGTAGTTATCGAAATATTTTCTTGAATGCTTGGTGGGCATGGGTTGGGTATTCGAACAGAAAATGGTTGAATCAATCCTAATATATTAGATTTTTTTTTTATCCTAATCCGCTCCACTTGTCCTCGAGTATCCAAAGAAAAGGGATGGATTATAAGGTACCCGCCCCTAAGACCAATGAAAAAAATGATAGCTTACGAAGAAACATAGCATTGAATCCAAAGATATCCTAGGTTTAAGAAATTCTTTGAGCACCAAATGCATGGCCCTTCACAATCCTAACAAATCAGGATTACACATCCTGCTTCAATACTAGTCATGACTTAATATAAGTTAAGAGTTCAAAAAGGGTGAAAAACCAAGATATAACAGAATTAAATATGCAAATTTCACCAATTTCAGCAAACTTCTACATCCCTGAAGCAATAATTCAGTCCTATGCTAAAGGGCCAACGTCAATAGTCCCTCCTAAACAAATAAACAAACATGCTTGAAGCATTTATTCTTACACATTAAAGTAAAAAAAAAAAAAAAAAAGTAATACTGGAGGTATGGAGGGGGTGTCTCAGATAGAAGTTAGAATAAAAAGGCAGCATAAGCTCTCAAGCCTGGCGTAGGCAAAAGCTCTCGAGCCTTTTTCTGTGTCATCTTAGACATCTAGAAATTTTATAAATAACAAGAAATTCGTGCAAAAAATCTAATAAAACAATGAAATCAGAATAGCAGAATACAATCAAAGTTTTCAAATTTTCAATGAAAAAGTATCAGAAATGAAAGAACTCGAGCTACTAGAGTAGAATTAAACCAAGATCGAACCACTCATAAGACAAAAAAGAGCTCGCAAGTGAATTGGCGACGCTAATTCCGCGGAGTAAAATTAGCAAAAACACCATCAAAATTTTCAACCTTTCAACAGAAAAAATAAAAAACCAACGAACAAAATGATCAAGCTACTGGAGAGTAGAATTCAATCCAGACCCAGAACATGTTTTCTCAACAAAAAAAAAAAAATTGCAGATGAAGGAGAGGCATTTTACAGCTTTTGCTTGAGGTTTGAGGAATCGAAGGTCTCTGTTGAATCTTCTGCAGGTAAGGTCTCTTTTCAAAACAAATTTCATGTTTTATTTGAAAATTATGCATCATATGTCACAAAGTTCTTGAGTAAAACAATTTGTTTTGGCGTACAAACCGTTGAATTTGTAGTAAATGTAAGTGAAGATTGTCTATAATTTAGTTGAGATTGTCTACAATATTGATCTTATTTGACAAGCGTGGAATAAATTTAGAGACTTTGAACAAAAGTAAATTTGCTCTTTTTTTGTATCATTGACTGGTTTCAGCAAAGCAATGCAGCTCCCTTTCTTGATGCTCTCCCTTTCTTTTGTCTGGGCACGTAGGAATTGGAATTGGTGGATTGTGAAGCAAGACAAGGGAGCTGCATTTATAAGATAACTAGTTTTTGGCTGCCACGCATTCGCGCGGCAATGCCCAGTTTTATGTTTAACATACATAATTTTAGGTTTCTATATACAATGCAATATACATAATTTTCTAATATGGAAATTCATGTACAAATGGTGCAAATATTCATCTACAACGGTGATACATCTGTCATTGAATCCAGAATGTCTAAATTCCATTATATGTTTAGCTAAGACTTAACACAATTTACTTGAATAAATATAATTACACAAGAGCATAATTAATTGAATTAGGTTTCTTATATCTTAACATAAAGAAACAAATATTGTCAAGTTTAAATATGCCATGCTTTGCATTCCTAAGTTATTAATAGGTCAACATGTAGGGTGATCGAAAACGGGACTAATAGAAACAACTGAAAAGCTACCATGATGATAGCCAGGAATTGTAGAGGTTGATTTCCATTCACAAAACTAACATCGTTTAGGACACCACGCCAGTCTATGGAGGAATAATATTGGTTGACTGCACTTTGCTCATTGGCTGGGAGAAATTTCTAACATTATGATGAATTTTAAAAAAAATTTACAAAGGGGGCATTTTGAGTGCTAGATTCCATCCAAGGGGTCTTCGCATTTAGCAAATATGAGCTTACGGAGCTCGTATTTGTTGAATGCGAAGTCCATTGAATTTTGTGTCCAACAAAATCCAAAAAAAAAAAAAAGAAAAAGAAATATAGACCTCGCATTTATCAAATGCAAGGTCTATATTTCTGACCCTTAAATGATTTTTGCGGGTACAGGTTGTAATACGCGACCACACAATACGCGAACTCATGGTCGCGTATTGTGGTCTCGTTTTCTTCTTGGTGGACCGATTTTTCCATGAATCTAGATTTTGCCATGATTTTTCTTTTTGCTTTAGTTGTAATGCCATTTTCCCTTGCTTTATGATTTCACTGCCAATTATAAAATGATTTACAATTTGCAATGAAAATTTCTACAAATTTTACTACTTAAGGATCTAAATTCATCAGAACTGGAAAAAAAAAAAAGATCCCATAATATTGCCATCAATACTTGATAATAATTTGTGGCAATAAATCTTAACCGAACTATAGGCTTTCGGCTTTACTGTATCTCGCATCCGATAAATGTGAATTCCTAGAAAATTATATTCAAAATTTGCTTTTTTTTTATTAGGAGCACACAATCATTTTTGTTTTTGCATTGACATTTATCATAGAGGAATAAATCCTTTTTATTTTAAAACTCACACGAGTTAGAAGTTAGCAAATTTGAGCTCTCAGTACAAAATTTTATCTACTAGTAATTCTTTGTATATAAATAACAAAAAGTTATATTTCTTATAGATTAAAAGATTTGATAATTTCTTGGTTAGAAAGGCTGTATGATGCTCAAAAGCTGTTGGGTTGATGGTTTTTAGTAAGATTATGGAGCAAAAATGAAGATTTGTGAATTGGGTGAGTTTGGAAGAGAGAAAACGCAAGGAAGAAGAAGAAGAAGAATGAAGAAACTGACAGCGTATTCGTTTTTTATGGCCGAGGGATCAATACACGACCACAATATGCTACCCTATGGTCGTTTTTTAGCTTTGCGGCTGCGGGTTGTAATACGTGACTACTGAATACGCGACCTCATGATCGCGTATTGTGGTCGACCTCAAGGGCGTTGTGTTCAGATTATGTACCTCGCATTCGACAAATGCGAGGTAATACAGCTCGCATTTGGTGAATGCAAGCTTAGTGACCCAACTACCAAAGAAAAATAGGGAAAAAAAAAAGATGAAACTTCAAGCAATTCAGTAGTTATCTTAATTAAATTATCAATTTTTCAATGTCACCATTTATATTTTTTGTACCACCTATTACATCTACAATTCCCTCTTATATAGAGCAAGCTTCATGTGGTGTAAAAGATGCTTGGATGTAATTGTTAACACAATATTTTCTCCCAATAGGTGCTCAAATTTCTATCGGAATAGCTCGATAACATGTATTACATTAACTTCAAGCTTTAACCCAACTGGAACTTAGTAAATGATATTTTAAGTAAAATGTTAGAAAAATGGCCATACATTAAAAATTTTAGCTAGAAACAAAATGCTCACTGATAAGTCAAAAGTAGTGAATGACTCAATCTTTTCGCAAACAAGAAAAAAGAATAAAATTTCTCTTCCAAATCACCTACTTGAATTCAAACTGAACTTTTCTATGTGCTAAATGATCTAAAGCAGATAAAAGATCTGTAAGACTTACCTCCTTTAGAGGCAAATTTATGACCCACATGATTGATTGATATTCTAATTAATTGATTGACAATTAATTGGTATCTCCCATTAGGCAATGATTGGTGATTGGTATCATGATTAATTGATTGACATTTTGTCAATAATTAATTAGTATATTCCATTTGTTAGTGATTGATTGATATCTATCTTATTCAATCAGTTAATCAATCAATTGGTCAGAAAATATTAATTTCAGTTATGAATTTTGGCAAGATTTCCTTGATGGAAGGAAACCCTAGGGATTTTTGTATTTGCCAGTAAGGGTCCCTAGCCTATCCTATAAATAGCCTGTGGTATTCCATCAATTGTACACTTTTGGATTAGGCATAGGCTAGAAGATCCTTACTCTAAATTCTCTTTCTACTTTTCCTTCTTCTACATATTTTATATTGTTAGAATAGACAAAAAGAAGTCAAAGATACAAGAAGAGATCAACTTGTGCTTGACAACAATGGTTAGAAATAAGTATATTTAAATTTCTGCTGCATAGTACATTCACATATACATAGTTAGTTTAACATGTGGTATCGGAGCCAACCTCTAACCATGTTGTTTAGCTTATAATTTCATGGTTTATTGGCAATCTGATAAAAGTTTTAGAGATTCGTATCAAGTTTAAACGAATCGAATTTAATTTGCCATGGGATCTATGGTCTATTTTCTCAATAATTGAGATTTATTGACTAATCCTATGTATATGTATCATTCATATGATACCTTATTTGGTTATGCAATTCATCCAGATTTTCTCCAATAATCTGGTATGATTGCAAGTAATTTGAATGTTTCTTGGACTTACATATTTGTGATTATAAGGGTTATATGTATTGATTGTTATTATCAATACAATATAACAATTCGAGAAACATATAAAGAGTTGTTATATTCAACAATCAAAAGATTAATATCATATTAATCAATGCAAGATAATTGGTTGACTTTATATGAATGGATCTAGTGGTTTATTGAATCTTTGCTACCTTATTATGAGATAAATATCTGAAGGTATGATTTCAATATGAGTTTGCCTCCGTTTTTCTATTGTTATTTGGAATTATGTAGTATTTTGTGCACTACACTTATGTCCATTTATCTCATATTATAAGGTCAACATTAGTATGATTGATTTATATTTAAATTTCAGAGAATTTCCTTTATAAAGTGTGTTTTGCATCTCAAATATACGGTGTAAATAACTTTAATCACATAAGATTGAGTGATTAGAAAAGGAAAGGAAAATTCAATGAAATTCAGTCAATATAAAGTTTTTTGACTACTGATAAATAACAAGATGCCATGTTAAGAATTTCACTTTTACATTACTATTTGGGAATAGCCACAGCATCTCGAATATTTGATGAGAAAAGTTTTTCATCACATATAGTTTGGTGATTGAAATTATGAATTTTTAATCAACATATTGACTAGTTGACAATTTTTCTTATAATGCCGTATACTTAGGAGTAGCCACAACATCTTAAGTATATTGGTGCTTGGAGAAATTTTGCATTTCTTTTTCACATATTGTTGAGCGATTAAAGAAATTAAAAAAAAATTGGCATCTATATCAAGTTGCAATTAATTCATTGAGATAGTTATCCGGCCCCACAGGGAGGTAATTATTTTGATGAGATTAATTGACATAAGATGGTAAATTAGACAGTCAATTAAGAGATATTTCTATGCCCACAGGTACGAATTATTTCTTTAATTCATTGTTCTAGATTACTAATCTTATGATTAAGTAAAGTAAATTCTATGCATATTTGCAACCTTTGTCCACAGAAAGGTTTGAATTTACTATTTGAATTGACATAAGGTTGATTCAAAATCAAGGTACAAATTTCATAGCTTTTTTTTTTATATAGTTATTGATTGTTAATTCGGTGTTTCATTCCAATGATTTTATGGTTCTTATTAGCTTGATTTTTAAATTCATTCTCTTTTGTTTTGGTGCAAGTTTTAAATTAGCACTTCCATGAGAATGAACAAACCATTCTCATAATGTGGATATATTTGCTAATATAGAGGTTGAGTATGAGAATTAGAAGCAATTTAATAGTTTGCTCATTTTGTCTCATATTCATATAAAATAGGGTTCAAACCCTAATTATTTATAGTTAAATCTTGCATGAAAGCCATAAAAGAAATTGTTGCAAGTTTTAACTAGCACCATTAGAAGGCTTTCTTTTGTGACACTTAAATATTGAAGTGTATTTTAGCTCATTTCTTAGAGTTGAGAATTTTGCTATATCATTAATTAAAGTCCCCTCAAATTGAGATTGAGTTATTTCTATCGTATTTCAATCTTGATTCTTTCATGCAGAATTTCTTAACCATTCAAACCTTTATAATACACATAAAGCTATATGGTTAATTACTTGTTTTAACCATGTGTATTAAGAAAGGATAAAGATGTTAAGAAATAAGAAAAACTTAACCTTCATGAAAGAAGAAATGGAAAGAAAGGTATTTTTGTTCTCATTAAATCAAACAGCAATAAAGACCAACGTTGTTTGTAAGAGAATGATATTTGATACTCTACTTTGAGAGAAAGTAACTCAAAAGAAAATCTCCATTGTTGAGTGTTATAAATTGTGATATATTTGGTGAATTGACTAAAACTGTCAATTTACGCTGCCAGTATAATAAATTTCTGATTATATGAAAAGTGAACAAAAGTTTCTTTATAGAAACTAAAAAAAAAAAATGTTCACAAAAAGAAAAGTGATGTGTTATTGCTCATTTAAGAAAATTTGTTTTTTCAAAAAATTATTTTCTTGTTACTTTAGAATTTCTATTTTCAAATTAATTACTATTGGGTATGATTATGAATCTCATTATCCAGTAGTAGATTTTGAAAATAGTAAAGTTATTAATTCTAAAGTTTCTAGTACTATCCTTTGAATTGAGCAATAAACTGCACTTGATCATAATAATTATATTGGCAGCAAATATGTTTATCACTGGAGAAACTCCTTAAATTTTGGCATGAGAGATTGAGATACATCTCTATAAGGAAATAAAAGAGTTGATAAATCATAAATCTTTAAAGATTTTAGATTTATTGACTATAATATTTCAGGTAGACTGCATAAGTGAAACAGACTATTCAACCATTATGGATGCCATAAGAGTTTCTTTATAACACTAAAACTTTGTGAATTATTTTCTATCATTTTTGATTGGTGAGAGATATTTATCTCATTATTAGGTAACCATTCATCAAATATAAAGTTCCTTTCTTATTTGATAAAGGATCAATATTTGATACCTTTGTAAGTGTTCAAACAAGAAAGGAAATTTGAAATTTGAGAGATAGAAAATAAAATGAAGGCACACAAAATTAGAGGACAATCCTATATGTGCTCATTTTACAAATTCCTTAATTATGAAGCATTGCTAATAAGTAAAACAATGCTTGGTTAGTTACATCCAAAATGATGTATCTTAAGGAAATAATGAGATAGTTGTGGATATAGTATTTTGACAATCTTTATATCTTGTGAGTAATGTCTTGAAATTGAAGTATATACTTAAACAATTTCCTCCAATGTTGTTTAAACACCACTTTGATTTTGGTATGGATGGAAATTAAGTTTAAAATATTATGTTCAGTTTTGTGAGGCTAATCAACCTACACATAAAGAAACTGTACAAAGGAAATCAGGCTATTTTACTTCAAGAAATTTAAATTCCTTTACACTTCAAGAATTATTAGAACTGGAGATTTAAATTTCTTAAGAACATGAAGTAAGTGGGAGTGTTTTGACTCTCGAATGGAGTTTTGAAATGGTAAGGATTCATATTGACTCCTTTGCATATGAAAAATTGATAGCTTTTCTCAAAATAATTATTTAATTATTTTAGATAAACAATCAATTGAAAAACTCCTTGTCAAACAAACACATAAAGATAAATCCACTTTTAACCTACTGATTAAGTTATCTTTGACGCAGTGGGAGGCAAAATGTTCTCTATAGAGAATTGAAGTTCTCTAGTTACTATGTTGTATACCTACAAGAGTTTAAGGATGAATTGGGTAATGTTTTCATAAGGTGCAAATAGAGAAATCTCCATATTCAGGAATAATGTCACAAATTACCACAAAATCTCTACCAAGTTTGAGAGATTTTATTTAGGGTAATTATGACACTAATAACTCACTATTAGAGTTACATTAAATATGAAAACAAATATCCTTAACGTGACTCTTGATAATTAGGTGTACACATGTGTCACCATAATACATTTGTAGAGAATGCAATTTAAATTTTTTTCTTCCCAATAGTATATTAATTTATTCTTCATTTGATCTTAGAAGAATTTTTTCTAGTAAATTAATATACATTAAGGTTAGTGGGAGTAATACTATGAGAGTTTTTCTCAATCATGATATTTGTGAAATCCTTTTATCATTGATATTCACAAAATAGAATGTAAAAGATAGTTAATCTATCTTAAGACGTTCATGCAAGAATTCTTTGATTACTTTTAAGTAATAATAGTGAACAATTGCATAATGTTCACATCATGCATTGGAATGAATATAAATTCATCAAAGATGCTATGAAGTTATACCACAGGCATCTACTATTTGGCATAAAGTTTGTCGATATTGTATTATAGCCATTATAGTTATTTGATTTGACTATACCCTTTCATTATGTATACATGAAAGAGTGGGAGTCAAAATAGGCAAGTCGATATAAAGTATACAATAATTATTTGAAAAGCAAAAAGTAACTATTGAGTATACAGTAAAGAGTTATTATTATTGATCAAACAACTAAAGATTGCCGGCTGAATTGTTAATGATCAAATAACTCACATGGAACTCAATAGTTCATTTCGTATTTTGCTTTTATTCTCAAACTATTGTTATTGTCTAGACACTCGAGATATTTATATGATTTTGTGCACATTGTTGTTCATGTATAAAGTAAGGATCATGTGATCCATAAAGTTAGACCCTGAATAATTTATAGGGAAAATCGTCTGAAACGTCCCCCACATTTTGTTAAATGACTTTTTTCGTCCCTCACTTTTAAAAGTGTAATTTTATGTCCCTTACATATTCACATCGGACAAATTTAGTCCCTAACTAGGTTTCCGATCATTTTTTGGCCGGAATCCATCATGTGCAAGGCACATGATCATTTTTGAAGGGTAAATTTGTCAAATTATATTTTACATAATCTCATCTATGGTCCTCCACATTTTATAAAATAAATTTTTTCGTCCCTCACATTTTATAAAATGATTTTTTTCATCCCTCACATTTCACAAAATGAATTTCTCCATCCCTCACATTTCAAAAAATGAAATTTTCATTTCTCACTAATTATGTGTGTGAATACATTTTTTTAAACACATATATATATGTCTATTTGATTTTACTTAATAATAATAGTATAAACACATGTATGTAATTGGGCCCAACTTGTGGGCTATCTTCTCTTTTTGTATGATTATGACTAATATTTACCAATAGAACCTTAATTTGCATATTCTATTTTGACCGAAAATCGCTTTATTGGCCAACTTGACAATGAATGCAAGATTATTTACTAGCTAATACCAGATGAAATCAAATGATCACGTATAATATATGGTATTCGTATTGTTAAGTGAAATCAAATAGACACATACATATATTTATGCTATTCGTATTATTAAGTAAAATCAAATAGACATATACTTGTGTTTGAACAAAATGTATTCACACACATTTTTTTTAGGGTTTTCCTCACATACATAATTAGTGAGGGATGGAAATATTCATTTTTTGAAATGTGAGGGATGGAGAAATTCATTTTGTGAAATGTGAGAGATGAAAAAAATATTTTATAAAATGTGAGGGACGAACAAATTTGCTTTATAAAATGTGGAGGACTATAGATCAGATTATGTAAAATATAATTTGACAAATTTACCCTTCAAAAATGATCACGTGCAAGGCATGTGATGGATTCCGGCCAAAAAATGATCGGAAACCTAGTTAGGGACTAAATTTGACTGATGTGAATATGTAAGGGACATAAAATTACACTTTTAAAAGTAAGGGACGAAAAAAGCCATTTTACAAAATGTGAGGGACGTTTTGGACGATTTTCCCTAATTTATATGAAGTTATTCATAAAGTTTTTTAAAAGCACTTGATTAGGAAGTATAATACATTGTAATACATGGAAGAAAGTGTTTGCCATGAGAACATAACTGCCATGATTCGTGTATTATTATTTTCTAATTAAGCAATTGTTACATAACTGCTGAATTTGGTGAGTGACAAACAAGATTTATGGCCATTTTTAACTAGTTAGTCACTCATAAGTTATCTAACTATGGCATGTGGGTCAAGTGGGAGAATGTAAGACTTACCTCCTTTAGAGGTAAATTATGACCCACATGATTGATTGATATTCTAATTAATTGATTGACAATTAATTGGTATCTCCCATTAGGCAATGATTGGTGATTGGTATCGTGATTAATTGATTGACATTTTGTCAATAATTAATTAGTATATTCCATTTGTTAGTGATTGATTGATATCTATCTTATTCAATCAGTTAATCAATCAATTGGTCAGAAAATATTAATTTCAATTATGAATTTTGGCAAGATTTTCTTGATGGAAGGAAACCCTAGGGATTTTTGTATTTGCCAGTAAGGGTCCCTAGCCTATCCTATAAATAGCCTGTGGTATTCCATCAATTGTACACTTTTGGGTTAGGCATAGGCTAGAAGATCCTTACTCTAAATTCTCTTTCTACTTTTCCTTCTTCTACGTATTTTATATTGTTAGAATAGACAAGAAGAAGTCAAAGATACAAGAAGAGATCAACTTGTACATGTGCTTGACAACAATGGTTAGAGGTAAGTATATTTAAATTTCCGCTGCGTAGTACATTCACATGTACATAGTTAGTTTAACAAGATCCACCATTACATGTATTTCTACACAATGCACAAGCTGCTAATTTCACTCGAAATTGTGCTGTTGTACCTAACCTGGGAGCTTAAATTTTGTTCTCTTTATTCATGTTCCACTGTTATGAAAGAGCAAGTCTTACAAAACAAGGTAGATTTATCAAATTGTAAGATATTATCTATACGGACCAATTATTATTAGATGAAATCAATCTCTAAACGGATATTTCAAACCTGTCTATCTGATCCATATTAAGGCATTCAAGAACTATTGACTTACAAGATTGCAATTTCCGGTCTACATTCTTTCCAGATGGGCAGATCATATTCAAAGAACCTAGATGCTAAAAGTAGTAAATAAACAAAATACTTAACAAATCAACATGGGTAGTCTGCTACCAACAAGTAAAAAGCAATATTTTGAGGGAGACATACCGCTGACTCAGGCAGCAAATGAAGCATGCACTAACGGAATTACATTTAACCAATCAAAAACATCAAGCAACTTCTCTATTCGAGCTTTACTATAAACATAGATTTGTGAAGTGTGAATGTAATCAATCATACATGTAAATTCAAACATGCAAATAAACAAAACTCACCGTCGGAGGTGAAGCAAAAATCAAGAGTCTAAAATTCTCACCGCAGACGTCGAATGTCCGCGTAAATCTCCAGAAGCTATAGTTCACACAAAAATTCTTTCGCCTAGCTAATCTGATAAGCAAGCTGTCTCGATAAATCCACGTAAAGATTGACAACATTTAGATTATGAGATTATTAATTTACTTAAAATTTTATCAATAAATCAAGCAAAAATTTACATAGGAATGCAAAAAGAAAATGATGGTTTCTGATTTGACTGCTTTGTGGAGAACTAGGAGGTAGGATTGAAGTTAATCGGAAGAGTGTCGGAAGTAGTAGGCCAAGTAAGGATGAGGGTTGCAGGTACTGAGAGAGTGAAGTTTTGGAAAGGTAGTGGCAGAGTTGAAGTGGAAACGGAAGTAGAAGTGGAAGAAGAAACGGAGATGGAGACTCAGTACACAATCAATAGCTGTAATCCACCAGCATGCAAACACTTAAAAAGCAACAATTTAGCACCGACTAACTATGACCAGATTCAATAAAGCACCCAAATTCATCCAAATTACAACATAATTAGTTGTTGGCGGCATAAAACACACAAACACACAAAAGATTAAAGAAAGCCTACAACAATTGCCACTGAAATTGTAAAAAATTACAACATACCTAGTCCTATCCCTAACCAAACGCCCCTCAAATTGATCAATATGACTGCAATAATCGGACCACAATCAATCCCAATTGCTACGGTACCCGAGTTTCGTACTTTTATATCTTGTACATAAGAAAAATTAATATATTGTGTAGTTTGGAATATTTTTCTTTCTGACGGAAAAAGTTTTATTAGTGCTCTTGTTTAAGCTTACATAAATTAACGTGGCCAAATTGCACGTGTTTGAACTATTTACAAATTAAATATAGATTATTAGAACCTAACATGCTTGTTGTGTTTAAAGCCATTATTTGCAGTTATCGAAATATTTTCTTGAATGCTTATAATGGTTCTACAACATCTTTGATTATAGTCACCCATTTCAACTTACATCATATTTTGTATAGGGTTATTATCACTTTACCCCCTTAAACTATATTACTACTATCAGTTTACCCCCTAACGTTATTTTTTGATCACTTTATCCCCATAAATAATTCAACTCAACATGTTAAGAATTTTTGGACACAAATACCCTTTTATTTTATAACATTACTACATTGTTATCATCACTTTATTCGTTTAGATTATAGTGATACAATTACTTTAGTTCATAATATTATTTTCTAGGCATTTTACCTCATCGTTAATCTGACTAGTATGATCAAAAAATTTTTAAATATACTTACCTTTTTTATATATATAATTAAAAATAAAAAAGTTGGAATAGTTATTCTTCATTTTTTTCACTTTAAGAGATCGAAAAGAGTAGAAATAAAAGGGTTTTCTCAAATTTCTTTTTTTTCACATTTATTAATACTAGGAAAAGAAAAAGAGATAGGAAAGAAGGAGACAAAAAATTAGATTTTGTAAAAAAAGAAAATAAAGAAAAGTCTAACATTATCGTATTACTTTAAGGTTGTCGAGATTAGGATGAGAATTTGGTGGTAAATAAAAAAGTGAAATAATTTTAAAATAATAAAGTATTTAATTCTTTTTATTTGTAATTTTTAAAAAAAGAATTGAACTCTCTCCCTCCATCTCCCCCTCCCCCTCTCCATCTTTCTATTTTTTTTCAATATTAATAAGATTGTCAAGAAAAAAGAAATTAATACTTTGACTTTTTTTTTTATACTAAAAAGGAGAAGAGTCACTCTAAATTTTTTATTATTTTTATTATGCAAAGAAGAGGGTATTTTCTTCTAAAGTTTTTTAACTTGCTAAGTTGGTTTAATGATAAGATAAATTGTTTAAAAAGTAACTCTAGGGGGTAAATTGATAATGAAACTATATTTTATGGGGGTAAAGTGATTATAATTTTAAGGGTTAAACATGTCTTTTTACTTTAATTAACAAACTTCGTTAAGTTTGACTGTTAGTTTTGGGGGTAAAGTAACTAAAAGACAACGTTAAGGGAGAAATTAATAATAGCACTAAACGTTAAGGGGGTAAAGTGTCAACAATTTCAACTTGATTTTCATGCTTATATTCCTGTTTCTTTACCTAAATTTTCTTAAGTCATACTTTTTGAGCGTTTAAAATGCTTAATAAAAAGAAAAGTAATTGCACATAAAATAAGAAAAAGTATCTTTTTCTTGCATCTATTCAAATAATAGAATTACTCACAGTCACAATTAGAGGTAGCAAATCAACCCACTTAACTAAATTTATCCATACCCGCCCATGAATAGATGGGTATGGGTATGGGTATGTTAAATTTTTGTATATGGGTATAAATGGATTACCCAATAATACCCATTTAATAAATGGATATTATTGGGTAACCCATCAAATCCAATTAACCCATTTAGAATTCTCTTCCCCCCAAGTCTCTTCTTTTCCCCCACCTTTTTTTTTTCAAATTTTTAATTTTGTCATGATGTTAACTACTTTTGTTTCATTATTATTATTATTATTATTATTTATTGGTTTTATCTTATTATTTTATTTTCTTTTAGTTTGTTATCTTGCTCATTTTTTAGCATTACCAATTTATGATAAATTTTAGCATATTTTCTTATCTTTATAAAATGAAATTTTAAATTGATATATGAAAAAATGTTAGGGGTTCAAAATTTTTGGATTAAGTTTTTATATTAATTTTTATAGTACTTAGTTCAAATTTTTATATTCTTATTATTCAATTATTAAATAATAGGTAATTTTGTGACATAGAGTATAAATGAAAAAAAAATTGGTAATTAAGTTTATTGAACATTATAAGTAAATATTTAAAACTAATGATGGGTACAAAGAGTGATATAAATTGATAACTTAGTTTGCAAAAATGAATTTAAATGAGTTTACAAAAGGTTAAAATAAATGAGTTATAAATGAGTAATTGGGCTACCCAATTCATTTTTTAACTTACCCATTTATACCCATCTAATTAAATGGGTATAAATGAGTTGATTCACTTATACCCATTTTACCCATTTTATCCGACCCAAACTCACCTAAGTCACCCATTTTGACACCTCTAATCACAATCAAGAAAGATAATCACAACAAACAAATATCTTTCCATTGATACGGAAGTACAAACGCCCTTAAGTTGGAAGGCAAAAATGTATATTTAGAAAGATTACGGCACTATTCCTACGAATAACCCGCCAGCTTAACCCGTTAACCCGCCCAATCAATCGGGGACCCATTTTGCCGATAACCGACCTACGGTGTAGGACAAGGGGCTCGAACAGTCACTCCAACTCTCAAAATTTTCTGCTCCGACCCAACGGTCACTCAACACTCGGTGCTGAGACACCCGCCGACCTCCGACTGCCAATCACACTCCTTTCGCCGCCACGGCTACTGAGATTTTCAGGTTTGCATCTCTGTTTCTTATCTCTCACAAGGGAAATTTATACTGTTAATGTTCCTATTACTTTTATCTCAGTTTCTTCCTTCTGTTTTGCACGATTTAAGGCCACGTCCTAGATTGATTCGATCTCAGTAACCTTTTTTTCTGTTTCTATTTGTTAAAATTTGCAACTGAATTATGTTATCTTGGATACGATTAGTATAAATTGTTAATTAAAATTTGTGGGCTGTATTCTATTTTATTTACTTCTGCAGGTTTTTGTTTGTTTGTAAGAAATTAGGGGTTTTAATTGTGTTCTGATTTCCGTATATGAATTAAAATTTGGTAGAATTTTTAGCAACGGTCTTTTATGTAGTCTAGTTTTTAGTAATTCTTTGTTGTTAATCTGAAAGCTATTGTGATTTTGGTATGGTTCAAAGCCCAAATTTTGAGCTACTTGATTTTAATTTTCATGCTGTACATCCTCGATATTTCTTGGAAACTTGAATGGTTCTGAAATTTTATTGGACAATGTTCTTTTAACTTCTGTCATTGTACTCTTAGAATTTTTTTTTCTGCTTCTTTTTCTTTTTTTTCCCCTTTTTTCCCAGCAAAGATACCAACCATTACATTATAAGCTATTACTGGTTGATAGAACCTGCAATTAGGTTTCTTGGGATATATCCGCATTAAAGCTTATGAAAGTCTCTGTTTCGAGGAAGTTTTCACCTTGTAGATACAATGGACGAGATCATAATGATTCCAGCATGCAGAAAACATGCAAATTGACTGAGACACAATGATTATCATTACTTTCAAATGTTAAGATATTTTTCCTTGGAATTTTTTAATTTAGGCCTTTGAAGTTGGTTTTCATTTGGCCCATTCTATCTGCACTCACATTGATATATGTGGCTACTTTTGCATTTGTCCAGGATGTCATCAGGAGTTAGTCAACCAAATAACATTTCCAAGGTATGTTTGGCATGTAATATGCTGATAATTATGATATTACTTAAGGTCCATACTCTGGTCTTATTTCTTTGACAAAGAAACTATTAATGCCACAAATCATGAATATGCAATTCGGAAGGAGCAATTGATGCATAATTGAAAGTCAGTTGACAAATATAAGGCTCATTATGTTGGAATGCTATATAAGTTTAGTACAAGATCTGTTTTCTGTTTTCCCTTAAGTTTTCATGGTGTATCAGTGCTTGATACAGTTAATTGTAGCACTTCCACTTTCTCCATGTGTGGTTGTGAAGTATGTCAAGAGTTGTGTATGTGATGTTTTTGTTTCATTGTTTTAATGTTTGTGTACCATATACTGTGCATTCATGGTTCATTTGCGGCTATTAGAAGCTTTTAACTGTGACTCTTTTCTTATAGTCTGAATCCTTGTTCTGTATCTAATCACTTTTAACTGATGCATTGTTGATTGGTTCCTTTCAGGTCCGTCTACAACGAGACCCATTTCTTAATGAACTCACCAACATGTTTGAGTGAAGCAGAGAAAAGGGTTCTGTCTGGGTGACACTTAAATACTGTATGTCTTTTTTACTTTTTTTTCCCTTTGTTTTGCCTGATACACCTCCTTTCTTTGCCAATATCTCGGTTTAGTCTTCCCTGCTCTTCTCATGTTTGGTATCATTTATAATTGTTTTGTTGCATGCTGTTCTAATCTTTTGATGCGCATTGAATTTACAGCCTCTGACAAGTCTAAGCTCCAGAGGAATAAGATGAAGACTGCTGGGGAGAAAATTGAGTACAAGTGTCTTATTCGAGCTACAGATGGCAAATAGACTATATCTACTATGGTAAGCACAGTTACTTTCACCTGTTTTAATTTCAGATTTTGATTTATTTGTTGATTTTTCTTGCTTTTTCTTTTTTTGTGGTTTGATTGGTGGACCTCGAGTTTCCTCCCCATAATTGTCTCAAGGAATAAGAAGGGAAAATTGAATAAGAAGACACATTTTTTTATTGAAAGCTGCTGACTTCTATAATTGAAAAGTCGGTTTTACTACGAAGTTGAAACTAGGAAGTTTGTTGCATCCAAAAATATAAAGTGGAAATATACAACTAGTTAAGCTAATAGCCATTGTCTGAGTTCCTTGCTCGATGGTCTCTCAAGAAAGTAATGCAACTAACTAGCAATGACGGAGTTAAGGGGGCTGATGGGGCCATGGCCCCCCCCTAAGTCTTGAAAATTTAATTTATAGTGTGTAAATATATGTGTAAAAAAAAGTGGGCCCCCTAATTTTTTACAATTTTAGTTTTTATTATGAGAGTTTTTCTATATATATATTTATAATTAAAGTTAATATTTGATTTTTTTAGATGTCATATATTTAAATGGATGGAAATTATTTTGAACATAGCATATTAAGAAAATTTTGGCCCCCCTAGAAAAAAAATCCTGGCTCCGTCACTGCTAACTAGCACTTTGGGAAGATGATGCTTTAAGGAGAATGAGTTAATAATCTCTTCTGGTCTTGGAATCACAATAGCAAAGGTGGATTTGTCAAGTCCGAAATGGGGTATCTTTGTTGGTAATAAAATTCACTTGAGGGTCAATTAAATAATTGCATGAGAATGCATGTTTGATGAAACATTCTGTTTGGGATTTCTTTTAGTTTAGGTTCATGCTGGAGCTTAGGTCAATAGAAAGCGAGGCAAAATTATAATAGAAACATTTTTGGCTGCCATATAATGTTATGTTCATGCTTACTCTATTAGCCATCATGGTAATTCTTCGTAAGGTTTAAAAGACAAACTGAGGACAGGAAGCACGCAAAGGTGATGTTTGAAGCTGCTGGAGATCAGGTTAAGTAGGCCAAAAGTGATAAATAAAAGGATGCAATGGGATTGGCTTTATTTGAGAAATATCTGCTTATAATGTAGTAGAGGTTTGGAGGACTTCTAAGTTGTTCCAGCCTTGGTAGCTTTATCAGAACTGTAGTGGGGCTGGCATATTTCTTTTCTACTTGAAGCAGCAGATGATTATTGTTGGGTTTCCTTTTTTGCCTTCTTAAAGGAATAGTTAACATAGTTGAAGAGAAAAGAAAGGGCTGACAAATCATCGTGATGCATCCTTCAGCATTTGAGTGGATCATGTTAAGTGATGAAGCCTGATAACTCTGCATCTATGGAAGTCAGAATATCCTGGCAACTCCCACAAACAAGAATAGGCATTAGAACAAGTGCCAATAAGCATGACTACTGATGAAAAGACACTGGAGAAGTTTTTCTCAAGTCCTTCTGCTCGAATCCTAGCAGTTATGCTTGCTAAATGTGCAGTTGAGTTGATTACTTGCACTGATAAACGATATTTTTTAATATGACTTCCTGGGTAATTGTTCCTTTGTTACTTGTTCAGATATTTTGTCATTTTGGTCAAAAGTGTTACAACTTTTCTTCCAGAGTGATCTTTACATTTATGCATGGGAGATCTTAGGTTGGGCAAAAAGATTACCAGCGTTTGCAAGCTTCATATGCAACCGTTCTGAAAGCAGCGTTTGCATGACTGCATTAAAGAAGAGGGAAAAGAAAGGACAAGAGAAAGGCAGCAGATTCTGATAAGAAGCAGGGGGTTTTGAAGAGGTGATCAGCTGCTGCTTTGCTGCTTTTCCTTTTTTAGGTTGAAGCTTCTGCACAATTTTCACTTCCATATACCGGGTTTAGAAGTTATCTTCTTTTGGATAGTTGGGTTGATAAATATGCTTATACAACTCGACAGTTAGAAATTAATCACAACGCTTCTGCGGCATGGCACTGGGGAAAGAGTTATGCTTTATTTTGTCCTCTGTTACAGTCTTTACCTGAAATTTTACTTAATATTAGATGATGAATTATGGTGAATGTTCGTTGAAATCCAAAGAAAGTTCAATATAGTTCTGTTTTATCTTGGGAATGCTAGAGATATTATTTTGTTTACTCCAATTAATAGTAGTCCTCTCTCAGACATTGAATGATGTTTTCGTATGACAGTCCTCTGGCATTATGATGAAGGATTTTGTAATGTGACAGCGTCAGTTCAGATTGATCTACAATCTAGCATCTTACGTTCTCCCTATGGTTTTGGGTCTCATGGTTGAAATGGTTTTCAACTTTTTTATGACTTTTCCAGGGGACAGACAAAAAATTACTTTTATACTAGTCATCCTCGAATTCTTATGGACTAGCCGTGTGATGAATTTGACATATCCTTCAATAATTCCTTTGCATTAGTTAGCAAATATTTATGCTCATCCAAAAATAATTTTCAAGGCATTTTCCACCTGCGTTCTTTTCCCTAAATGCAGGACCTGGGTTAGGATTGGAATTGCGGTGTAGGAGCAAATTTTGCTCAGGATTGCGATATTTAAATTAGTCAGTCGACGCTCATCATCTATAAGCAGCCGTATGACTACACATCTTTATCTGCAGATATATATATATATATCTGTAATCACAAACACGACTTATATAACTTGTTGAACAAGTGAGGGAACCTTACCTTCGTCCGCACCAGAGGCAGTGAAAGAAGCTTTTGGGAAAAAAAGAATTGGTGCACTGTATTTTTCTTAAAATTTATGAATTACGAATAATTGATGGCCATTGATGTATCTGGAATTGATGTATCACAAACACGACTTAATGACGTTGAACTTTATATCTGGAATTGATGTATCTGTAACTACTTGTAAATTGGCGACCAAGCTACAGCTCAAGAAAGGGGAAACCGAGGTTTCTATTCCATTTCTCACACCTGGCACCTATCTTCACCAATGAGTGTCATTGGGACAGCTTAAGCTAAGGTGGCATTTTTATATTAATTTTTCTTTGTGCGTTTAAGACTTGACACATTTGAAGCAGAGATATCCGATAGATTACTGCGTCGCAAATTCTAGTTTAAATCAGTTGAGACCAAATGGCCATTTTGTTTACATCACAATCCTATTTGTTTATACTTTATGTAGATTCATTTACAACTGAGGGGCAAACTGATTTGAACTGAAACTTGTGAAGCCCCTAATTGGATATGCAATAAGCAATTGAGGGACATTTGGGGGACAATATGCAATATGATACATAATTAGCAGTTACTTAGATTAGACTAATAATTAATATAAGTTGTTAGAACTTAAAATTAAAATATTGCTTTAACATCGCGGTTCCACCATTCTTCTCCTCTTCTCTATACTCTGGCAGTTCATCAGCCCAGACTTCTTGCCAAGTTAGCGAGGTCTATACAACATATATGCCAAGAACCTGCCTATTTCTTCTCCTATTTCTTTGATATGTTGATGTAACATTTTTCAAGTTATTCAACAGTCTTTTCATACCCTTGATTTCCCATAACTTTTCATCCTCCTCTTTCTTCCATTCATCCTCTTTTACTGAACATCTTTTTTAACATTTTGCACAATTCATGTCCGAGAAGCTGCAAGTGAAGATTGATATAGGATAGACTCCATTCTTTTGAAAGGGCAATCCACCACAACTGTGCCCCGTATGCTATGCGGTACACACCATTTACAATTATAAAAGACAAAATTAACAAAGAAATAATTTGATACCTCCTACTATGTAGTTTTGAACTTGAACCAATTGGATAACAGATGTGAGGGAGTAGACATGCTCCAAATATTTATGGAGCAGCTCGTGTAATTGATCAAATTTGATAATTTGGTATTTATAGTATAATCCTTTATATTTTGTTACTTTATTAAATCTAATGATTTTTATTTGTGACATGTTCTATATATTTCCATTTTTTTGTCAACCAAATCGTGCTGAATGATTTTCAACTAATTTATTAATAATATTGGCTTCTATCTTATCAAAAAAATAAAAAAAATAAATAAAAAAAAAATGTCTGCGTGCAAGTTACAGTATCTATTTGATACACGGAAGGATAATAGAGTATTAGCATGCATGCACACGATACATCTAGACTGACTGCTAGAGGTAAGGCATCACAACAGGTAAGACAGTTTCGAACAAGTTCTATGCTCAACAAAAGTCTAATTCCTTAATTTCATCTTCGTTTCATGAGCACATCATACAATGATCCTTGGATATATGCGTATTTCATTCGCGTTGATCTGTTCGTTCTTCTTTGGCTGGGTCTTTCGTAGTTAAATTTTCGAGTTTTTCCACTTCAAATATATATATTAATTCCAATGCTCAGACACAATGTCACAATTATATCTCCACTAAAATTGCAGAAGATAATGTCAGGAAGCCCCATTTCTGATGATACCTTTCCTTTAATTTGTGTTGTATTGTTTCATCAAAAGCCAAGCCTATGATCAGTTAAAAAAACTGATTATTTCCTCAAATCAGCCAAACTAATCTAAGAAGAGTGTGCGTCAGGAGCTGTTGCATAGGCTTTCATGCCATGTGCTACGTTAATTCTATTTATTGACCACCAAATAATAGCGGTATAAACTCTACTACATGTTTAGTGTGCATTGCTAGACATAATATTATAATATGGGAAGATTCTATAGTTTCTTTTAGATATCATATCCATAAGTAAAATTCATCGTTAAATTTTGAAGGAAGTGTTATTGACCTTTAAATTAAACATTGTTAAAATATTTAAAATTCAAACTATCATCTTTAGTAAGAGAAAATAAAAGTTTTGAGGAAATAGTATCCAAAATGGATCGTAAAATTTTTCTATAATATACTGCTTGTAATTAACCACGCACTACACATTGTGTATCTAACATTTTTTTGAATGTCAAGTACCTATATCTAAACTTTAGTTAATCAATATTAAACAACCACCTATAAGGATACATATTGAAACCATCATATTAGTAGCAAACATATATAATATGTTTAAGCACACATGGATTACCTAGGAATCAATTACATTATATATATATATGGTGCACACTCTATTGCATACTTTATGGGGAGTGAATACCAATCGTAGGTATTTTATTATAAGACATATGAACGTAAACAAGAAACTCGCAAGGTGAAACTGAAATTTAAAGAGTAAAAGAAATACAATTTGATCATGCAGACAACTCTTGGTAAAGCCATCTAATGGTGAACTAATTAGCAGCAAATTGTGGAATGAGGTCATACCCTGTCATATGCCAAAAGACTGCGGCCAATTTTCTTGATGCGCCAAAGCTTGCGATCCCTTTGTCCCTGAAAAATGCCAGGTCCAGATTTGACTATGATCGCTTGCCAGAGCAAAGGAAGCTGCAACCAGGTGAAAATGATAACAGGGACACAAGCAATGATTGTGATGGGAATGTAACTCCAGTTGAGCCTCGTCTGAAGTGACAATCCAATTGCTGTACCGAAAGATATCATCATTGTGGCTATAGCAATGAACAAGGAAAGTAGACCTCGAAGCAAACTCTTGGGAAGTAAATCCAGAAAATCCGTTTCTGTATATCTAGATGTTTGAATTGAGAGGAACATGAGCAGAGAAACAGCGGAGGATACCATGGACAATGCGTTAGATACGGAAAATGCCACGAAAAGTTTTTTCCTGGCCAGAATAGGGACGCCTGTGTCACTATTATTGCCACCGGGTACGGTGATCATAGCAGCAAATGCAACTGTTGCGACCAGAGTAGCTACCACCATGCACGAATTTGATGTGTCCTTCATCCATTCCTTTGCACTGCTTAGCAAATCTTTATGGGCATCAAAGAGTACTTCTCGAGGTGTTTTGTCGTCTAAGTTCTTATCCGTCTTTAACTCATCATAAACTAATTCTTCCACAGCCTGCATGCAGTTAATCAAAGGACTTATCTAGGTTGATACACTTCATTTGCTAATACTAGGGAATTAATTTTGTAGAAAAACTACCATCATAAACCAGAATGCAAAAATCATGACTATGATGTTAACATAAAGTTTGGGTCAGCTATCGTGCTTTTTGAAGCCACATTTTATTTTGAGGAAACACTACTTGTCCTTTTATTTCAAATTCGGTGGGTTCGCCGAGACATGTATCATTCTAAAACATGGACCAAAATAGGTGTATTACTAAAAGCTTGACCCAAAAAAAAAATAATCCAGAATTGTTTAGAAATGTAATGGGTGCCTAAAAGTTAAAGGGGTATATCTAAGGACACATGCATCTTATATGGAAAGTACAGAGTATTTGAAAACGGTTTTGAGATAGAATTACAAAAACATTGCATTACTTACCTTAAACCATTGTAGTTCTCGCTGCATCTGAAATGCAGGACCTGGGACAGACTGGAGTTGAGGTGTAGGAGCCAATTTTGCTGCCAGATGAAGGGCATTGTTATTCCCTTCAAGTATTAAATCCGCATACGCCTTAGTATTTTTTCCAATGTAATTGATCAAGTAATTAAATATCTCCACTCGGCGATGCTCAATAGCTACATGCAACAACAAACGTCCGGTGCCGGTGGCTGTGTCGGCATATTGACCCTCATGCCACTTCCAATGTCCAGAGGTTGTGTCTGTATATTTAGTACCAGGCGGAGTCGACTGTGCGGAGGCTGTGTCTGCATGCTGAGTAGCATCACCCCACAACAAACGCCCTTCTACTCTGCTTTTATAATGAGCATGGTGCCACGACACACTTCTTGGGGCTTTGTCCGCATACCAAATCAGATCAGGAAAAACATTTAGACACTCACGTACCAGTTCAAATACTCCATGCTCCACTGCTAAGTGCAAAATTGCAGCGCTATCCTTAGGGATGAAGAAATCCTGAACAAAGTCCATTTGTTTCTCTTTCTCTCGCAACTCATTACATACAAACTTTACAAGTTTAACTGCACGCACATGGCTTTGCTTTATTTCAGAGATCTCTCTTATTCCTGCCACAAAAAGAAAAGACAAGACAAGTAACGTAAGCACGCACAAGTTTTACATTTATATTGAAGATTATTTGGAAAAATATTTAAGAATAATGGTCTAGTACTTCATTTTTTGTGATATAGCCCATCCCCACATGAGATTTGATCTACGACTGTTAGGCTACATTGAAATAAGTATTCATTAACTGAAAAATAAAATCAAAATCGAGAATATTAAAAAAAATAATTACAGGCGTGAAGTTAAAATTTTAAAAAAGGTGTTAAAATCTAATAAATCTCCCGTCTCTCGCCGCTGGTACTACCACGGCATCTCCGCCGTGCCTTTTCTAATTCCTCTTTTTTTTTGTCACTTCTTCATTTTTATTCTTTAATTTCTTTTTCTTTTTTTTTTCTTCTTCCTTTCTTTGCATATCTATATATTTCCTTTTTTTTCCTTTTTTTTTAGTGTAGGCGGGAGGATTCAAATCCGAGACCTCTTGCTTATACTCTCCCCCATACCACCCAACTCAATCCTCTCTCCTTTTTTTTTTAGTATAAACAGGACGATTCGAATCCGAGACTTCTTCCTTTAATTTTTTTTTTCCTGTTTCCACTTCCCTCTGTTGTACAATAAAGCTTCAAGTGGAATTATGGCAGCGACAACAGTGGTATGGCGGCATCTGCCACCGACAGCTACCGCTGGCTATCACCATCCGCTGGTAGAATTTCGCCAAAAAACCATGTGAGATGCTGATTGTTGTGTAGCCTGCTATTCCACAGAAGAATTTGGCAAAAAATGGCTGGAAATTGAAAAAGCGAGTCCAAATTCATCTCAAAACGATTTTTCAAACCAGTAAACTAATGATAAACTACCAAATTTAATAAAAAAACCATGCATAAGAACAAATTTTATGCATTTAGGGTTAACTATTTTTCTTCCAATTTGCGGTTTTGAGGTTGTTTTTGGGGTCTATTCGTGGTGGATTTGGAGTAAAGGCAGTGCAAAGAATGTTTTTATTGAAAGTTCAAGAAGTTTAGACTTAGTATTAGAGATGGGTTGGTGGAGTTGCCAGCCAGTGGACCACTACTGCTGCTTGCATAGGCGAGTGTAGTCCAATATTGGTTAATTTAGATAGCAAAATTCAATACCAATTCAGATTATAAGGAGCTTCGTAACTTTTGCGTGATTTACTAAATTTTACCCTTAAAAAAATTAAAAGTTAGGGATGATAATTTTTGATAGAAACCTAAACACAATATACGAACTTAACATGTAAATGGGTCCTCATCAGAGTCAGGTCAAACCCAACAAACCCATCAGACAAACATGTCAAGTCTAGGTCATTATTGGGTTGACCCATATAATCCATTTAAGCCATTTTAATTAATATATTAAATGACAATTTGTTTCATCACTTTGATCCGTAGGACGTGCCCACGTCCTATGTTATGCTTCAATTATGTAATATTGAAGTTTCTTGGACAAAAGGCTTTGTGTTATATGGTGTCCACGCATCCTCCAAACCAGGAACCAATAGTGATTTTTTCAATACATTTTTTGAAGTGTGAACTCCGTAAGCTGGGGTTGTTGATTTGTTGCTGTTCAGATAAAATAGGTAGTTTCAGGGAAAAAAAAAAAAAAGTGGCCGTTTCAAGTCAGTTTCATCCCTGAATTGGAAGTGTGATTAGGGTCCTGTTCGGATCATATAACATAACCCATCACAACTTAGTAGGTTGTGTCCAAGTTGGCGTGTTATTTGGTATACCTAAGGTTCAATATGACCCACCAACTCGTGATTCGACCTAATTGCCAACTATTGAAAGTTAAGAGAATTCGAAGAATCCAGACTCACTAAATGCATGAACATTAAACACTTGGGTTAATTACATCTATCTCCCCTAAGATTTGACTAAATTATGAATTGAATCTTAAATTTCACCAAATTACTGCTGCTCCCTTAAGAGTGACAGCCTCCAAACCCCAAGTAACAGAAGTTGGGAAATAACAAGACTGGCCTTTGCAAAAAAAAATTACATTTATATTCTCTAAAATTTGTTTAAGCTGCAAAAGAGACTCTGTAATTTGACCATAATGGAATTCAATCTTTGAATAGTCAATTATTTATATGAAAATCCCTTAATATGATAGAAAAAGTAAGACTCAAATTAAAAGAAAGCATTCAATTACTAACTACTAAGAAACCAAAATTTAAAATAAAAAAATTGAGAACATTTTTTCCTTCGGATTATTTCAGCAGCTACAGCAGGCTCCAACCATTTTTTTATACAAAAATAATCCATTTTATTTAAATATATAATTTGGTGTATGATAATCAAATTTAGCTGTGTTATATGATTTTCTATGTATAACATAATATTCAATATAATTCTAAATAAGTGTCTTTTTTAGACTTTTAATGTAGATCAAATGATTGGCTTTGTACAAAAACTTTAAATGTGATGCTTAAATGTGGATTTAAAAGCAATAGTTAATTCTCTCTTTTCAAAAACTGGGGTTTTATTATTTGCACGATGGCATGGAAAAAGGGCATTTATGTAAAAATGTGAATTTAAAAGCAATAGTTAATTCTCTTTCTAAAACTAGAGTTTGATTATTTGCACAATAACATGGAAAAAGGGCTTTTATTTAAAAATGTAACAGTGATGACTAAAGAAACTACACTGAAGAGCAAAAAAGTATTATTTCTGATGCCATATGATTAGAATTTTCATTATGTTAATTGTAATATATATTGAGACAAAAGAATGATCAGAAAAAAAAAAAAGATTGAATGCATCTTTCTTACACCGTCAATGTAAAACATTTTTACATTGATGGCTCACTAATATTGTGCCACCTTATTAATGAGAGTGGATAGCCTGTTTTATCAATTTCTATTAAACAAAAAGTCGAGATTGATATTAAATAAAACGACTAGCTAATTAACTTACAGTTTAATTTCATTTGGAACTCTCCTAATCAATGGTGTAGGCGATTGATGAAGCTTTCTTCAAGAAAGACCGCCGACTCTCTCTAGCCTTCTTGCTTAAAAACCAAATCATTTCTACAAATTTGGACACTATGTAATCACCAAATTTTTTCTTTTTTCACATCCAATTACAAAATCCTAATCTCCTCCAAATTTCATAAAAATAGGGGGCAAGTTAACTCTACTTAAGGAATCGGAAATGGCTGTTTACATAAATGAATGTATATTGACCCCAATTGGCACAACTATCAAATTTCTTTCCATTGATGGATTGTTATATATTAAGTTGGGAAGAATTTGGGGGGAAAGTTGGGTTGGATGATAGGGTGAAAGGGATTGTAAGTAGAAGATTTTGAGTTCAAAACCTCTCACTTAAAAAAAAAGGTTGGGAAGATTTTCAAGAACCCCGCCATTTCAATTTTGAATTTTTACATTCATCTATTAGGTTTCTTTACACCCAAATTCTTTGGAATATATTTTACATAGCTTGAGAACAAAATCACATTTCCCAATCCAAGCGACAAATCCATGTCGACATAAAGGAAAATTTTCTTTCTTTACATCCAATTCAAAATTCCAATTCAGTCCAAATTTAATGGGAGGTTTTATTGGGTATGTTTTGATTGCAAAAGGACATTGCTTTAGGCTTATTGGGTGATTGGGAAGAGCAAAAAAAATAGTGGTAGTGAGATGTTGAGGTAGAACAGTGGAGGAGGAGGAGAAATTGTTTGAGACATCATGGAAGTCTATGTTTTTTTTTAAGGTTTATTTTATTCAATTAAATAATTTTGATAAGATAGTCAACTGGTTATAAGGGATTACCAACTTCTATTGGTGAGGTGGCACAATATCACAGACCACTAGTGCAAAACAAGTTTATACCGATAGTATATGAAAGATTTACTTTTATTTAACAACTGTTATTCATTTTAATTTTTGGACTAATTTGGACAAATTATGAGGTTCATTTTATACATTGGACAAATACTAGGGGAGGTAAACATAATTTGGATAAACCTTAAGAAAGGTAACTGTAATTAACTCAATTTATAAAAGAGTATTTTGGGGTCTTCAGATAAGCATTTGTACTACTGATCCAAGCATTAGTTTTAACGGAAACTGACGTGAAGGGGGCATTTGGTAAATGTTTTGTCATCTAAGGGGTTTGACTGTAATATGGTCAAGTTACTGGATAGATTCCATAATTTGGTTAAACCTCACAGGATGTAGACACAAATAAGATTAATAAACAGAGATAAAGTAGACACAAAATTTTCAAACCTTTAATGAACTTGCTCATATATTTAAAGAATGAAGCTGCTGAGCGTCGATTCTTGCTGTTAGCACCATTACTTGTCGAATCTTCGTGTTCTGTTTCCTCGTCGTCAACTGATACCACTAAAGATTAACGGAGAATTAGAATAAAATCACAAAAATTGGAACTAATAAACTGACGAACTACCTATCGCATATCAATGTACTTTTTGTTTTTTAATATCAATGTACTTTTTTTTTAACAAGAAAGATAGAAATCCTATACTACAGTAATGAGCTGGAAATGAAAGAAATAACTTTTACGTCGCAAATTTTACTTATGAAAGCATATACTTAAGAGTGTGTTTGTGTGTGTGTAAATATATAAATGTATATGTATATTGCATATATAGACACATTGCCTAAGCAAAATGAAATATCATATGCAAAGTATACCCTCAGCGAACCAGAAATTCTAAGGATGAAGATTCGAAAAGGAGTACTTACAATCATAGATCCAGGATATCAATGGAGAAAGTTCATTTCCACTCCGGAATGCTTTAGGCTTCATTGCAAGTACATGAAGTATGGACTTTCCTTTGTCATTTTTTGTAAGAGCTAACTCCGGATATCTCTTAAGGATACACAAAGCAGTATCTGTAAAAGAAATCTGTGATCATTAGATTCTTTGGTTTAAAAGAATTTTATAGAGACACTTGAGTTTATTCAAAAAGTTTTTGTTACCTTAGAGGCAAGGATGGAAATGGGGGCAGGAAGCGCCACCACCCCATGTCCTGGAAACTAACCTACATTTTCTCCTCTAATTAAAAATTGAAGGATTTTTTTTTTTAAATGTTATTATGAATTAAAAATTTTGCACAATAACTTCATAAGATTGCCACACATATATGTACAGAGCTTATCTGTACGGTGGCCAGGCTCACCATATGACCCCGAAGCAGTGATTGCCACAATGAGATCGGGAGCTGAAGCATCCGTGAAGGCATTGCAATGATCTTTGTCCTCAAGATCATGAGGCAAATTTTCGTCCTGACTAACTTGGTAGAGATATTTCACCATTTTCTTGCTTTCTGACGGTTTTCGCCATTTAGCAGCATAGAAGATGGGAGTATGATTGTTCACATCCCCAAGGTAAGGCAAATTTTTGTTCTTGTTCACCATTGCTTCGGCAGCGTCCACATTTGCAGCTAAGGCCACGTGATGAAGAGCAGTTCGGCCAAGTTGGTCCCTGGCTTCAAGCTGCTTTTCAGCTAACTGCTCCACAAGCTTCTGCACAAACTCCGACTGGCCACAGCTTGCTGCCACATGAAGGGCTGTCATGCCAAGGGTCGAGATTTTTGCTGTCTCTGCATCTTGATTGTGACGAAATTGGTGACGAGCATCTTCCCAATTTCCTTCCATTGCTGCTATGTAGAGTTCTGGGAGATTGGCTGTATCAGCTATAGCAATTTGCTGACCCCCTTCGCCTGCTGCTTCGCCGACTACCGCCAATTTCTGGTGTGCCAATTCGTCTACCAATATGCAAGAATAGGCTGAGCTAAAAAAAAACAAAAAAAGAAAAGAGAGGAAAAATAAAAAGGCCAAGCTTTGGTCAAGCGTGGTTCATTGGCCAATTGTCCAACCTCAAATTTTGCAAAACTCTGCTTGCACATTGTCCTCCCACAGGAAACTAGTACTAGTTTATGCAAAGTCAAAATTACCAAAACATAAAGAAAGGATTGGCCAATAAGCCACAATTAAAGAAAGGAGGGGCCTAGGTTTCTATTCCATTTCTCACTCCAAAGTCTGAAAAAAATATAAGAGCACAAGGTTATGATCGGATGCGGTCATAACTTAGACAGGTAAGCTGAATGAATGAATTTATGAAGCTTTCATTTATAATACTCTAACAAAGCACCAAAAAGAAAAAAAAAAAAAAAGCTTCTTACCTTGTTTCATCTTCTTACGAAATCCGACGTCGCGGAGCATATCGAACATGGGGTCCACCTTCTCACTCTGGGTGCTGTCCACCATCTCACTACGATAAATTATATTTTTCTTCTCTTTGATCAGCCTTTCTTCAATTCACTTGTGATAACAGAGGTTCATGGTTTAGACTAATTTATATCTGAAAAAAGTGGGCATTCGTTGTGTTACATGCTGGAATCAAAAGTACTTCCAGCTCCTGTGACATTGTTAGGAATGATCTCTTGCGTGTTGCATTAGATTTTACTGATAAAAAGAGTATTCCAAAGACAAAAAGTAGTCTCCAATGGTGACGAATTAATGTTGAAGTACGCTAGTGCCTTTAATTTTGTCTGGTCGCTAAATAATCAGGGCAAGGCATCTTCTTTATCATTCTCTTTTTCTTTTTTCCTTTTAGTATTCTTGATGTTTATGGATCAAAGGATTGGTGAACATCCAAAATGATGAATTATTCCAACAATATCAAAACTGTTCTTATTATCTTAATTACCGTTTGCCTGCTTCTTAGTGAGCTCTCTTGTGAAAATGGTGCCGATTGAGAAAATCACATATGATTTAGTATTAGATAATGAATTAATGTCCCGTATGCTTGGAACCCAAAACATGGGTGGGATACATAGATTGATTAAGATGTAGATCTATGAGGAAGGTTACTCATTTGAATATTGTGCATGCGACATAAGTTGAAATTTCTCAGAGTGACAAAAAGATTATTTGGGTGTACAAAGATTAAATTTATGCGATCATTGTCTCTAAACTAATTAAGGATAGACTGCAGTATTGACGTCTTTACTAAGCGTGCATTGAAATTTAGAGACAACGGACAGAATAAAAGCACATTTGCTCCTCTTTTTCTTTTTCTTTCTTTGGAATTGACTGCTTCCAATTTTATTACCAGAATGATTGGTACATTCGCTTTTCCAGTTCTCACCCTTTCATTTGATTGGGGCCTCTGGGCAGGTAAAGAAGCTTTGGTGGATTATCAAGCAAGACGCCATAAAGCCGCATAAGTTAAGAAAATTGGAACCATTTGCATTGCTAATTTTTGGAACTTTTGTAGAAACATTTACTGTTGTGATTTGATATATGTGAGGTAAAAAAGTGATTGAAAAATGTGTTCATGAAAAATGTAAAAATTTTTTAGAGAAAAATGGCATTCCAAACAAGGCGGGCGAAGAGGCAAAGTTAAAAAACTTCCCAATTTTGGGGATAAACACTAAATCTAAAAATATGCACTTTTCCATCATCTGGTGGTGGTTTGTACAAAAGATGTAAAGAAATGGAAGAAACTATAAAACCAAAAAAAGAAAGTTAAAAATAAAATATTATAGAGTTGACCAATTGCGATGAAATGTATATAAGAAGGTTAGTTTACAACATTTGTTAATTTGGAATTTTTTTCTCAAAACAACAAAACGTAACGAAAGTTTAATTAATATCATATATTATATTATTTGTATGCCAATATTCTTCGAAGGTTTGGCTATGTCGAATAAAATTTATTCCTTGTCTCTCCGGTAAGATCCTTCTATATAACCAGGCGCATATGGCTTGAAATAGACGCATCAGGAAATGATTCAGCATAGATAGCACCCAATTCGAAAGTGTTGTGGTACAGAACCGGAATTATTACAGGAAATGGAATAATTGAGCTTTGGGAATGAATTAGTAAAATTTGCAGAATCAAGGAATTGCAAGCAAACACCTTCTTTGCATTAATCAACTTCTTAATTCAAAAACACAGAAATAGAATTGGCGGGAAAGATACAGAAAGGGGAAACAGAATGCAGGAAACTTGAAGGGGAAGAAAAAATACAAAGAGGATATTCTCTTTGATTACAGCAGCAAGATTTCAGCTAAAAAGTTGAATAAATATTACATGATCTAATTCTTTTATAGAGCTAACAATCTAACTAACTAATTCAATAGCTAATGGGCGAGTGACATGTGTCCGAGAGAATCTTTTCAGTTGGCCTGGTTCGCAGCTTTAGTAGAAACGCATGAACCCAGAAAAGGCGTGGTATCATGACCGCGCCTTTCTCTGCCAATGCTGCCCTTATCACGTTTTCTTCACACATTCTTCGCGCCTTCACCCTCCTTGTGCTTTTTCCAGTTGACTTCCTTCCAGACTCATGCCTTCCCTTCTCTGCCCTCCACGTCTTCTTCCTTCTTACTTCTGACTTCATGACAATACCTTCCCCTAGAGAACAATCTTGACCTCAAGATTGGAATCTGGGGAACTGTCCTTCAATCGCCTCAGCATTCTCCCATGTAGCTTCCGCAGGATCTGTACCCCACCAGTGGATCAACCATTGTACTGCAGCAGCATTTCCTCTTTTCACTATTCTTCTGTCAAGCACAGCTACTGGCTCAACCTTCCAGTGTCCCTTCTCATCAGTTTCAGGCAGTTGGAGTGTAGGGGTGACCTTGTCTCCTATTTTCCTTTTGAGCAGTGATACATGAAAAACAGGATGAACTTTTGTGGTAGTAGGCAACTGTAGTCTGTAAGCTACGCTCCCAATTTTCTCTTCTACCTTGTAGAGGCCAAAGTACTTAGCTGTGAGCTTGGTATTCCCTCTGAGAGCCAATGAGCTTTGCCTATATGGTTGTAACCTTAGATACACCCAATCACCCTCACTGAACTCCCTCTTGCTTCTACTTTCATCAGCATACTTTTTCATCATTTCCTGAGCCATCTTCAAGTTCTGCTTCAGCATGCTGTCTATTTGCGGCCTTTCCCTGACATAGTCTCCAACTACAGCTACCCTGGTTTGCAGGTAGGGTCCCAGAGCTAGTTGGGGAGGGGGAATACCATACAATGCCTCGAATGGGGTCATCTGTATGGCTGTGTGGTGGGTGGTATTGTACCACCACTCTGCCAAGGATAGCCACTGGTTCCATCTCCTAGGCTCTAGATGAGTGAGGCACCTGAGGTACATCTCTAGCACCTGATTCACCCTCTCGGTCTGTCCATCAATCTGTGGGTAATATGCTGTGCTGTAGTCCAGTCTAGCTCCCAACATGGAAAAAAGTTCTCCCCAAAACTTACTGACAAATATCCTGTTCCTATCTGACAACATGCTCTGGGGAATCCCATGTAGCTTACTGACATGATCAATGAAGAGCCGGGCTACCTTTGGTGCATCAAAAGGGTGTGGAATACTGATGAAATGAGCATATTTGGTGAATCCGTCCACAATTACCATTATGGTATCCTTCCCTTCTGATTTTGGTAATCCTTCAATGAAGTCCATGGTTACATGGCTCCAGGAATGCTGAGGGATAGGAAGGGGCTGTAGCAGCCTTGGGTAAGCTACATGCTCATCTTTGCACTTCCTACAGGTGTCACATTCCAGAACAAATTGCTTGATCTCCTTTTACATCCCTGGCCAGTAAAACAGCTACTTGGCTCTCATGTAGTTGGCCTGAATACCTGAATGTCCTCCCATTTGGGAGTCATGTAGAGCAGTGATAAGTTTCCTCCTTATGTTACCCTGTCCTCCCACCACCAGCCTCTTCTTGTATCTGAGCACACCATCCTGATATGAGTAATCTGGTACTTGAGTTGGGGCCAGTAGTACTTGGGAGATGGTCTCTTGAGCCCACACATCCTCCTTATAGCTCTCCACCACTTCTTTGATCCATGTGGGTAGTGCACAAGAGATAGCTGTGCATTCTCCTGACTCTTCCCTGCCCTGCTTAGATAGAGCATCAGCAGCAATGTTGTCTTTCCCTTTCTTGTAATGGATTTCGTAGCTCAGTCCCAAGAGCTTGGTGAGCCATTTCTGTTAGAGGGAGGTGGTGATCCTTTGCTCCAATAGGTATTTTAAGCTCTGATGATCAGTATGTATGATGAAATGATGTCCTTCCAGGTAGTGTCTCCACTTGGTTACAGCAGTCACTAATGCCAGGAGCTCCTTCTCATATATAGATAGCCCCATGTTCTTCTGTCCCAAGACCTAACTGAGATAGGAAATAGGCCTCTTGTTTTGCATTAGTACAGCTCACATGCCATCATAGCAAGCATCTGTCTCAATGATGAATGGCTGGGTGAAGTCAGGCACTGCTAATACAGAAGTGCTGATCATGGCCTTCTTCAACTCCTGGAAAGCTGTTTCTGAGTCCTCTCCCCAGTGGAAACTGTCCTTCTTCAGCAGGTTGGTTAGAGGTTTAGCTATGGCCTCATACCTTTTGACAAACCTTCTGTAATAGCCTATCAATCCCAAGAACCCCCTTAGCTGTTTGACATTCTTGGGTTTCGGCCACCTCTCCATGCACTCTACCTTCTTAGGGTCAGCTTGCACTCCTTCTGCTGATATGACATGTCCAAAATACTCCACTTGCAGCTGAGCAAATGAACACTTGCTCATCTTAGCATATAGCTAGTGCTGCCTTAGGATATTCAGTACTTCAGTTACATGCTTGATATGCAATTCCAAGGTTGGGTTGTAAACCAGGATGTCATCAAAGAATACCAGGACATGCTTCCCCATCTGCTCCTGAAAGACCTGGTTCATCAGGCTTTGGAAGGTGGTAGGGGCATTGGTCAAACCAAAAGGCATGACCTTGAACTCATAGAGTTCTTGGTGAGTCTGAAAGCTATTTTTGGGATGTCTTCCACCTTGACTCTGATTTGGAAGTATCCTGCTCTCAGGTCAATTTTGGTGTAGTACTTGGCTCCATGTAGTTCATCTATCAGTTCTTCAATCAGGGGCATAAGGAATTTGTTCTTTACTGTCAACTCATTTAGCTGTCTGTAATCCACACAGAATCTCCATGTCCCATCCTTCTTCTTGACTAGCAGTACTGGGGAGGCAAATGGACTGCTACTGGGTTGTATGATTCCTATTTCCAGCATTTTTTTTCCTAATCTCTCAATCTCTGTCTTCTGTACGTATGGACATCTGTATGGCCTTACCTGGAAAGGCTTGGCTCCTTTTTCTAACACAATTTGGTGATCATGGCTCCTGGTTGGGGGCATCCCCTTAGGCTCTTCGAAAACATCTCTGTACTGCTCCACCACCTAACTGATCTCAGCAGACATCAGTTCTGAACCTTCCTCTTCTTCTACTACCACCAATTGAGCTATCACTCCATATGCCTGTTTCTTCAACCACTTCTCCATCCTACTCCCTTTAAGTATCCAGTGCTGTTATCTTTCCCAAACAACACCACTTCCTGCTTCCCCTTACAGATTTTCATGTTGTGTTTCTGGAAATTGAATTCTATAGGGCTATGTTTGGCTAGCCAGTCCATCCCCAGGATCATGTCACAGCCTCCCAATCTTAAGGTATTGAAGGAATGCTGGAATTTATGGCCCTGCATATCCCATTGCAGGGGTTTATCTAGTCCCCTTGACTCTACTTTCTCCCCATTAGCTACATTGACTACCAATGTGGGACCCTGTGTACCAAGCTTCAGTTCCTTTGCTAGTTGTTTATCTAGGAAATAGTGTGTACTGCCATTGTCTATCAAAGCAGTAATCTACCTACCCCTCACCAATCCCTCTAGTTTAATGGTTTTGTGCCCTTTTCCCCCAGCCAAGGCATGGACAGACACCTCTATATGTTCATCAGTCAGTTCCCTATTAATACAGTCACAGTAAACCTCATCTTCCTGTTCCTTGTTCCTCCCTGAGGACTCAGTTTCCTCAGCCAATAGGTAATGCACGTGAGACTGTTTGCAGACATGTCCCAGGGTGTAAGGTTCAACACATTTATAGCATAGCCCCTTTTCTCTCCTCAGGTTGAATTCTGTGGGGGTGATTTTCTTAAATTGGTTCTGGTTGGTTGTATTCTAGACAGGGAATCTGTTAGTGTGTTTGAAGGTGTCTTGGTTCCATTTGTGGTGGGGTGGAGTTTTAAGGTAGTTCTTCTAGTTACTAAAATTAGTAGGGGCAGACTTTTGCATCTTCTGGATAGTTTTGAGGTTCTTTTCTTGGAGTTTGGCTATCTCTATGGCATCAGCCAACTTTTCAGGTTTAGACATTTTCACCATATTCACTATCTCTTCTTTCAATCCACTCATAAAACATGCCTTGTAATAAGAATCAGATAAGTGAGGCAAGGATGGCATTACCAGAGCTTTGAGCATCTCAAATCTTTCCAGGTAGTCAAACACTAATCCAGATTGCACCAACTTGTTGAATTCTTCAATAGCTTCCTCAGGATTCCCCTCACCAAATCTGGTACACAGAGCAGTGGATAGTTCTGACCATGGAATTGCCTCTCTTCCATGAAAAACTCCATGGAACCAGATGTCTGCTCTGTCTCTGAAATAAAGTTCAGCAACCTCAGCCTTCAGATCATCCTCTATTCCGTGGATTTTAAAGTATTTGTTAGCCTTCCTAATCCACTCCCTTGGATTATCACCATCAAAGATTGGCAGATCCATTTTAGGTAGCTTATTAGTGAATCTGGTCTCTCTTCTACCAACTGTCTCCTTTTGAGTCTCCAGCCTAGATCTATCAGGTCGAGCTCCCTCTCTTGAGCTGCTGCTTCCTTCCATCTCCTTCCCGCGGTCACTGACTTTAGCCATTAAATGCGCCATCATGTTCATCATTCCCTCATACTTCTGATCCAGTCCTTTCAGCAGCTTTTCAGTAGCATCCTATCTAAACTTCATTGTCCTAATAGCCTGTTCCATTCCCTCATTCTTGTTGGTAAAGGTCCTGACCACACTCCCTAATTCTACCACATCTCTTCTCAGTGTTTCATCCTGATTCTTCGTCATCCCTATGGCTCGTATCTGAGCTCTGATACCACTGTTGTGGTACAGAAATGGAATTATTACAGGAAATGGAATAATTGAGCTTTGGGAATGAATTCAGTAAAATTTGCAGAATCAAGGAATTGCAAGCAAACACCTTCTTTGCATTAATCAACTTCTTAATTCAAAAACATAGAAATAGAATTGGCGGGAAAGATACAGATAGGGGAGACAGAATGCAGGAAACTTGAAAGGGAAGAAAAAATACAAAGAGGATATTCTCTTTGATTACAGCAGCAAGATTTCAGCTAAAAAGTTGAATGAATATTACATGATCTAATTCTTTTATAGAGCTAACAATCTAACTAACTAATTCAATAGCTAATGGGTGAGTGACATATGTCCGAGAGAATCTTTTCAATTGGCCTGGTTCGCAGCTTCAGTAGAAACGCATGAACCCAGAAAAGGCGTGGTTTCATGACCGCGCCTTCCTCTGCCAATGCTGCCCTTATCACATTTTCTTCACACATTCTTCGCGCCTTCACCCTCCTTGTGCTTTTTCCAATTGACTTCCTTCCAGACTCACGCCTTCTCTTCTCTGCCTTCTACGCCTCCTTCCTTCTTACTTCTGACTTCATGACAGAAAGAAAAGAGAAACTGTGTAACTTGATCTTTCTTCTATTCGCGTCATACTGCCCCTAGTGTATTTTTTTTTCAGATGCTTCAAATTCATCCAGTGACCCCCTTCCTCCCTTGCTGGTTGGAGTCCTTCCAATTTGGCGGCTGGCAAATTCACATATTATAATTGAGGAGGGCTCCTAATACTAATGACCAAAACAATGATGGTAATAATCATTTATAATGGTGACTAGGGAGTATTCGTTAATATATTTAAATTACACATAACTTGCCATGTAAATGTACACACTTATATTCATTGCGTCTGTACATTAGATTTTTTTTCGTTAATTAATTATTGGTAAAAAAAAAAACTCTTGACGAGTGCTTACGCACTGTTTGCCAAACTCTTGTTATTAATTTCGCTGTTGTATTATTATTTTCTTCTAGAAAAACCGAACATAACTTTCTAAGATTTTATATTCATTTTAAAGTTTTTTTTTATTTCAAAACTTATATCTCAATAACTCAAACAAAAGAGAATGGAATGGGTCCAACAACAATGTTTTGTCCATATCACCAACTAGGGTTAAATTATTTTGACGTCGATGATTGCACCTGGAGTTGGTTAATGAGACGATCTAATATATGAACTTTATTTCGTGCCAATTTAGTTCAATTAACAGAAAACTGAAATGGCAGGAGAAAAAGTTTAGCCTAGCTATTGAAGTGACAAAAGGAAAAGGAAAAGTAAAAAGTGAGAGAAATAGAGAACAAAACTTTGGCTTCTCACTTCTAGTGTGACATCCGTAAAGTTTAAGGTGTCGTCTTCTTCGTGGGTCATTTATTGCATGCGGGAAAGGCTCGTACTGCTGTAATAGGATTTGAAAAGAGAATTAATCATGATTTTGAACATGTCCTTCCAATTACCTCCCTTAATTGAGATAATAGAGGAGATCTAATGCTTTAAATAGAATCCTTTTTGTTCTCTTATCCATCTTGGGATCTATCCATCTTGGGATCAGGTCATACTTAAAATTAAAAAAAAAAGTATTTTTTTCAACTCATTTACATAATCTATTTTTGGCTCGGTTTGATAGTCGAGCCACTCCCCCTTCTTTTTGATTTATGATACCAGTCCGAGAAAACCAATAAAGAAACATTGTGAAAACTAGGAGGGTGCTACAAGAATTAGTTCTTACAAGGGAAGTATATTAAAGCACAAGCTCAAATCACATTAATATTACGACATTGCTCGAGTTTGGTCCACCCCATTTTAAAAAGAAAATAAATTAAATCCCAACACATTTGATGTTTCCAAAATGGTATTTTATAATTATGTAACCAGAGTAGAACTCAATATAAATTATCATGACCGCGAGAAACCCCAAATTTATGCATTGACATGAAGCTCTTAGATAAATACACAAAAATTTTGCGCATTATGTCATTACTTTTATAGACTCAGACAATATTAATTCATGAATACTTCTGTGCAAAAAAAAACGGGTTTAAGTAGAGTTGGGTATCTTTCTCCAAACTCGATACATAATTTTGTGGAGCTTGAACTCAACTGAAGCTTGCCCTTTTCTTAATTAATTGGACGGGTTGAACTCGGATTAACTAAAGCTTTGCAATAACCTAATTAACAAATTAATTCATTTACAAGTAATCTGAATGAATAAATTTAATAAGCTTTGATTTTAATATATTCCAAAAAGAGCACAAAACACTACTAATTCTTACTACCTTTGATCTTCATAAGCATCTCTGGGTTGCGGAACATCCAAATGTCATACTCCATCTCGATAAATTATGGTTTTATTTTTTCTTTGATCGCCCTTTCTTCTTTACATTCATGATAATCGAGTTCATGTCTAGACAAACTTATGCTCAAAAATAAAAGTGATTATTATTTGTGTTACATGCTAGAAAGTACTACTTCCATCACAACGTGATCAAGAATGATCTCTTGAGTGTTGTAGGGTTAAGTTTTAATGCATCAATACTTTTAAATGATCTCTTGAGTGTTGAATCATAGTAGTTTTAATTTTTTCCAGTCACTCCATGATCATGGCAGGGCATCTTTTCTTCTTTCTTGAATTTGGATGATAATGGATGCAAAAGATTGATGAACATCTCCACTTCTCAGTCAGCTTTATTGTGGCAATTGGTACGAAAGAGAGAATCACATGGGACTTAATATTAGATAATGGATTAGTTTCTTATATTCTAGGAACTTAAAAATGGTGGAATAATATATTAAGATATCAAGAATTATTATTTCATGTTTTATTTGAAAATTATGCATCATAAGTCAAAAAGTTCTTGAGTAAAAGAATTTGTTTTGGTGCACAACCCGTTGAATTTGTAGTAAATGTAAGTGATGATTGTCTATAATTTAGTTGAGATTGTCTACAATATTGATCTTATTTGACAAGCGTGGAATAAATTTAGAGACTTTGAACAAAAGTAAATTCGCTCTTTTTTTGTAGTATGACTGGTTTCAGCAGTGCAGCTTCCTTTCCTGGTGCTCTCCCTTTCTTTTGTCTGGGCACCTGGGAATTGGAATTGGTGGATTGTGAAGCAAGACAAGGGAGTTGCATTTATAAGATAACTAGTTTTTGGCTGCCACGCATTAGCGCGGCAGTGCCCAGTTTTAAGTTTAACATACATAATTTTAGGTTTCTATATGTAATGCAATATACATAATTTTCTAATATGGAAATTCATGTACAAATGGTGCAAATATTCATCTACAATGGTGATACATTTGTCATTGAATCCAGAATGTCTAAATTCCATTATATGTTTAGCTAAGACTTAACACAATTTACTTGAATAAATATAATTACACAAGAGCATAATTAATTGAATTAGGTCTCTTATATCTTAACATAAAGAAACAAAAATTGTCAAGTTTAAATATGCCATGCTTTGCATTCCTAAGTTATTAATAGGTCAACATGTAGGGTGATCGAAGACGGGACTAATAGAAACAACTGAAAAGCTACCATGATGATAGGCAGGAATTGTAGAGGTTGATTTTCATTCACAAAACGAACATCGTTTAGGACACCATGCCAGTCTATGGGGGAATAACATTGGTTGATTCCACTTTGCTCATTGGCTGGGAGAAATTTCTAACATTATGATGAATTTTAAAAAAATTCTACAAAGGGGGCATTTTGAATGCTAGATTCCGTCCAAGGGGTCTTCGCATTCAGCAAATGTGAGCTTACAAAGCTCGCATTTGCTGTATGTGAAGTCCATTGAATTTTGCGACCAACAAAACCCAAAAAAAAAAAGAAAAAGAAATATAGACCTCGCAAGAAGAAAAAAGAAAAAGAAGTCCGTTGAAATGCGAGGTCTATATTTCTGACCCTTAAATGATTTTTGCGGGTGCAGGTTGTAATACGCGACCACACAATACGTGAACTCATGGTCGCATATTGTGGTCGCGTTTTCTTCTTGGTGGACCGATTTTTCCATGAATCTAGATTTTGCCATGATTTTTCTTTTTGCTTCAGTTGTAATGTCATTTTCCCTTGCTTTATGATTTCACTGCAAATTATAAAATGATTTACAATTTGCAATGAAAATTTCTACAAATTTTACTACTGAAGGCTCTAAATTCATCACAACTGGAAAAAAAAAAAAAAGATCCCATAATATTGCCATCAATACTTGATAATAATTTGTGGCAATAAATCTTAACCGAACTAGTAGGCTTTCGGCTTTACTGTATCTCGCATCCGATAAATGCGAATTCCAAGAAAATTATATTCAAAATTTGTTTTTTTTATTAGGAGCACACAATCATTTTTGTTTTTGCATTGACATTTATCATAGAGGAATAAATCCTTTTTATTTTAAAACTCACACGAGTTAGAAGTTAGCAAATTTGAGCTCTCAGTACAAAATTTTATCTACTAGTAATTCTTTGTATATAAATAACAAAAAGTTATATTTCTTATAGATTAAAAGATTTGATAATTTCTTGGTTAGAAAGGCTATATGATGCTCAAAAGCTGTTGGGTTGATGATTTTTAGTAAGATTATGAAGCAAAAATGAAGATTTGTGAATTGGATGAGTTTGGAAGAGAGAAAACGCAAGGAAGAAGAAGAAGAAGAATGAAGAAACTGACAGCGTATTCGTTTTTTATGGCCGAGGGATCAATACGCCACCCTATGGTCGTGCTTTAGCTTTGCGGCTGCGGGTTGTAATACGTGACCACTGAATACGCGACCTCATGATCGCGTATTGTGGTCGACCTCAAGGGCATTGTGTTCAGATTACGTACATTTGACAAATGCGAGGTAATACAGCTCGTATTTCGACAAATGCGAGCTATTTTTCCTTTTTTTCCTGAGAGACTGACCTCGCATTTGTGAAATGCGAAGTATCTGAACTCGCATTTCACAAATGCGAAGATCATAATCCTGGAACTAACTTCAAAAATTACCCCTCTTGTAGAAATTTTTTTTTTTTTCATTACAATTTAAGAATTTACTCCATTGGCTGGCGTACGTTAAACTTGGAATTGTTCCGGTATCGTGATTTGCATTTGAAGCAGCTTGCTGCTCGCACCCTTTTCAGCTTTTCTATTCTGCTCCGCAAAGTCCTCTTCTAGGCTTGCATATTTTCACTACTATATAAATCAGATTTGAATAGAATGTCCATCATACATCTATATATTAACAAACAATCAATTACCCAACGTAAAGATTAGCCAAAACACTTGGAGATTTGGATATGCAAAGTAAAGAAATAGAAAATGTTAGGGTGGTTATCTGAATCTAACCACTGGTGAAAACCATCACCTTTAAAACCCAAGATCTGTATGGCGATTATTAAGAAATACATTAACTGTAAAATAGCGGAAGCGTACCTGAATCCATATTGATAAACTTGATACTTGAATCCCTAGAGATTTGGGGTGGCCTTTCAGGTCAACAGGTATTCACCGATCCTTTGAGAGAGGTTTTTAGTTTCTCTCTGGTATCTTTCCTGACGATGGGATATCATGGAAGGGGTATTTTGTGGTATTAGGAAATACGACAACTAAAACGATACCTGTGACCTGGGGACCATAACTCTATTTATAGGTAACATTCCTGTTACCTTTTGGAGCCCTATTTCAGCCCATCATTGAAATAGGAGCCCATAAGTTTCTACACATTAAAGGGCCCACATCCTATTAGATACATTAAACCCAAACTATATTTGATCACTTTAATTGGATTAAACTTTAATTGACAGTTTGCAATACATAATTATTCACATATAAGTCCAATGTTGGATTAAGGATCCAACAATCTCCCACTTGGACTATATGTGTAACCTTATAATTATGTTTTGTAATTAACCGTATGAGCTCAACTTTACTGTCATTATCACCATGTATCTGTAACCAATTCGGTCCATCAATTATACCAATATAGGATCAAAGCGGCCTCTGTTACAATTTCGTAACTCGACCCATCAATGGTCACGTATATCAATGCAATTGAATGACTTGAATTATGATGTGAATGTGTAGCATGAAAATTTCATGTAATGTGATCAAAACATGCATATTTTCAACTAATCCACCTTAAATTTTATGAGATCAAACCATACCAAAATTAGAGTGCAAATAAATCCAAACTTTATTTATGCATAAAATATCCTTAAATCCTTAATAACTGAAAAATATCATAAGAGCATTTAAAATAACAAACTCCCACTAAAACTATACATCATTTAATACGACACCCATATGAGCAGTATGCTCATGAAACATTTTGGGTGGCAATCCCTTAGTAAGCGGATCCGCAACCATGGAGTTTGTCCCGATGTGCTCTATTGATAACTGTCCATTCTGCACTCTTTCTTTAACAGTCAGGAACTTGATATCTATATGTTTAGATTTGGTCGAACTCCTATTGTTATTGGAATATAAGACTGCTGACTTATTGTCACAGAATAATTTGAGTGGTCTTTCAATGCCATCCACTACACGTAATCCTGTGACGAAATTTCGCAGCCAAATTCCCTGGTTGGATGGCTCATAACAAGCTATAAACTCTGCAGCCATAATGGAAGATGCTATGAGGGACTGTTTAGCACTCTTCCAGGATATGGCACCTCCAGCCAACAAGTAGACATAGCCTGACGTTGACTTCATAGTATCTTTGCATCCAACATAATCGGAATCAGTATACCCAATGATCTCTAACTCATCTGACTTCCGATACGTGAGCATGTAATTCTTTGTTTTATGTAGATATCGTAAGACCCGTTTGGTTGCTTTCCAATGATCTAATTCAGAATTACTCAAATATCTACCCAACATCCCAGTAATGTACGCAATATCCGGACGCGTACATACTTGAGCATACATTAGACTCCCTACTGCTGATGCATAAGGAATCTTTTGCATCTCTTTTTCCTCAAAAGCATTCTTGGGACACTACTCAAGACTAAATTTGTCTCCTTTAGCCACAGGAGTGTCACTTGGTTTACAATTTTGCATGCCATATCTTTTGAGAACCTTTTCGATATAGCCCTTTTGTGATAGTCCTAAAATACCCCGAGAGCGATCACGGTGTATCTGTATGCCTAACACAAAAGATGCATCACCAAGATCTTTCATCTCAAAATTCTTAGTTAAAAATTTCTTGGTTTCATGCAATAGACCAATATCGTTGCTGGCAAGCAAAATATCATCAACATACAATACCAGAAAAATATATTTGCTCCCACAGAACTTATGATATATGCAATCATCTACTAAATTCATCTCAAAACCAAATGAAATGATCACTTGATGAAATTTGAAATACCATTGTCGAGACGCTTGTTTGAGTCCATAGATGGATTTCTTAAGTTTGCAAACCATATTCTTTGGATCTCCTGATACAAAGTTTTCTGGTTGTACCATATAAATCGTCTCATCAATGTTACCATTGAGAAACGCTGTCTTTACATCCATCTGATGTAACTCAAAATCAAAATGTGTCACTAAAGTCATGATAATTCTAAAAGAGTCCTTTGAAGAGACTGGAGAGAAGGTTTCTTTATAATCGATACATTCCTTTTGTGTAAATCCCTTAGCGACAAGACGAGCTTTGTATCTTTCCACATTGCCTTTCGAATCCCTCTTGATTTTAAATATCCATTTACAACCAATGGATTTCGCTCCTTCTGGCAATGAGACAAGATCCCAAACGTCATTGTCCTTCACGGATTTAATCTCCTCATTCATGGCATCGACCCACTTTTGAGAATTTGAACTTTCCATGGCTTGACGGAAGTTGATTGGATCATCTTCCATCAATCCAGAGTCATCCTCATGTTCTTGGAGAAAAACAATGTAATCATCTGGCACTGCATTTCTCCTTTCTCTAGTGGATTTTCTTAATGGCACTGGTTCTTGAAAAGAAAGAGTTTGTTCTTCTATAACAGTTTGCTCTTCGACATTGTCTTGATTTGTCATGTCATGATCAAGTTCAGGAATAGGGTCCTGAGCAAGAGCAATGACACCTGTGGGAATATTAATATATTCCTCTTTAAAGATAATGTCTCTTACTGTATTTTCTCCCCCAAACTCGACATCCTCAAGGAACCGGGCATTTCTTGTCTCAAAAATTGACTTAGTTGTGGGATCATAAAACTTGTAACCTCTGGATCTTTCAGAGTATCCAATAAAATAACAACTAATCGTTCTTGAGTCCAGTTTCTTTTCATTTGGCCTGTAAGGTCTTGCCTCAGCAGGACACCCCCAAACATGCAGATGCTTTAAACTGGGCATTTTCCCTGTCCAAAGCTCATAAGGGGTTTTGAAAGTTGCTTTAGTTGGAACCCTATTAAGGATATATGCTGCAGTCTTAAGTGTTTCACCCCAGAGTGACTCTGGTAAAGTAGAATGACATATCATACTTCTTACCATGTCTTTAAGCGTTCTATTTCGTCTTTCAGCTACACCATTCATAGTGGGCGAACCCGACATAGTGTACTGTGGGACGATACCGCATTCCTCTAGGTATTTAGCAAATGGTCCTGGACGTTGTTCACCTGAACCGTTATATCTACCATAGTATTCACCACCACGGTCAGATCTAACGCTTTTGATTCTTTTGTTGAGTTGATTCTCAACTTCAGCCTTAAAATTTTTGAACACGACCAGTGACTGTGACTTTTCAGAAATGAGATATATGTAGTCATATCTTGAAAAATCGTCTATGAACGTTATAAAATATTGTTGACCATTCCAAGCAGATGTAGGAAATGGTCCACAAATATCTGTATGTATAAGTTCTAAGACGTCTAAGGACCTATTGGCTTCAAATCTCCTTTTATTGGTTTGTTTCCCCTTTATACAGTTAATACAATCATTAAAATCTGTAAAATTTAAGGGGTCGAGAATTTCATTTGACACAAGCCTTTCCATTCTCCGTTTGGAGATATGTCCCAATCTCTTGTGCCATAATGCAGTTGAATTCTCATTGGCTAATTTTCTTTTAACTCCTCTAGTACTCAAATGCAGAGATTCATTAAATGAGGCAATCGTATCAATTAAATATAGATTATCGTAATGCATTAAAGAACCAGAACCAACCAATTTTGAATCATGAAACAATTCAAATTTTCCATTTCCAAATGAACAAAAATAACCAAATTTGTCCAAATCAGAAATAGAAATTAAATTCCGTCTAAAAGGCGGTATAACAAATGTCTCATAGAGATCCAAATAAAATCCGGTCTTTAACAATAATCTAAAAACTTCAATTGCCTCAACTTGAACTGTTTTGCCATCGCCCACGTAGATATATCTTTCATTATCATTAGGCTTTCGGCAATTCAGACAACCCTGCATAGACACACTGATGTGAGTTGTTGCACCAGAATCTAACCACCATGTGTGTCTAGATACCGAAGTTAAATTAACCTCAGAACAAACTAAATTAAGAAGCATACCTTTCTTAGCACGCCAAGCGTGATAGTTGGTGCAATGCTTCTTTTGATGCCCTTCAGCCCCACAGAAGAAACAATTATTCTTTCCCTGATCATTTGATTTCTTTTGTTGTTTCTTTTGTGGCGCTGTACCTGCAGCTCCTTTTTCCTTCTTTCTTTTAAGTCCCTTACTTTTGTTATTAGTGGTTGACACCAGATGGGCACTTTCTGTCTGCTCTTGCTTCAATCTTTCCTCTTCCTCTACACAGTGTGAGATGAGTTCATTTAGAGACCAAGTCTCCTTTTGACAGTTGTAACTCACCTTAAACTGACTAAACTGTGTAGGTAGAGATATTAAAATCAAATGCACTAGTAGCTCTTCAGAGAGTTTCAAGTTAAGTGCATTTAATTTCGAAACAAGATGAGACATCTCCATGATGTACTATCTGATATTGCCTTTACCACTATATTTCATTGAAACTAGGCGTGTCAAGAGCGTACTAACTTCAGCCTTTTCGTTCTTGACAAATTTTTTTTCAATGTCCTGAAGGAACTCTTTAGCGGTTACAGTCATTTCTGACATTGTTCCCCTGAATGCTTCTGGAACGGCCTTTTTAATGATCATGAGACACAAGCGATTTGATCTCTCCCACCTCTCATTATTTCTTTTTTCATCAGAGGTACTCTGATCTGTAAGAGGTGGGGGAGAATCATCCCTTAACGCAAGGTCGAGATCCATTACTCCAAGTACTATCAAGAGATTTTCTTTCCAGGACTTGAAATTTGTGCCATTCAGCATAGGAATATTATTGATGTTGGAAGTAATATTTGTAAAATCATTTGCAACTGAACAGAAAACATAACATAATTAAAACAAGCTCACATAAATCAAAACAATAATAAATTCAAATAATGGTAGTCCCATCTCAAGATACCGATATTCCATTAATATTTCGTCTTTGGACAAAATATTAACTTCTGAGTAATATCTTGGTGCAGTAATAAATACTGATAATAATAACATGTCGAAAATAAATTTTCCTTTGGGCCAATTTATAAATCACATGTAAAATCCAAACAATTATCACGTATTTATTACCACAAGTGCACATGTAATTTCATTGAATATTGACTTTCCTTTGGGCCAATCAATATTTACTAGTGCCCAACTAATTATATTTTAAAATAAATTAATTTCCATAATAGAGGTCACTTTGGTGGCATATTATTTCAATTAATTTATTCCAAAATATATATAATCATACCAATATTCAAATTTAAAATTATCCAAATTAAATAAAAATTTTTGATCAAAGTCAACTTTAGTTAACTCTGATCAAACCAATAAATTGGATCAAGACTTATTGGACCAAAGGTCCATATCTATAATTTGATCCAATTTATTATTCAAGCCCTTTTTTTTTTTTAAGTCCATAAATACTTTATAAAATTATATATATCGTGGGCCAAACATATAGACTTTGTAGGGTTTAAATATCTTATTAACTTTATTAGGGTTCATTTAAATTAAAGAAACCCTAATTTCCTTAACACAAATATAAGCATACTGTTTCTCAAAAGTCAAACAAGTCATAAAAGGCTATATAAACAAGTTGCTTAATATGAAATCCACGGTAAACCACATAGTCCATAAGTCCTTATGTAATCATAAATGGTCCTCTTACCGTAAAAATTCAGTATTCATAGGATATCAACAAATAATGAATAAAACAAGGAAACTTGAATTACGGTTGTTACACTGTTTAAGAACCATGGACTATCTTGGCTTTACATTATTCGGTAAGTACGACAGTGACAGAAATCTAGATTCATATGGCTAACAATTGACCATTATAATAGCATAAGAATGTAATGGATCGGCCAACCAAAGCTTGACTAGGATAGGACCCACTAAATTCCATATAACCAGATCTATGAATCAATCGGCAGGAATAATATCATAACAATCAATCTTGACATAAAGACAAAAATATATCATGACTTATTCATCATGCGGCGCCTCCCGATTCATAGTAGCAAATCAAGACAGTCTCGATTACCAAGAATTTTCTTATTCAATGGCCTATGTGCATATATATATATCCAAAAAACCGAATTCATGAGACAGAATTATACATATATATATATATGTTTAATACAAATTACTAAATCCAAATTATTTCCTAATAATCAACCATAGGGCTCTGATACCACTTGTTAGGGTGGTTATCTGAATCTAACCACTGGTGAAAACCATCACCTTTAAAACCCAAGATCTGTATGGCGATTATTAAGAAATACATTAACTGTAAAATAGCGGAAGCGTACCAGAATCCATATTGATAAACTTGATACTTGAATCCCTAGAGATTTGGGGTGGCCTTCCAGGTCAACAGGTATTCACCGATCCTTTGAGAGAGGCCTTTAGTTTCTCTCTGGTATCTTTCCTGACGATGGGATATCAGGGAAGGAGTATTTTGTGGTATTAGGAAATACGACAACTAAAACGATACCTGTGACTTGGGGACCATAACCCTATTTATAGGTAACATTCCTGTTACCTTTTGGAGCCCTATTTCAGCCCATCATTGAAATAGGAGCCCATAAGTTTCTACACATTAAAGGGCCCACATCCTATTAGATACATTAAACCCAAACTATATTTGATCACTTTAATTGGGTTAAACCTTAATTGACAGTTTGCAATACATAATTATTCACATATAAGTCCAATGTTGGATTAAGGATCCAACAGAAAATACATATAAAGCTCACCTTCTGGTTCAGAGAAATAAGTCCAACTGCTTCTCTTGCACCTAAATGCAATCATAGTTCAGTCAACTTATATCCAAAAATAATGACCCAGCTACCAAAGAAAAATAGGGAAAAAAAATGAAACTTCAACCAATTCTGTTGTTATCTCAGTTAAATTATCAACTTTTCAATGTCACCATTTATATTTTTGCGCCACCTATTACATCCACAATTCCCAGTTATACAGAGCAAGCTTCATGTGGTGTAAAGGATGTTTGAATGTAATTCTTAACACAATGTTTTCTCCCAATATGTGCTCAAATTTCTATCGGAATAGCTCGATAACATGTATTACATTAACTTCAAGCTTTAACCCAAGTGGAACTTAGTAAATGATATTTTAAGTAAAATGTCAGAAAAGTGGCCGTACATTAAAAATTTTAGCTAGAAACAAAATGCTCACTGATAAGTCAAAAGTAGTGAATGACTCAGTCTTTTTGCAAACAAAAAAAGAATAAGATTTCTCTTCAAAATCACCTACATGAATTCAAACTGAACTTTTGTATGTGCTAAATGATCTAAAGCAGATAAAAGATCCACTATTAACTATATTTCTACACAATGCACAAGCTGCTAATTTCACTCGAAATTGTGCTGTTGCACCTAACCTGGGAGCTTAAATTTTGTTCTCTTTATTCATGTTCTACTGTTATGAAAGTGCAAGTCTTACAAAACAGGGTAGATTTATCAAATTGTAAGATATTATCTATACTGACCAATTATTTTTAGATGAAATCAATCTCTAAACGGATATTTCAAGCTTGTCTATCTGATCCATATTAAGGCATTCAAGAACTATTGACTTACAAGATTGCAATTTCCGGTCTACATTCTTTCCAGATGGGCAGATCATATTCAAAGAACCCAGATGCTAAAAGTAGTAAATAAACAAAATATTTAACAAATCAACATGGGTAGTCTGCTACCAACAAGTAAAAAAGCAATATTTTGAGGGAGACATACCGCTGACTCAGACAGCAAATGAAGCATGCACTAATGGAATTATATTTAACCAATCAAAAACATCAAGCAACTTCTCTATTCGAGCTTTACTATAAACATAGATTTGTGAAGTGTGAATGTAATCAATCATACAAGTAAGTTCAAACATGCAAATAAACAAAACTCACCACTGGAGGTGAAGCAAAAATCAAGAGTCTAAAATTCTCACCGCAGACGTCGAATGTCCGCGTAAATCTCCAGAAGCTGTAGTTCACACAAAAATTCTTTCGCCTAGCTAATCTGATAAGCAAGCTGTCTCGATAAATCCACGTAAAGATTGACAACATTCAGATTATGAGATTTTTAATTTACTTAAAATTATGTCAATAAATCAAGCAAAAACTGACATAGGAATGCAAAAAGAAAATGATGGTTTCTGATTTGAATGCTTTGTGGAGAACTAGGAGGTAGGATTGAAGTTAATCGGAAGAGTGTCGGAAGTAGTAGGCCAAGTAAGGATGAGGGTAGCAGGTACTGAGAGAGTGAAGTTTTGGAAAGGTAGTGGCGGAGTTGAAGTGGAAACGGAAGTAGAAGTGGAAGAAGAAAATGAGATGGAGACTCAGTACACAATCAATAGCTGTAATCCACCAACATGCAAACACTTTAAAATTATGTCAATAAATCAAGCAAAAACTGACATAGGAATGCAAAAAGAAAATGATGGTTTCTGATTTGAATGCTTTGTGGAGAACTAGGAGGTAGGATTGAAGTTAATCGGAAGAGTGTCGGAAGTAGTAGGCCAAGTAAGGATGAGGGTAGCAGGTACTGAGAGAGTGAAGTTTTGGAAAGGTAGTGGCGGAGTTGAAGTGGAAACGGAAGTAGAAGTGGAAGAAGAAACGGAGATGGAGACTCAGTACACAATCAATAGCTGTAATCCACCAGCATGCAAACACTTAAAAAGCAACAACTTAGCACCCACTAACTGGCTCCCCGTTGTGGAGGTTTGGGGTGTCATCCCCTTAGATGTATCCCACATCGGGGTTGGGAGGGTTTGGGTTGGTAGTTATAAGTCTCCTGAGGGACCTCAAAGGATACTGGCTTTTGGGGTTCCCTCGGGGTTTAGATTTGTAAAAATTGACGTAAGCTCTTTGAGCTTCGGAAGAAAGAAAACATCGCCTCTGGGGGGTTGGGCTCTGGCGGGCTTAGCAGCAGGCTCCCGGTTGTGGAGGTTTGGGGTGTCATCCCCTTAGATGTATCCCACATCGGGGTTGGGAAGGTTTGGGTTGGTAGTTATAAGCTTGAGGGACCTCAAAGGATACCGGCTTTTGGGGTTCTCTCGGGGTTTAGGTTTGTAAAAATTGACGTAAGCTCTTTGGGTTTCGGAAGAAAAAAAAAAAGCACCCACTAACTATGACCAGATTCAATAAAGCACCCAAATTCATCCAAATTACAACATAATTAGTTGTTGGCGGCATAAAACACACAAACACACAAAAGATTAAAGAAAGCCTACAACAATTGCCACTGAAATTGTAAAAAATTACAACATACCTAGACCTATCCCTAACCAAATGCCCCTCAAATTGATCAATATTACTGCAATAATCGGACCATAATCCATCCCAATTGCTACGGTACCCGAGTTTCGTACTTTTATATCTTGTAGATAAGAAAAATTAATATATTGTGTAGTTTGGAATATTTTTCCTTCTGACGGAAAAAGTTTTATTAGTGTTCTTGTTTAAGCTTACATAAATTAATGTGGCCAAATTGCACGTGTTTGAACTATTTACAAATTAAATATAGATTATTAGAACCTAACATGCTTGTTGTGTTTAAAGCCATTATTTGCAGTTATCGAAATATTTTCTTGAATGCTTATAATGGTTCTACAACATCTTTGATTATAGTCACCCGTTTCAACTTACATCATATTTTGTATAGGGTTATTATCACTTTACCCCCTTAAACTATATTACTACTATCAGTTTACCCCCTAACGTTATCTTTTGGTCACTTTATCCCCATAAATAATTCAACTCAACATGTTAAGAATTTTTGGACAAAAATACCCTTTTATTTTATAACATTACTACATTGTTATCATCACTTTATTCGTTTAGATTATAGTGATACAATTACTTTAGTTCATAACATTATTTTCTAGGCATTTTACCTCATCGTTAATCTGACTAGTATGATCAAAATTTTTTTAAATATATTTACCTTTTTTTATATATAATTAAAAATAAAAAAGTTGGAATTGTTATTCTTCATTTTTTTCACTTTAAGAGATCGAAAAGAGTAGAAATAAAAGGGTTTTCTCAAATTTCTTTTTTTTTCACATTTATTAATACTAGGAAAAGAAAAAGAGATAGGAAAGAAGGAGACAAAAAATTAGATTTTGTAAAAAAAGAAAATAAAGAAAAGTCTAACATTATCGTATTACTTTAAGGTTGTCGAGATTAGGATGAGAATTTGGTGGTAAACAAAAAAGTGAAATAATTTTAAAATAATAAAGTATTTAATTCTTTTTATTTGTAATTTTTAAAAAAAGAATTGAACTCTCTCCCTCCACCTCTGACAGGTGCCGAACCTGTGCAATAATAATTACCTACTCAAGAAAAATACAGATTTTGTATATAGCGGCGAGCAGGGTCGAATCCACAGGGACTGGGGATAATTCATTTCTTCTAGAGTCCAGAGTATGGGAGGTTCTTGGATTAAATGCTAACTAAATAAATCAAGTGCAGAAAATAATTGATTAAAAGAAATAATTAAGAGAAACTCTAGCCAAGGGTACACTTCAGAAATGGTTCAGGCACTGATCATTGATGCAGAAATAATTCCAACATTTAGCAATAGATTAGTTATAGTTGTCATGCACGCGATAAACAACCAACCCTTCCTTAATTTCTCGATAGCTAAGGTACGACCGTTAGCTATTTCTCTAACCCAAAAAATAACCCTAGGTACGACCGTAGGATTTAATTTCTAGATTGCATTAATAATTAGAAAGACCCAATCCTAACCAACAAACACGCTACGAGGGTTTGTTTAAATTAGATCATATGCTCCCCTGACATAAACCCAATTACGCCAGTTGCTACTGAGGTAGAGATAACGAACAATTACGGATTCAATTACCCCTATTTAGCAAAAATAGCCTATATGAATAATTAATTATTGCGCACTAATCAATCATACACAAGGCCATAGCAATTAAAATCAAGGAACATATAAATACCAATAAATGAAGAAAATAATTAAAACAGATTCGATCTCACAGTAATTGTCGAACCAAATCGTCAGTTGTCCCCTTGACTAGAAAAGCTTAACCACACCTCATGAGAAAATCTCCCCGTTGGGGAATATTGTCGAATACCTGGCGTGTGTCAGAGGCCAGTCCAAAGAAAGAAAACTAGAACTAAACTAAAAAACTAAAACTAAAGCCCTAGATATCTTTTGCTTCTGTACGTTGTCCCCTTTTAAAGCAACAAAAGAAAGATGACTAAAAGCTATCTAGGTGGTCCCCACACATGTGGACAAAGCCTCCCAAGTACTTCTTGTTCCAAGTCTCTCTACGTTGCTTTCTTTTGAAGCCCAAATGACCAAATGCCTTTCACTAGCTTGTGGTCCCCCACCAATTCAAGGGCCTAAGGATTGAAGCCCTTAGAAGTCTCCATATTTTTCACAAAGTCCCTCCTTTTTGGTAGTTTTCTGCTTCATTCCTGAAATTGATTCCAAATACCAAATATGAGTAAATATCAGCAATTAACACAATATTTGTCAGGGATAGAAGGGAAAATTAATAATAAAAATACTAACAAATTATACCCTATCAACCTCCCCCTCCCCCTCTCCATCTTTCTATTTTTTTTCAATATTAATAAGATTGTCAAGAAAAAAGAAATTAATACTTTGACTTTTTTTTTGATACTAAAAAGGAGAAGAGTCACTCTAAATTTTTTATTATTTTTATTATGCAAAGAAGAGGGTATTTTCTTCTAAAGTTTTTTAACTTGCTAAGTTGGTTTATTGATAAGATAAATTGTCTAAAAAGTAACTCTAGGGGATAAATTGATAATGAGACTATATTTTATGGGGGTAAAGTGATTATAATTTTAAGGGTTAAACATGTCTTTTTACTTTAATTAACAAACTTCGTTAAGTTTGACCGTTAGTTTTAGGGGTAAAGTAACTAAAAGATAACGTTAAGGGAGAAATTAATAATAGCACTAAACGTTAAGGGGGTAAAGTGTCAACAATTTCAACTTGATTTTCATGCTTATATTCCTGTTTCTTTACCTAAATTTTCTTAAGTCATACTTTTTGAGCGTTTAAAATGCTTAATAAAAAGAAAAGTAATTGCACATAAAATAAGAAAAAGTATCTTTTTCTTGCATCTATTCAAATAATAGAATTACTCACAGTCACAATTAGAGGTAGCAAATCAATCCACTTAACTAAATTTATCCATATCCGCCCATGAATAGATGGGTATGGGTATGTTAAATTTTTGTATATGGGTATAAATGGATTACCCAATAATACCCATTTAATGTTTATTAAATGGGTAACCCATCAAACCCAATTAACCCATTTAGAATTCTCTTCCCCCCAAGTCTCTTCTTTTCCCCCACCTTTTTTTTTTCAAATTTTTAATTTTGTCATGATGTTAACTACTTTTGTTTCATTATTATTATTATTATTATTATTTATTGGTTTTATCTTATTATTTTATTTTCTTTTAGTTTGTTATCTTGCTCATTTTTTAGCATTACCAATTTATGATAAATTTTAGCATATTTTCTTATCTTTATAAAATGAAATTTTAAATTGATATATGAAAAAATGTTAGGGGTTCAAAATTTTTGGATTAAGTTTTTATATTAATTTTTATAGTACTTAGTTCAAATTTTTATATTCTTATTATTCAATTATTAAATAATAGGTAATTTTGTGACATAGAGTATAAATGAAAAAAAAATTGGTAATTAAGTTTATTGAACATTATAAGTAAATATTTAAAACTAATGATGGGTACAAAGAGTGATATAAATTGATAACTTAGTTTGCAAAAATGAATTTAAATGAGTTTACAAAAGGTTAAAATAAATGAGTTATAAATGAGTAATTGGGTTACCCAATTCATTTTTTAACTTACCCATACATACCCATCTAATTAAATGGGTATAAATGAGTTGATTCACTTATATCCATTTTACCCATTTTATCCGACCCAAACTCACCTAAGTCACCCATTTTGACACCTCTAGTCACAATCAAGAAAGATAATCACAACAAACAAATATCTTTCCATTGACACGGAAGTACAAACGCCCTTAAGTTGGAGGGCAAAAATGTATATTTAGAAAGATTACGGCACTATTCCTACGAATAACCCGCCAGCTTAACCCGTTAACCCGCCCAATCAATCGGGGACCCATTTTGCCGATAACCGACCTACGGTGTAGGACAAGGGGCTCGAACAGTCACTCCAACTCTCAAAATTTTCTGCTCCGACCCAACGGTCACTCAACACTCGGTGCTGAGACACCCGCCGACCTCCGACTGCCAATCACACTCCTTTCGCCGCCACGGCTACTGAGATTTTCAGGTTTGCATCTCTGTTTCTTATCTCTCACAAGCGAAATTTATACTGTTAATGTTCCTATTACTTTTATCTCAGTTTCTTCCTTCTGTTTTGCACGATTTAAGGCCACGTCCTAGATTGATTCGATCTCAGTAACCTTTTTTTCTGTTTCTATTTGTTAAAATTTGCAACTGAATTATGTTATCTTGGATACGATTAGTATAAATTGTTAATTAAAATTTGTGGGCCGTATTCTATTTTATTTACTTCTGCCGGTTTTTTTTTGTTTGTAAGAAATTAGGGGTTTTAATTGTGTTCTGATTTCCGTATATGAATTAAAATTTGGTAGAATTTTTAGCAACGGTCTTTTATGTAGTCTAGTTTTTAGTAATTCTTTGTTGTTAATCTGAAAGCTATTGTGATTTTGGTATGGTTCAAAGCCCAAATTTTGAGCTCCTTGATTTTAATTTTCATGCTGTACATCCTCGATATTTCTTGGAAACTTGAATGGTTCTGAAATTTTATTGGACAATGTTCTTTTAACTTCTGTCATTGTACTCTTAGAATTTTTTTTTTCTGCTTCTTTTTCTTTTTTTTCCCCTTTTTTCCCAGCAAAGATACCAACCATTACATTATAAGCTATTACTGGTTGATAGAACCTGCAATTAGGTTTCTTGGGATATATCCGCATTAAAGCTTATGAAAGTCTCTGTTTCGAGGAAGTTTTCACCTTGTAGATACAATGGACGAGATCATAATGATTCCAGCATGCAGAAAACATGCAAATTGACTGAGACACAATGATTATCATTACTTTCAAATGTTAAGATATTTTTCCTTGGAATTTTTTAATTTAGGCCTTTGAAGTTGGTTTTCATTTGGCCCATTCTATCTGCACTCACATTGATATATGTGGCTGCTTTTGCATTTGTCCAGGATGTCATCAGGAGTTAGTCAACCAAATAACATTTCCAAGGTATGTCTGGCATGTAATATGCTGATAATTATGATATTACTTAAGGTCCATACTCTGGTCTTATTTCTTTGACAAAGAAACTATTAATGCCACAAATCATGAATATGCAATTCAGAAGGAGCAATTGATGCATAATTGAAAGTCAGTTGACAAATATAAGGCTCATTATGTTGGAATGCTATATAAGTTTAGTACAAGATCTGTTTTCTGTTTTCCCTTAAGTTTTCATGGTGTATCAGTGCTTGATACAGTTAATTGTAGCACTTCCACTTTCTCCATGTGTGGTTGTGAAGTATGTCAAGAGTTGTGTATGTGATGTTTTTGTTTCATTGTTTTAATGTTTGTGTACCATATACTGTGCATTCATGGTTCATTTGCGGCTATTAGAAGCTTTAAACTGTGACTCTTTTCTTAGTCTGAATCCTTGTTCTGTATCTAATCACTTTTAACTGATGCATTGTTGATTGGTTCCTTTCAGGTCCGTCTACAACGAGACCCATTTCTTAATGAACTCACCAACATGTTTGAGTGCAGCAGAGAAAAGGGTTCTGTCTGGGTGACACTTAAATATTGTATGTCTTTTTTACTTTTTTATCCCTTTGTTTTGCCTGATACACCTCCTTTCTTTGCCAATATCTTGGTTTAGTCTTCCCTGCTCTTCTCACGTTTGGTATCGTTTATAATTGTTTTGTTGCATGCTGTTCTAATCTTTTGATGTGCATTGAATTTACAGCCTCTGACAAGTCTAAGCTCCAGAGGAATAAGATGAAGACTGCTGGGGAGAAAATTGAGTACAAGTGTCTTATTTGAGCTACAGATGGCAAATCGACTATATCTACTATGGTAAGCACAGTTACTTTTACCTGTTTTAATTTCGGATTTTGATTTATTTGTTGATTTTTCTTGCTTTTTCTTTTTTTGTGGTTTGATTGGTGGACCTCGAGTCTCCTCCCCATAATTGCCTCAAGGAATAAGAAGGGAAAATTGAATAAGAAGACACATTTTTTTATTGAAAGCTGCTGACTTCTATAATTGAAAAGTCGGTTTTACTACAAAGTTGAAACTAGGAAGTTTGTTGCATCCAAAAATATAAAAAGTGGAAATATACAACTAGTTAAGCTAATAGCCATTTTCTGAGTTCCTCGCTCTATGGTCTCTCAAGAAAGTAATGCAACTAACTAGCAATGACGGAGTTAAGGGGGCTGATGGGGCCATGGCCCCCCCTAAGTTTTGAAAATTTTAATTTATAGTGTGTAAATATGTGTCAAATAAAGTGGGCCCCCTAATTTTTTACAATTTTAGTTTTTATTATGAGAGTTTATATATATATATATATATATATATCTATAATTAAAGTTAATATTTGATTTTTTTAGATGTCATATATTTAAATGGATGGAAATTATTTTGAACATAGCATATTAAGAAAATTTTGGCCCCCCTAGAAAAAAAATCCTGGCTCCATCACTGCTAACTAGCACTTTGGGAAGATGATGCTTTAAGGAGAATGAGTTAATAATCTCTTCTGGTCTTGGAATCACAATAGCAAAGGTGGATTTGTCAAGTCCAAAATGGGGTATCTTTGTTGGTAATAAAATTCACTTGAGGGTCAATTAAATAATTGCATGAGAATGCATGTTTGATGAAACATTCTGTTTGGGATTTCTTTTAGTTTAGGTTCATGCTGGAGCTTAGGTCAATGGAAAGCGAGGCAAAATTATAATAGAAACATTTTTGGCTGCCATATGATGTTATGTTCATGCTTACTCTATTAGCCATCATGGTAATTCTTCGTAAGGTTTAAAAGACAAACTGAGGACAGGAAGCAGGCAAAGATGATGTTTGAAGCAGTTGGAGATCAGGTTAAGTAGGCCAAAAGTGATAAATAAAAGGACGCAATGGGATTGGCTTTATTTGAGAAATATCTGCTTATAAAGTAGTAGAGGTTTGGAGGACTTCTAAGTTGTTCCAGCCTTGGTAGCTTTATCAGAGAACTGTAGTGGGGCTGGCATATTTCTTTTCTACTTGAAGCAGCAGATGATTATCGTTGGGTTTCCTTTTTTCCCTTCTTAAAGGAATAGTTAAGCAGTATATGATTAGAGAACATAGTTGAAGAGAAAAGAAAGGGCTGACAAATCATCGTGATGCATCCTTCAGCGTTTGAGTGGATCATGTTAAGTGATGAAGCCTGATAACTCTGCATCTATGGAAGTCAGAATATCCTGGCAACTCCCATAAACAAGAATAGGCATTAGAACAAGTGCCAATAAGCATGACTACTGATGAAAAGACACTGGAGAAGTTTTTCTCAAGTCCTTTTGCTCGAATCCTAGCAGTTATCCCTGCTAATGTGCAGTTGAGTTGATTACTTGCACTGATAAACGTTTTTTTTTTAATATGACTTCCTGGGTAATTGTTCCTTTGTTACTAGTTCAGATATTTTGTCATTTTGGTCAAATTGTTACAACTTTTCTTCCAGAGTGATCTTTACATTTATGCATGGGGCATCTTAGGTTGGGCAAAAAGATTACCAGCGTTTCCAAGCTTCATTACCATCTTAGAGTACGTTGACGTTGAATTCTTATGGACTAGCCGTGTGATGAATTTGACATATCCTTCAATAATTCCTTTGCATTAGTTAGCAAATATTTATGCTCATCCAAAAATAATTTTCGAGGCATTTTCCACCTGCGTTCTTTGCCATCTTAACTCGTTTATAGACTAATGCTTCCACGGCCTGCATGCAGTTAATCAGAGTTTGCATCTAGGTTGATGCACTTCATTAATTTGCTAGTGCTAGGCAATCAATCAAATTGAGGGAAGGATATTTTCAATCGTTATCTGCAATCACAAACACGACTTATATAACTTGTTGAACAAGTGAGGGAAGGATACTATCAGGTCAGCGGATTGTGTTGGACTCCTTGCCTTCGTCCGCACCTGAGGCAGCGAAAGAAGCTTTTGGGAAAGCATTTTTCTGCACTGTATTTTTCTTAAAATTTACGAATTACGAATAATTGATGAATTCAACTGGGTTCGCTTAATGACGTTGAACAAGAAATTCGCAAGGTGAAATTGAAAATTTGAGAGTACGAGAAAAAAGAGGATAGTCTCACGCAAATAACTATTGTGGAAGGAGGTCAATGTGTGTCATTTTCTGGCAGACGGTAGAAACCAAGGCTTGATCCTGAGGAATCAATGCTCGCGATCCCTTTGTCCCCGAGAAATGGCTGGTCCAGCGGCCGATTGGAGAAGCAAAGGAAGGTGCGACATGCCCAAGATGATGGCAGGGAAACAGGCCACGATAAAGGTGGCAATGTGAGCCCACTTAAAGCTTGATTGAAGCGAAAGTCCAATTGCTGTGCCAAAAGATATCATCATCGTGACTATAGCGATAAACAAGATAAATAGACCTCTGACAAAAGTCTGGGGAAGTGACTCCAGAAAATCTTCTTCTGTATATCGCGACGTTTGAACCGAAAGGAACATAAGTAGAGAAGCTGCAGAGTTTGCCAAGGATATTGTGTTTGATACTAAAAATACCATGAACAATTTATTCCTTGCAAGAATTGCAACGCCTGTGGCATTATCATTGCCACCGGGTACGGTGATCACAGCAGCAAATGAAACTGTTGCTACCAGAGCACCTACCACCATACACGAGTTTGATGTATCCTTCATCCATTCCTTCGCATCCTTTAGCAAATCTTTGTGCTCATTGAAGAATAATTCTCGAGGTGTTTTGTCGTCTAAGTTCTTTTCCGTCTTTAACTCTTCATAAACTAATTCTTCCACAGCCTGCATGCAGTTAATCAAAGGACTTGTCTAGGTTGGTGCACTTCATTTGCTAATACTAGGGAATTAATTTTGTAGAAAAACTACCATCATAAACCAGAATGCAAAAATTATGACTATGATGTTAATTAACATAAAGTTTTGGGTCAGCTATCATGCTTTTTGATGCCACATTTTATTTTGAGGAAACACTACTTGTCCTATTATTTCAAAATTCAGTGGATTCATCGAGACAAGTATCATTATAAAACATGGACCAAAAATAGGTCTATAACTAAAAGCGTGGCCCCCAAAAAAAAAGTCCAAAAATGTTTAGAAATGTGATGGGTGGCTAAAAGTTAAAGGGGTATGTCTAAGTACACATGCATCTTATATGGAAAGTAAAGAGCATTTTGCAGACGGTTTTGAGATAGAATTACAAAAACAATGCATTACTTACCCTAAACCATTGGAATTCTTGCTGCATCTGAAATGCAGGACCTGGGATAGATTGGAGTTGAAGTGTAGGAGCCAATTTTGCTGCCAAATGAAGAGAATTGTTATTCCCTTCAAGTTTTAAATCCGCATACGCCTTAGTATTCTTTCCAATGTAAGCGATCAAGTAATTAAATATCTCCACTCGGCGATGCTCAATAGCTACATGCAACAACAAACGTCCGGTGCCGGTGGCTGTGGCTGTGTCGGCATCTTGACCCTCATGCCACTTCCGATGTCTAGAGGTTGTGCCTGGATATTCAGGCGGATTCGAACTTGCGGTGGGTGTGTCTGCATGTTGAGTGGCATCATTCCACGGCACACTTTTGCGGGGTTTGTCTGCGTACCAAATTAGATCAGGAAAAGCTTTTAGACACTTTTCTACAAGTTCAAATACTCCATTCTCCACCGCTAAGTGCAATATTGCAGTGCTATTCTCAGGGATGAAGAAATCCTGAACGAAGTCCATTTCTTTCTCTTTCTCTTTCTCTTGCTCTTTCTTTTGTAACTCATTACATACAAACTTTACAAGTCTAACTGCACGCACGTGGCTTTGCTTTATGTCAGACATCTCTCGTATTCCTGCGACGAATAGAAAAGACAAGACAAGTAACGTAAGCACGCGCAAGTTTTACTTTTGTATTGAAGACTATTTGGAAAAATATTTTAAGAATAATGGTCTAGTACTTAATTTTTTGTGATCTAGGAGTGCTCGGCTACATTGAAATAAGTATTCATTAACTGTAAAATAAAATCAATATCGAGAATATTCAAAAAAAAAAAAAAAAACTGACAGGTGAAAAAAGTATTCAATGCATGAAGTTAAAGATTTAAAAAAGGTGTTAAAATCTAATAAACCTCCTGTCTCTCGCCACTGGTACTACCACCGCATCGCCGCCATGACTTTTCTATTTCCTCTTCTTTTTTTTTTTTCCACTTCTTCGTTTTTATTCTCTAATTTCTTTTTCTTTTTCTTTGCATTTCTATGTATTTCATTTATTTTTTTGCTGTTTCCACTTCCCTCTATTGTACAATAAAGCTTCAAGTGGAATTATGGCAGCGACAACAGTGGTGTGGCGGCTTCTGCCACCGACACCCATCGCTGGCTATCACCATCCGGTGGTAGAATTTCTCCAGAAAACCATGTGAGATGATGATTGTTATGTAGTCTGCTATTCCATCGTGCCTACGTCCTATGTTATGCTTCAATTATGTAATATTGAAGTTTATTGGACAAAAGGCTTTGTCGCTATATGGTGTCCGCGCATCCTCCAATCCAAGAAACCAACTAACTAACTACTAAGAAACCAAAATTTAAAATAAAAAATTGGGAACATTTTTGCCTATGACTTATTTCAGCACCTACAGCAAGATTCAATCACTTTTCTTATACAAAATAATTTGGTATATTTTAATAAAATTTAGCTATGTCATATGATTTTCTACCTATAACATAATATTCAATATAATTCTAGATAAGAGTCTTTGTTAGACTTTTAATGTAGATTTAGATGATTGGCTTTGTACGGAAACTTTAAAATTTAATGTTTAAATGTGGATTTAAAAGTAATAGTTAATTCTCTCTTTTCAAAACTAGAGTTTGATTATTTGCACAATACCATGGAAAAGGGCTTTTACGTAAAAATGTAACAGTGATGACTAAAGAAACTACACCAATGAGCAAAAAAGTATTATTTCTGATGCCAAATTATGAGGTTCGTTTTATCCGTTGGACAAATATTAGGGGAGGTAAACATAATTTGGATAAACCTTAAGAAAGGTAAATGTAATTAACTCAATTTATAAAAGAGTATTCTGGGGCCTTCAGAAATGCATTTGTACTACTGATCCAAGCATTAGTTTTAACGGTAATTAACGTGAAGGGGGCATTTGGTAAATGTCTTGTCCTCTAAGGGGTTTGACTGTTATACGGTCAAGTTACAGGATAGATTTGATAATTTGGTTAAACCTCACAGGATGCAGACGCAAATTAGATTAATAAACGGAGATAAAGTAGACACAAAATTTCCAAACCTGTAATGAACTTGCCCATATATTTAGTGAATGAAGCTGCTGAGCATCGATTTGTTGAATCCTCGTCGTCAACTGGTACCACTAAAGATTAACGGAGAATTAGAATAAAATCACAAAAATTGGAACTAATAAACTGAAGAACTACCTATCGCATATCAATGTACTTGACACTAATGAATTTCAGCCACAAGAAAGATAGAAATCCTATACTACAGTAATGAGCTGGAAATGAAAGAATTAACTTTTACGTCGCAAATTTTACTTATGAAAGCATATACTTAAGAGAGTGTGTGTGTGTGTGTAAATATATACATGTATATGTATATTGTATATATAGAGACATTGTCTAAGCAAAATGAAATATCAGACGTGGAATATAACTTAAGCGAACCAGAAATTCTAAGGATGATGATTCGAAAAGGAGTACTTACAATCATACATCCAGGATATCGATGGAGAAAGTTTGTTTCCACTCCGGAATGCTCTAGGCTTCATTGCAAGTACATGAAGTATGGACGTTCCTTCGGGATTTTTTTTAAGAGCTAATTCCGGATATCTCATAAGGATACGCAAAGCAGTATCTGTAAAAGAAATCTATGATCATTTTAGATTCTTTGGTTTAAAAGAATTTTATAGAGGCAATTGAGCTTGTTCAAAAAGTTTTTGTTATCTTTGAGGCAAGGATGGAAATGGAGGCAGGAAGCGCCACCACCCCGTGTCCTGGAAACTAATCTACGTTTTCTCCTCTAATTAAAAATTGAAGGATTTAAAAAAAAAAAAAAAGGTTATTATGAATTAGAAATTTTGCACAATAACTTCATAAGATTGCCACACATATATGTATAGAGCTTATCTGTACGGCGGCCAGGCTCACCATATGACCCCGAAGCAGTGATTGCCACAATGAGATCGGGAGCTGAAGCATCCGTGAAGGCATTGCAAAGATCACTTCTCACATGGTAACGAGGCAAATTTTCTTCCCGACTAACTAGGTACAGATATTCCACCATTTTCTTGCTGTTTGACGGTTTTCGCCATTTAGCAGCATAGAAGATGGGAGTTTGATTGTTCACATCCCCAAGGTAAGGCAAATCTGAGTTCTTCTCCACCATTGCTTTGGCAGCCCCCACATTTGCAGCTAAGGCCACGTGATGAAGAGCAGTTCGGCCAAGTTGGTCTCCGACTTCAAGCTGCTCCTCAGCTAACATCCCCACAAGCTTCCGCACAAACTCCGACCGGCCACAGCTAGCCGCCACATGAAGGGCTGTCATGCCAAGGTTGGAGATTTTTGCGGTCTTTGCATTTTCATTGTAATCAAATTGGCGACAAGCTTTTTTCCAATTTCCTTCCATTGCTGCTCTGTAGAGTTTTGGGAGTTTGGTTGTATCAGCTTTAGCAATTTGCTGATCCCCTTCCCTTGCTGCTTCGCCGACTGCCACCAATATTGTGGGTGCCAATTTTATGCATTGACATGAAATTTTTTAGTTTTATGCATCGACATGAAACTCCAAGAAAGATGCACAAATTTGAGTACTATTTCATTACTCTTTATAATAATATCTTATGCAAGATTAATTTACGAACGCTAATACCTAAAATGATCTGTATTCCGGCCTTAAAAAGTATGGCTGAGCCTATCTTTCTCCAGAAGTTTTGTGGAGTTTGAACTCAATTAAATAGGATTGGCAATAAGCCACAATTAAAGAAAGGTGGGGCCTAGGTTTCTATTCCATTTCTCACTTCACAGTCTGAAAAAAATATAAGAGCACAAGGTTATGATCGGATGTGGTATAGACCAACGAAAATTTACAGAAAATTAGCAATCAAAACTTAGACAGGTAACCTGAATGAATAAATTTATGAAGCTTTCATTTATAAAACTCTAACAAAGCACCAAAAATAAAAAATAAAAAAAATTCTTACCTTGTAGCATCCTCTTACGAAATCTTTCGTCGCGGAGCATATCGAACGCGGGGTCGTCCGCCATCGCACTACGCAAAGCGGTGTCCACCACGATTTCCGCCATCTTTGGTCAGCCTTTCTTTAATTTGCTTGTGATAATCGAGGCTCAAGTTTTAGACTAATTTATATCTAAAAAAAGTGGGCATTCCTTGTGTTACTCCCAACTACTGTGACATTGTTAGTAATGATCTCTTGAGTCTTCCAAAGGCAAAAAGTACTCTCCAATGGGCAATTAATGTTGAAGCACACAAGTGCTTTTAATTTTGTCTGGTCACACTGGGCATCTTCTTTACATCTTTCTCTTTTTCTTTTTGTCTTTTTAGTGTTCTTGATGTTTATGGATGAAAGGATTGGTAAACATCCATCCAAGATGATGAATTATTCCAACATAATCAGAACTGTTCTTATTAGCTTAATTACCGTTCGCCTACTTGTTAGTGAGCTTTCTTGTGAAAATGGTACCGATTGAGGAAATCACATATGATTAGGTAATGAATTGATGTCCGGCATACGTGGAACCCAAAAAAAGATGTAGATCTATGAAGAATGTTACTCATTTGAATATTGTGCGAAATAAGTTGAAATTTCTCAGAGTGACAAAAAGATTATTTGGGTGTACAAAGATTAAATTTATGTGATCATTGTCTCTAAACTGCAGTATTGACGTCTTTACTAAGTGTGCATTGAACTTTAGAGACAACGGACGGAATAAATGGTACATTTGCTCCCTTTTTTTTTGGGGGGGGGGGGGAATTGACCAGAATGAATGGTACATTCGTTTCTCCTTCTTTTCATTGGGGCCTATGGGCAGCTAAAGAAGCTTTGGTGAATTATCAAGCAAGACGCCATAAGCCGCACGAGTTAAGAAAATTAATCTAATACAGCGAAGACGCCTCCCATCTGGTGGTGGCTTGAGCAAAAGATGTAAAGAAATGGAAGAAACTATAAAAAAAGCCAATAAAAAATGGTTGGAGTCCTTCCAATTTGGCGGCTGGCAAATTCACATATTATAATTGAGGAGGGTTCCTAATACTAATGACAAAAGCAATGGTAATAATAATTTCTAATGCTGACTAGCGAGCATTTGTCAATATATTTAAATTACATATAACTTGTCATGTAAACGCACATACTTATATTCATTATATCCGTACATTAGATATTTTCTCTTAATTAATTATTGGCAAAAAAAAATAAACACTCTTAACGAGTGCTCAGGCACTGTTTGCCAAACGATTATTATTAGTATCACTGTTGCACTGTTATTTTCTTCTACAAAAACCCAACATAGCTTTCCAATTTTTTTTTTTAATTTCAAAGCTTATATCTCAATAACTCAAACAAAAGTGAATGGAATGACAATAATGTTCTGTCTATATCATCAACTAGGTTTGATACCATTCCTGATCTAATATCTAAACTTTATTTCGTGCCATTTTAGTTCAATTAACAAAAAACTGAAAGTGCAAAAGAAAAAGTTTAGCCTGGCTACTGAAGTGACAAAGGAAAAAAGGAAAAGTAAAAAATGAGAGAGAGAGAGAGAGAGAACTTTAGCTTCTCACTTCTAGTGTGACATTCGTAAAGTTTAAGGTGTAATTTGTGGTCAAATTGGAGTACCATGATTTAAGGATTCACGAATCAAATATATTCTGAAAACTCAGACAATATTAATTTGTGGTCAAATTATGTCATTACTTTTATATACTCAGATAATATTAATTCATGAATACTTCTAAGAAAAACAATTCATAGATCGGGTGCAAGTAGAGTTGGGTATCTTTCTCCAAAACTCGGATTAATCCAACCTAATTGACTCTAGTAGCTGCTGTAAAGAAGATTTTTTTTCACCATAGGACAATCAAAGTATGTAATTGCTCTGATTAACTAAAGCTTTGCACTGACCTAATTAACAAATTAATTCATTTACGCATAATCTGAATGAACAAATTTAGTAAGCTTTGATTTTAATATCTTCCAAAAAAGCACAAAACACTACTAATTCTTACAACCTTTGTCCTTAATAAGCATCACTGGGTTGCGGAACATCCTAATGTCATACTTCATCTTGATAAATTATGGTTTTATTTTTTCTTTGATCACCCTTTCTTCTTTATATTCATGATAATCGAGTTGACGTCTAGACAGATTTATAGCTAAAAAATAAAATTGAATATTTCATGGCAGGGTATCTTTTTTTCTTTCTTGAATTTGGATGATAATGATCGATGAACATCTTCAGTTTCTTCACTTCTAAGTCAGCTTTATTGTGACAATTGGTACGAAAGAGAGAATCACATGGGACTTAAAATTATTAGATAATGGATTAGTTTCTTATATTCTAGGAACTTAAAAATGGGTGGAATAATGTATCAAGATGTCAAGAATTGTTATTGCATGTTTTATTTGAAAATTATGCATCATAAGTCAAAAAGTTCTCGAGTAAAAGAATTTGTTTTGGCGTACAAACCATTGAATTTGTAGTAAATGTAAGTGATGATTGTCTATAATTTAGTTGAGACTGTCCACAATATTGATCTTATTTGATAAGCGTGGAATAAAATTTAGAGACTTTAAACAAAAGTAAATTTGCTCTTTTTGTCGTATTGACTGGTTTCAGCAATGCAGCTTCCTTTCTTGGTGCTCTCCCTTTCTTTTGTCTGGGCACGTAGGAATTGGAATTGGCGGATTGTGAAGAAAGACAAGAAAGCTGCATTTATAAGATAATAAGAAAAATTAATCTATTGTGTAGTTTGGAATATTTTTCTTTCTGACGGAAAAGTTTTATTAGTGCTCTTGTTTAAGCTTACATAAATTAATGTGGCCAAATTGCATGTGTTTGAGCTATTTACAAATTATATATCGATTATTAGAACCCTACATACTTGTTATGTTTAAGGCCATTATTTGTAGTTGTCGAAATATTTTCTTGAATGCTTGGATGGACACGGGTCGGATATCCACCCCGAACAAAAAATGGTTGACTCGATTCTAATATATCATATTACTATTTTTTTTTATCCTAATCCGCTCCGCTTGTCTTCGAGTATCCGAAGAAAAGGTACAGATCATAGGGTGCTCGCCCCTAATACCAATGAAAAAAATGACAGCTTACCAAGAAACATAGCATTGAATCCAAAGACGTCCTAGGTTTAAGAAATTCTTTGGGCACCAAATGCATGGCCCTCCACAATCCTAACAAATGCTAGATTACACATCCTGCTTCAATACTAGTCATTACTTTTAACGAGTTCAAAAAGAGTGAAAAACCAAGGTATAACAGAACTAAACATGCAAATTTCACCAATTTCAACAAACTTCTACATTCCTGAAGCAATAATTCAGTCCTATGCTAAAGGGCCAACGTTAATAATCCCTCCTAAACAAATAAACAAACATGCTTGAAGCATTTATTCTTACACATTAAAGTTAAAAAAAAAAAAAAAAAGTAGTAATATTGGAGGTATGGAGGGGGTGCCTCAGATAGAAATTAGAATAAAAAGGTGGCATAAGCTCTCAAGCCTGGCGTAGGCAAAAGCTCTCGAGCCTTTTTATGTGTCATCTTAGACATCTAGAAATTTTATAAATAACAAGAAATTCGTGCAAAAAATCTAATAAAGCAATGAAATCGGAATAGCAGAATACAATCAAAGTTTTCAACTTTTCAATGAACAAGCATCAGAAACGAAAGAACTCAAGCTACTAGAGTAGAATTAAACCAAGATCGAACCACTAATAAGACAAAAAAGAGCTTGCAAGTGAATTGGCGACGCTAATTCCGCGAAGTAAAATTAGCAAAAACATCATCAAAATTTTCAACCTTTCAAAGGAAAAAATAAAAAACCAACGAACAAAATGATCAAGCTATTGGAGTGGAATTCAATCTAGACCCAGAACATGTTTTCTCAAAAAAAAAAACAGCAGATGAAGGACAGGCGTTTTGCAGCTTTTGCTTGAGGCTTGAGGAATCGAAGGTCTCTGTTGAATCTTCTGCAGGTAAAGGTCTCTGTTCAAAACAAATTTCTTGAGGTTTGAGTTTTGAGAATCTTTTGCAGCTTTCTTAAGTTGAGGCAAAACAAAAATTGAAGAGAAGGAGACTAGGAGATAGGGTGAGTGTGGGCTATTGGCTGAAGAGTACAGAGAGAGTTTTGGAAAGTGAAATGAAATCGATGGATTCACTTAGGTTTTAGGCTTCATTTGGATAGGGAGAAAAGGACAAAAAAGAAAGTATTCAAAGAGAAAGGACGGTCATTTCTTTCATTTGGGAGTATAACAAGACAGAAGAGAAGTGAAATGAATGGATAAAAGTCTCTCTCCAATTGTTGAAAATTTTTCCTACCAAAAGTGGGAAGAAAACGATGGAAACTTGTTGGGCACCAAAAGATATTTTTAATATGATAAGTTTGTCCTTTAAAAGCTGATACAAAAATTCATTATTTCCAATATATCTTAAAATTGATTTCTAAAAGCACTACAAAGCTTTCTCGGTCTTGTGTCCTGTACTTTCAATACTTCCAACAAGTTGAGAAAACTTGGATTTCTTCCGTTCTTCACCCATAATTCACCAAACAAAAGGTATTTATTTAACTCAATCTCTCTATCTTTCTTTGCTCAGTTTTCTCTAGAAAATTGTGAAAAAAGTATTTTTTTTTTTGTAGATTCTTATTGTTTATATTCTAAATTTTTTGTTCATTTTCTATCATAAAATTCTTGTCGGTGAACTCTTGATTTTTATATTATTGATTTGTGATTATATCTTGTATGGTTATGGTACATGACAGCTTTAGTGGTGATAAATGAATATGAAATTTGAATGCATACAATCTATTTGTTTATTTGCCTATGTAAGATTCAAATTGTAAAATGATCCATCTAGAGTTCATAAACAATATGTTAGCCTCTTTTTATTGTAATAATGCATCTTTCTTTGAAATGATTAAAAAGATGATGATACTAGAAGTATTATTTTGAATGGTGGCTGATCGTCAAAAACAAAATTAGGTCTAATAAGATGGTGGTGATATGACAATAGAATATATCATAGTTTGTTACGTTAGTTGATATCAGTAAATCTCCTAGGCTATAGCAGTTCTATTTATAGTCATAGAGGTGTCCCTGGCTGAGACCAAAATGAAGACATGCAAAAATCAAATGCTTGATCAACTTAATTTAGAGCATGAAGAATTTTTCAATAAAGTTTGAGTAGACAAAATGATATTTATATCTCAGTATCTTCATTTAAAAACATCTTTATTTATTAGGATGTTGCATTATTTTTATTATTTACTGTAAATTATGGCAACACTTTAAAAACATTACTATTAGAAAATATTTCTTTTTATATTGATATTTAGAATTTTAACATTGTATTTGATAATGACTCCATAACCTTTGTAAATAAATAAAATCTGTTTTTTAATTATCTATTCATTCGTAAATTTAGTGTTCTAATACAAACATTTTTAGATGGATAAGGAACAAAATGAAGTTGATGGAGAATATGACATTCAACAAAGGAAGCGACAATTGGTTGCTACTGAGTTTATCACTAATGTTTCAGCTTAGCAAGTGGTAAACCTGAGTTTCAACTTACCAAACTAAAGCTAAATAATAGACAGTTGAGCAGCTGATAAAGCTAAATAAGATCTCATCAGGATGGCAGAGTAAATTCCCAAAAAGAGGGAGTTTTTAAATTAATTTCCCAAATGGTGGTGATTTTTGAGTCACTTCCCAAAGGGTAAAAAACGTATCCAAGGTATGCGTTCTTCAAAATAAAAATGCAATTTTCAAATACGTTATTTTAATTTTTATAAATTTATTTAAATAGGGAAAAATGGTTAAATAACGCATTAATTAAATGTGCTATTTTGAAAAAGTCTCATATCATGAATTTGTTTTTTGGCCTAAAAACCTATTTCCGAAATACGTTTATTAATAAAAAAAAAACTCATTTAGAAAATGAGTTTTTTAGCATATCTAGGAGTCTATCTACTCCCCGGTGCTAAGAACTTCATTAGGGCATATAAACTCATTTCCTCTCAATCCCTCTTAATCTCTTTCTACCCTAACTTCTTCAGGTGCCAAACAAAACACACTACCCATTCAATTTTTTCGTACATCTTATCCCACATTCACAGCCAACGTAAGAGCAAGGGTGGTGATTGGGAGACTGCTGAGCTAATTAGGCATATTGTTAGGTAATACTTAAAATTTCGAATTTAGGGTTTATGAAATGGATGCATTTAATTAAGTAACTAAATAAACTAATTAAATTACCTGCAAGTATTACTTTCACATAATTAATTTATGTTTAATACAAAACCTACCAGTTTCCCTTTCATAAAAATATGAGTGTAATACTTTTTGAATTTTACTTACAACCATTTGTATATTTAATATAAATTAAATGATTCAGAGTAAAATGCTCATAAATAGCTATTACTTTGTTCGTGTAATAGAGGAAACCCATAAAGAGCTGATATGTTATGGCAATTTTTTTTTTTTAACTTTCACGTATTTAATTTATGTTAAATATAAAACCTACTAGTTTTCCTTTCGTAAAAATATTAGTATATCATTTTTTAAAGTTTACTTACAAACATTTATGTATTTAACATAAATTATATGATTCAGAGTAAAATGCCTATAAATAGCTAGTACTTTATTCATATAATAGAAGAAACCCGTAAAGAGCTAGTAAAAAGTGGATAATTTCTTTTTTTACTTTCACGTATTTAATTTAGGTTAAATACAAAACCTACTAGTTCCCATTTCGTAATAATATTAGTGTAACACTTTTTGAATTTTACTTATAAACATTTATGTATTTAATATAAATTAAATGATTCAAAGTAAAATACTCATAAATAGCTAGTACTTTATTCATATAATGGAAGAAACTCGTAAAGAATTGGCATGTTATGGAAAAAAAAATTTTACTTTCAAATACTTCATTTATGTTAAATACAAAACATGCTAGTTTTCCTTTCGTAAAAATATTTGTGTAACGGCTTTTGAATTTTATTTGCAAATATTTATGTATTTAACATAAATTAAATGATTCAGAATAAAATGCCCATAAAAACCTGGTACTTGGCTCATGTAATAGAGAAAAGCCATAAAGAGTTGGTACTTTATGGGATATTTCTTTTTTTAAAAATATTTAATTTATGTTAAATAGATAACCTACTAGGCATTTCTGGTCAATATCAAAATCATATATCAAGAATACCTAAAAGATACTACAACGACTTGATGCGATTTACATGCATGCAAGAGAATCGAAGTCCAGCAAGAAATTTGTTTTATTATTCACCTTGTGGGAATGCATATGCAATTGTTTTAGAAATTTGTTTTGTCCAAATATTCTATTTATGGGAACAAGAAAGCTAATTTTTGGACTTTGATTTACAAATTGAAAGGGCAAATATGTAAAGTTGTATTCTCATAAAATCCTTTCTTTCCATATCTCTCCAACTCTCAAATAAGAGAAAGATATTTCTTTTCTTTTCTTTCCTTTCATTAAACTCCCAAACGAAATATGCATCTTTTCCCCTCTTTTCCTTTCTTTCCTAAGCTATCTTTTCTTTTCTTTTCTTTTCTCTTCCTTCATAAACTCCCAAACTAAGCCTTAGGGTTAATAACTTAAGAAAATTATAAAATTGCTCCTATATTTTTTAATATTTGTATAAGATACCCTCGAATTGGGTACATGCAGGTTTTTATTTTTATGATTTGTATCCGTATCCGAATATTACGGATACCCGACCGTCATTTGCTCCGATGGAAATCGGATCGGATCCTAAATTTTGATATGAATCGGATCGGATCTCATGAATTTTCGGGTTGATGGGTTTTTTTGCCCTTCCCTAATGCTTATAATGGTTCTACAACATCTTTAAATTATAGTCACGCATTTCAACTTACATCATATTTTTTATAGTTTTTCATGTCAACAATTTCAACTTGATTTTCACGCTTATATTCTTATTTCTTTAACTAAATTTTCTTAAGCCATACTTTTTGAGCGTTTAAAATACTTAATACAAAGAAAAGTAATTGCACATAAAACAAGAAAAAGGATAGTCTCCATTTGGATTGGCCATTTTTTCAAAAACAAGTTTTTCAAATACAATATTACAGTAATACACAATAAGTTAAAAACATCTCATTCATACAATATATAAAATACTTCAAAAAAATTTCAAAATAAAATTTTTTTATATACACTGCTATAGTAAAATTTTTCAAAAATACCTTAAAAAAACAGCTAATCCATTACACCTATTCAACTAATAGGATCGCTCACCGTCGAGAAAAATAATCACAATAAAGAATGCTAGCTTTCCATTAATACGGAAGTACAAACGCCCTTAAGTTGGAGGGCAAAAATGTATATTTATAAAGTTTACGGCAGTATTCCTATGAATAACCCGCCAGCTTAACCCGTTAGCCCGCCCAACCAATCGGTGACCCATTTTGTCCATAACGGACCCACGGTGCGGAGTATGCTTAAAACCTTCTAAAAAATTTCTGCTCCGACCCAACAGTCCCTCGACGCCACGGCTGCCTGAGACTCCTGCCGACCTCCGACTGCCATTCCCACTCCTTCCGCCGTCGCGGCTACTGAGATTTTCAGGTTTGCGTCTCTGTTTTTTCCTCTGACAAGCGAAATTAATACTGTTAGTGATCCTGTTACTTTTATCTCAGTAGCTTCATTCTGTTTTGCACAATTTGCGGCCACGCCCTAGATTGCTTCTTTCTCAGTTACCTTTTTTCTGTTTCTATTTGTTAAAATTTTCTAATTCAGTTATGTTATCTTAGATGCGATAAGTATGAATTGTTAATTAAAATATTTGTGGGGTGTATTCTTTTTTATTTACTTTTGCCGGTTTTTGTTTGTTTGGAAGAAATTAGGGGATTTAATTGTGTTCTGATTTCCGTATATGAATTAAAATCTGTTAGATTTTTTAGCAACGGTCTTTTATGTATTCTTAGTTTTCAGAAATTCTTTGTTGTTAATCTGAAAGCTATTGTGATTTTGGTATGGTTCAAAGCCCAAATTTTGAGCTACTTGATTTTAATTTTCATACTGTACATCCTCGACATTTCTTGGAAACTTGAATGGTTCTGAAATTTTATTGGATAATGTTCTTTTAACTTCTGTTATTGTACTCTTAGTTTTTTTTTTCTGCTTCTTTTTCTCTTTTTCCCCCCTTTTTTTCGAGCAAAGATACCAACCATTACATTATAAGCTATTACTGGTTGATAGAACCTGCAATTAGGTTTCTTGGCATGTATCCGCATTAGAGCTTACAAAAGTCTCTGTTCCGAGGATGTTTTCAACTCGTAGATACAATGGACAAGATCATAATGATTCTAGCATGCAGAAAACATGCAAATTGACTGAGACACAATGATTATCATTACTCTCATATGTTAAGATGTTTTTCCTTGGAATTTTTTAATTTAGGCATTTTGAAGTTAGTGTTCATTTGGCCCATTTTATCTGCTCTCACATGGATATATGTGGCTACTTTTTTGCATTTGTCCAGGATGTCATCAGGAGCTAGTCAACCAAATAACATTTCCAAGGTATGTTTGGCATGTAATATGCTGACAACTATGATATTACTTAAGTTCCATATTCTGATCTTATTTCTTTGACAAAGAAACTATTAATGCCACAAATCATGAATATGCAATTCGAAAGAGCAATTGATGCATAATTCAAAGCCAGTTGACAAGTATAAGGCTCAATATGTTGGAATGCTATATAAGTTTAGTACAAGATCTGTTTTTTGTTTTCCCTTAAGTTTTCATGGTGTATCTGTGCTTGATACAGTTAATTGTAACATTTCCACTTTCTCCATGTGTGGTTGTGAAGAATGTCAAAGAGTTGTGTATGTGATGTTTTTCTTTCATTGTTTTAATTGTTTGTGTACCAAATACTGTGCATTCATGGTTCATTTGTAGCTATTAGAAGCTTTTAAGTGTGACTCTTTTCTTATAGTCTGAATCCTTGTTCTGTATCTAATCACTTTTAACTGATGCATTGTTGATTGGTTCCTTTCAGGTCCGTCTACAACCAGACCCATTTCTTAATGAACTCACCAACATGTTTGAGCGAAGCACGGAAAAGGGTTCTGTCTGGGTGACACTTAAATACTGTATGTCCTTTTTGTTTTCTTAACCTTTTGTTTTGCCTGATACTACTCCTTTCTCTGCCAATATCTTGGTTTAGTCTTTCCTGGTCTTCTCACGTTTGGTTTCATGTATAATTGTTTTGTAGCATGCTGTTCTAATCTTTTGATGCACATTGAATTTACAGCCTCTGACAAGTCTAAGCTCCAAAGGAATAAGATGAAGACAGCTGGGGAGAAAATTGAGTACAAGTGTCTTATTCGAGCTACAGATGGAAAAAAGACTATATCTACTTTGGTAAGCACAGTTACTTTTACCTGTTTTAATTTCAAATTTTGATTTATTTGTTGTTTTTTCTTGCTCTTACTTTTTGTGGGGTTTGATTGGTGGGCCTCGAGTCTTCTTCCCATAATTGTCTTAAGGAATAAGAAGGGAAAATTGAATAAGAAGACACATTTTTTATTGAAAGTTGCTGACTGCTATAATTGAAAAGTGGGTTGGTTATAGCCCTACTACGAAGTTGATACTAGAGAGTTTGCTGCACCCAAAAATATAAAAAGTGGAAATATACAACTAGTTAAGCTGCTAGCCATTGTCTGAGTTCCTTGCTCTATGGTCTAGCTATTTGGGAAAGATGATGCTTTAAGGAGAATGAGTTAATAATCTTTTCTGTCTTGGAATCACAATAGCAAAGGTGGATTTGTCAAGTCTGAAATGGGGTAGCTTTGATAATTGCATCAGAAAGCATGTTTGATGTAACATTCTGTTTGGGATTGCTTTTGGTTTAGATACATGCTGGAGCTTAAGTCAATGGAAAGCGAGGCAAAATTATAAAAGAAGCATTTTTGGCTGCCATACAATGTTATGTTCATGCTTCCTCTTTGTTGGCCATCATAGTCATTCTTGGTAAGGCTTAGAAGACAAACTAAGGACAGGAAGCAGGCAAAGGTGATGTTCGAAGCAGTTGGACATCAGATTAAGTAGGCCAAAAGTCATAGATAAAAGGACGCAATGGGATTGGCTTTATTTGAGAAATATCTGCTTATAAAGTAGTAGAGGTTTGGAGGACTTCTGAGTTGTTCCAGCTTTGGTAGCTTTAACTGTAGTAGGGCTGGCATATTTCTTTTCTACTTGAAGCAGCAGATGATTATGGTGGGTTTCCATTTTTCCCTTCTCAAGGGAATAGTTTAGCAGTGTATGGTTAGAGAACATAGTTGAAGAGAAAAGAAAGGGCTGACAAATCATTGTGATGCATCCTTCAGCGTTTGAGTGGATCATGTTAAGTGGAGAAGCCTGATAACTCTGCATCTATGGAAATCAGAATATCCTGGCAACTCCCATAAACAAGAATGGGCATTAGAACAAGTACTAATAAGCATGACTACTGATGGAAACACACTGGAGAAGTTTTTCTCATGTCCTTTTACTCCAATCCTAGTAGTTATGCTTGCTAAATGTGCAGTTGAGTTAATTACTTGCACTGATAAATGAATTTTTTTTTATATGACTTGCTGGGTAATTGTTCCTTTGTTACTTGTTCAGACATTTTGTCATTTTGGTCAAAGTGTTACAACTTTGTCTTCCAGACTGATCATTACATTTATGCATGGGGCATCTTAGGTTGGGCAAAAAGATCACCAGCGTTTCCAAGCTTCATATGCGACCATTCTGAAAGCCCGCATGACTGCATTGAAGAAGAGAGAAAGAAAGGACAAGAGAAAGGCAGCAGATTCTGATAAGAAGCAGGGGGTTTTGAAGAAGTGATCGGCTGCTGCTTTGCTGCTTTTCCTTTCATTGGTTGAAGCTTCTGCACAATTTTTGTTTCCATATACCGGCTGTAGAAGTTATCTTCTTTTGGACAATTGAGTTGTTAAATATGTTTATACACCTCGACAGTTAGAAATTAATCACAATTCTTCTGCGGCATGGGATTGGGGAAAGAGTTTTGCTTTATTTTGTCGCCTTTTACCGTTTTTACCTGAAATTTTACTTAATTCTAGATAATAAATTATGATGAATGTTCGTTGAAATGCAAAGAAAGTTCAATATAGTTCTGTTTTATCTTGGGGACTGCTAGAGGTAGTATTTTGTTTATCCAATTTATAATAGTCCTCTCTAGACATTGAATGATATTTTCGCATGACAGTCCTCTGGGGTTATGATGAAAGATTTTGTAATGTGACAGCGTAAGTGCAGATGATTTACAATTTAGCATCTTACGTTCTTAACATGGTTTTGGGTCTTATGGTTGAAATGGTTTTCAAATTTTCTATGACTTTTCCAAACGACAGTCACAAAATTACTGTTAATCCTGTTTAATCATCTGAAGAACAGAATTCCTTGGTTTATTACCTAATCAAACATAATCTGCTATATTCATTTATCTTAACATGTTTTGTGAAAGTGATACATGGCACAGAATTTTAAGCGGGTGTTGTTTAGTTCCCAAAGTAATTAACGGATTGTCTGTGTTGTGTTGGATTTTTGTTGTTGACATAAAGATAAAAGTTGCCCAGCAGTGTTGGGCAATGTTGCCATACTGAGAAAAAAGGTACCTAAAAGCAGGTTGAAGTCATCTTTGAATTCTCATGTACTAGGTAGGGAGATTTAACATGGCATTCAACTGTACTAGATTTTAAGTAAATAATGTAGGATTAATCTTTTTTATACTATCAATATATACACTAATAGGTTTATATCTATGTCATATTATTGCAATTTGAATTTGAACACGAAATCTTACATACATGGCATGCATTTAGATCCATTAGTATATGTACTGTCAGTGTATTAAAGATACTCAATATTATAACGCCGAAAATGCTTATCTATATGACACATATGACTTTCTCTAAATATCTTAACTCCTAATCTCTAAATAAAGGAGCTAAACCCACACACCTACAAACTAAATCCACAGCTTACATATTTATCAAATGCTAATGTCCTTAACTTTATACATTAAACCCAAACTTTATATGGCATTTAAATTATCAAAACATCAATACATTTCTAAAGAACAAATATATATATATATATATATCATAATCTTTATGTTAGTTTTGTAAAAAAATTTATTTTCTTGCTTGTTTTATTTCAAAATTTATGTTTCTTTGAAGTTGCTTAAGATTTTTCTTTCCTTTTATTAGCCTACGACCTTTGTTTTGTGGTACTGTTTTTAATACTAATTTATGCATAGTCCAATGACATATATTAGTATGAAGAAGTCATTATGGTTGTATGTTCAGCCTTGAAAATTGACAAGATTTTAATTTTATGGATTTGGAATGTATTTACATTCATAATTGAAAATTTTGGGTTGCCAAATTGAAAATTAATATTCTTAAGCACTTGTAAAATGTTTGAAAATATTCTATAATGTAAACATTTTTCCCCTTCTTTTTTTTTTTTTCCTTTGTCAATATATGTTTCTTGAAACTACAAGAAGCATCAAATAAACTTAACAAATAAGGATATTGTTGTCTAATGAGTGCATGAGATGTGGATTTAGTACGAGGAGTGTGGAGCCCTTCCCTTGAATCTACCATTGGAATGTTATTGTTGATTGAAGAGGATAATTGAACAGAATGATCATGTCTTGCTCTTAGATTTTTTTTCAACAGTCCGTCATTGTTCGAAGCACTTCAACGTCGGTAAGTTCATCCAATACTTTATTAATTCGCTTCCATTGATTCATATTAAACTCAGCTATATTATTCCTCTTTGATTGACGACGATTCTTTGTACTCTAGTAATTCTCTTTTGGGGTAAGTTAGAGAAATATGTTGTTTCTCGTAACAAATTTTAGAATGGTATTGTAACTCAATGCGGCAAGAAAAGTAATTAGAAATAGAAAGTGAATATTTTGCTTCGGAAAAGAGAAGTTAAAGGTTTCCTAGGTATTACAGTTGCAAGTGTCAAAAAATTACTATATTGTGCACAAAGAATTAACCTTACCATAATGGGCGCTCAATTTACTCAAAAAAAAAAAAAAAAAAAAAACTTTGGTACTCAAGACCAAAAAAAAAAAAAAAGGAAATAATGGGCGCACAAGGCTAATTAACTAATGCTACATATTTAGCAACCCACCAAGTTGGGTGATTTCCTTTCTTCTTCTTTGAAAATTTGTCTTGTGCATCAAACTAATTAATTAGACACCAAGCTTACATAGAAAACCAGCCATGGCGGCAAAAGAAGCAGATTGGGCATGGTTTCCTGAGCTTCTCCTGGATTCAATTATCAACAAGTTGATTTATCCTGTCGACTATGTACGTTTTGGCTCTGTGTGTAAGCATTGGCTTTGGGTAGCTATGGCGCAAAACACATACAAGGCATGTTGTAGCAAAGTCCCAATGTTGATGATTCCGGCAAGAGATGGCAGCACCAAAAGTCGTAGCCTTTACAGCGTTACTCAAGGCAAAAATACTGGCGTGGAATTGCCAGTACCATACAACAGAAGATGTTGCGGTTCATCCCACGGGTGGTTGGCTTTTGCCATGGATGATTTGGCCATCATTCTCTACCATCCTTTCTCTGGTAAGCAAATTAATCTCCCTCCCCTTGTCAAAAATTTTAAGCCCGAGGACGAGTACGAGCCTGAGTATTATGTTAGGAAGGTTGCTTTGTCGGCGGACCCTCTAAGAAATCCTGATGGTTATGAGGCTGTGGCAATATATGGTGGCATGAATGACTTAGCATTCCTGAAAGCTGGTCACAAAGCTTGGACCCCTGTGCCAGTTGGCAAAGTTGTAAAATCCCACTTTCGTGCAAGCGACGTAATTTATTTCGAAGGAAGAATGTGCGTTGTGAACCGCTACAACTGGGTGATGCCTGGTCGAATCGTTTCTGTGGACACTACCTCTAGAAGAATAGGGACGGCTGCAATGCACGATGGAGGGTAAAGAGCCAGCAGGAAGAGGAGGCAAATATGGCTCAAGCCGGAGCCTATTTGGTTGAATCTTCCTGAGGAGAATTGTTGATGGTTAATAGACTTCTCTCAACTGAGGCACCTTCAACTTCAAATGAGGCACCTTCAACTGCAAAGCTTAAAGTTTACAAGATACAATAAGGGATGGACGAAGGGAGGAGGTGAAGAACTCAGGAGACGATGCCATATTCTTAGGCGACAATCAATCCATGTCAGTTTTGGCATCTGAGGTGGTGGGATGTCAACCAAACTCCATATATTACAGCGATGGCTATTGCGAATTTGCCTACCCGGATGGGCCTCATGACATGGCCATATTTGACTTGCGAGATGGAAGTTTTAGAAGCCATTATGTTCCAAATCCGTTGCACAAAAAGATGCCGCCACCACTGTGGATTCTCTCTAGCTGAAATGCAGCTGAAATTGGCTAATCAATCAAGCTGGGCTGTGTGTTAGAGGTAGAAAAGAAGACGAAGGGCTGTGTGTTTTCAGTTTAAGCCAATCATTGGACTTCTAACGCCCTTTTCTTTCTTTCTAGATTTTTTTGGAATGTTAATGAAAAATCGTTCAAAACATTCCTCAAATTTTTGCAAAATCACTTTTTCGTCCCTCATTTTTTAAAATATAATTTTGTGTCCCTTACAAATTCACATTGATTAAATTTAGTTCCTATCTAAGTTTCTGATCATTTTTTAAGAGCCAAATTATCAAATCAAATTTAACACCCCACTCAATGGTCATAATTCTTTTGGACCCAAAAACTGATTTTTAATTCAAAAACTGATTCATATCTTTTGTTTGGTTGGACCCAACAACATGCATTGGTTTGTTATATTTAGTTCGGTTACATGGATCAAAACTTTGTCCGTATCATTCAAGCCTTTAAATACATTTGACTATTGAAGAAGAAGCACCAATCCTATGCCAAAAAAAAAAAAAAGTGACAATACTCTAATCCATATCAATACATTGGCGACTACAATATTCAATCCATATTCAATCCTTCAATAATGAATGATAACTTTATAGGAATTCAAGCCATAATTGGTCTAAAGTTTTACTTGGTTTCTTAGAAAAATCTTCATCTCTTTATACCTTAGATTATTAAAAAGAAATAAAATCAGAAAACTCTTCTACTCTTTTGATGAATACTATTCATCAACTTCAATTAGTTCCTCCTGCTTTCACAGGGCCTCGGATCCGGCCCAGATCAAGTCGACAAGTGATCCAGCACTGGGTCATCAATCTTCTTTTGTTTGCAGTCTGGATTCCAATTCTATGCAGTAATGGATCTGAGGCTGGTTCTTCAATGCTCATAATTCTTTTGGTGCCTTATCACCTCTTTTGGTGGTTATTTGGTACAATTAAATGTGTCCTCATCTGAAATGATTACTGAATATCAGAGGGAAGGGTGGAACACTATTTTGCTATATATTAATAAGTCTCTTCACAAATTAAATTAACTCTTGTCATTGATCATTTTTAGTGAGAAAATAAAAAAAAATTACTATTTCATCTTCTCTAAATCTTGTTGTATCCTGTGACAAATATTTTGTGTAATAGAGGCAAATATTACCTTAACGATAATGCTGAATGTACGTTAAGATCATCATATTCGATCTCGCTTTTCTTTGGTAGCTTTGTTTTCTACGAGTTTTAGTACCTTGGTATTTTGTGTACCATTGACATCAAGGGATAATATCAAAAACCTCCCCTGAGTTTTCTTTTAATATCACCTGGCACCCCTAATGTTTTAAAAATATCACTTACCTCCCTTACTTTTGTTATTTGTGTAACAAAATTTTTAGAAGCCCTAAACTACCCTTTTACTTGCTAAATAAAAATATTCCTAAACCACATTGCTCACTTCAAGAAAATCATCACCTAAAAAATAATCTTTTGTAGTACTACCACATCATAATGCTATACCACATAAAAATATAAATTTTAAAAATAAAAAAGATATTTAAAAACAAATACACTTGCACTAATTTAACTCTATATGCTCAAAATCAATTTTGTATAAACTTTATATTTTTTTTCTAACATCTTCTCAACCCTTGTCCAAATCATTAAGTGGTACCAATCATTATAAAAATCAATAAATCAATCATAACCCACTCTATCAGAATCACAAAAAGTAAAAAAAAAAATCAATTTATTATAATTTACAAAATAAAACATTGCATAGTCATCCAAAAAATGAGTAAGAGAGAATGATGGAGAAAAGTGAAAGGGAAGAAAATGACTTTTGTTTCTTTTTTTTTATTTTTGAACTCTATTTATTTGATATGTAAATTATGTGTCAAATATGGGTTAATATAGTCTTTTCACAATTATTAGGGAAGGCAATTGATATTTCTAAAACTTCAGAGGTGCCAAATAATATTAGGAGAAATCTCAAGAGAGGTTTCTAATATTATCCCTAACATCAATATAAGACGGGATTGGAAAAAAAATTGTAGGGAGGAGAGAGATGGGGCTGCCAGATAAGGTATGACGGCAATGGAATGGGAAGGGGAACGAATAGGGGAGGGTAAGGGAAAGATGTTATTGTGGGGTGGGCAGTTTAAAAATATGTTGAATCATTAAGGTTACAAGATCATGGAAGACATAATTTTTATAGAACTAAAGAAATGATAGATAATTCCAATATGCATAACAATTAGATGAAATTTTTTGGCTATTACACAGTTTATAGAAGCTGATAAGTTGGCCTAAATGAGTGACAGTATTTTTTTTCTTCACTTTTATTTAAAGCCACACTTTGTTTGAAATTGACATTAAATTGATATCTTGTCAACTTTTAGCTTGTTTCTTTCATATAATTTGTTTATAGAGTAGTATTTACTGTTAAAAGTTAATGTGTATTAAAGGTGGTTTTAGGTATTTTGGGTTTTCTTGTGTGTGTGTTTTTTTTGAGTCTTTTTACAATAATATTTGGTGTTTTTAATGTGGCAACTATAGATGTGTGTTTTTGTAAAATAAGATAACAATACAACAATTGAAAATCAATTAACATATTATGTTGACTCCACTTTTTTTTACCTTGATTTTATTTAAAATAACACATTTTGATACAAATCAATAGTAAAATATCAATTTCTCGAACTAATAGAATGGGTCTAAATACTCAACTGGGATCCTCAGTGTAGGGGTGTAATCGAGTCGAACTCAAGTAGTGCACTATTCGAACTAACTTGAGTTAAAAAATTTGGACTCGAACTCAAGTTTGAACTCGTCGAGTTTTTGAAATTTAAGCTCGAGTTTGAGTTCAATTTTATTTTGCATTACTCAGAATTGAACTCGAGCTTATGCTTATTGGACCCAATCAAGCCTAATTGAGCTTAATCAAGCTTAAGAAATATAATTTTATATTTTATATAATTTTAAACAAGGAACAAAATAAATATTTCATAGTGATAAATTAAAAAATTAAAATATATATATGTGAAGTTTGATTAAGTTCGATGAGTTTTTGAGTTTCACATATTAAGTCCGACCTCAACTCGTACCAGAGAAAGGAGACCTTCAAGTAGATATAATCTTAACGAGTATGTGTTGCTGACAAAGCAGCATTAGAGGTGCCAGGCCCCGGTAGCTGGCTTTCTTCTTTATATGGCATCTTTGTCATGGAGACAATCTAAGTTTCAGGAGATGAGTTTGAGCTACTCGAACTCGGTCAATACGAGTTCGAGTTTGAATTTTGACTGAGCAAGCTCGCGAGCTATTTGATTAAATTCTACTCATTTGCATTCCTACCTTAGTGCCAATACCGAGCACCAATTCTAGTGCCTGTTCCACTTATCATATAAGAATAAATAACACTTAAGTTAGACCTAACCAATTTGAGTTATTAAAAAAAATTAAAGAGTACATGGAAACTTAAATAAATAGAACACTTGGCATAAATATAAAAATGGCATTAAGTTGCTAATGAAAAGTGGTAGCGAGGATCCTATGCGCTAATTACTAGTTTATGCTTACTTTTGTGCATATCTGATAGATTATTTGGAGTGTTTATCAGCGTTCTTTTCTAATAATTTTTTTATGTTATATCTCAGCATTAGACTAAATCTCTCTCTTTATTTTATTTTTTTCCCTCTTGTACTGCTATAATTTCTTGTGAAAAAAATAACCAAAATCTAATAACCTTTTTGTGCGGTGTGGATTAAGACTAGTTACAATTTTCTCTTGAGACAATGAAATAAATTACTTGAAATATATCTTCTAATAAATTCAATTAATCATTTAGATCCAAAAATATAAGACTATTTAAAAAGAATTTTAATTTTCTTAATATAAAAACCAAAGAATTATTGAATGTATGCATTTTGATTTATAAAGAGGACACTCAAGGAAACAAAAATAAAATAAAATGCAATCGAATTGGATACTAAAAAAAGAATAAAAATTCTAGGGCCCGATATGTTGGATAGAAAGTTGTTAGTATTGAGTTATAAGGTGAGCAAAGCACAAGAAGTCTAGTTCCATATAATCAAACTTGATCTTTTGGCAGTATTGGTAGAAGTTTATGTATTTTGTGAAGGTTCGTGAGTCATGGTTGAACTGGATCTTAGCCATTGAACTAAGGAATGTTTCTTTCTTTCTTTTGTTGTTTCTCTTTTCCTACATATTGAGAACAATGTGTATTCTAAATATAGGGGGTGGGGGAACTTATGATGATTGTGGTACGCATGTTTATGTTGTTTTGAATGACTTAAACTTGATGTTGGAATTTGAATTGCACTTGAAATTTGTCAATATTAAGCTTTGTTGGTTGGGAGTTTCATTCATTTATAATAAGGAGAAACTCTACTGAAATTTTTTCACAATTTTGTCCAAAATTGTAAAAATTATCCCAAAAAATTTCAATTTAATCCAAAAGGCAATGTATTCCACACCATAAGTAACTCAAATCCTTTTTACTTTTCAGATAAACAAATATGACTTAAGAATCTCATTTCTAATTTAACTTGAAAATAACTACTATGTGATTATACTTTTTACATTTTTAGTAAAGTGTATTTTGTAAAGTGGAGCAAATTATGCCTAAATATTGCAAATTTGATGAAGTTTCTTTTCTTTATTTGATTTTACATAATTGAGTGATAAATATGGTCAATAATTGCAATATTCTTCCTATGATTACTCTTTTGAGGGAATGATTATTATCCTTATCTAAAAAAAATTACAAAAAAAAAGATATTTGCAACAGAACAAGCATGAGTCAGACTTATGCTGCGGGACTAATAAATTCTGAATAGTTTCAAATTTTTTAAATACATTTTATTTTTTCTGGGATTCCACTTTAACATCTAGGCCCATTGCCTATAATAATTTGCTAAAAGAAATATGATGTTGATTCAGTTCAAGTTTCGTACTCCAATATGATCTTTCTTGGTAAAAATTTTTGCATCACTTCAAATTTAGATCAATTTAAGCATAAAACTTTTGACATTGAAACTTGAGGACCACCTATCTGGGATTCCCACCGTCCACTACAGTATTCGCATAAGATGTTGTTTTGCTAAAAAATATTAATGGTGTTTTATATAGAGTACTTTCGAAATGATCCTTTTCACATTGTATACAATTCTTTGTTGGTGAAAAATATTTGTAATAGTTGGTCTGGAATCTTTCACGTACCTCATAGCAGCTATCAAAAAGCCAAGGTTTTGAACCATTCACACTTAGATTGTTTTGAGAAGAGGTGACTATCTTAAACAAACTAAAAATTTTTCTTGTGATCTTGTATTAACTCACGTTAATTTATGCTTTACACTTCCCAACTCGTTGTTCAAATTCCGTCCACTTGACCATTACTGTATTGATTTTTTTAACCAGTAGATGAACCTTATGGTAATTTTGCAATACTGCTATACATGAGTCAGCTTGTTCTTTTTGTACATGAATTATACATGAGTTAGACTGTTATACATGAATTTTTTTTAACTAACTCGTCTTTTATTGTACGACAGTTTATTGTTTATATTTCTTTTATTAAAAAATTTTTGAAATTTCAAAAAGTCTAGCATTATATTTCATCTTATATGGAAAGTTACTTTTATTATTTTTATTATTTTTTTGTCGGTGAAAGTCTGCAATGTTGGGATCCAAAAAATAGCATTAAACACCAAAAGCCATAGATATCATTAAAATAACTGCAACTCATAATATTAGAAGATAGAATTAAAACAAACTAATAACCATGAGCCAACAACTTTAGTACCCTAAAATTTTTGGCTTATAAACTTACTATCTAAATCTAAATCTAGAATAACGGAAGAAAAACAAACTAAGACCTAATAGAAGAAAAAAATAACAAGGAAAAGTGTGCTTAATTAACAACTTTAGTACCCTAAAGGTTTTGGCTCATACACTTATTATAAGCAACTTAGTTGATTCTATTTTACCGGAACTTTAGGTGGGGGAGTTTGTTTGCAAGCTTCCACATATCATTTTTGTTCCCAAATCTCCTCCCGCAGTTCAAACATTTGCTCTTTGACTCCTTATGCTCTCGGTTTTAGTGATTAAGCAAATCGGTGAAACCCAGAAAGATATCCTTACAGAGATTGCAGTTGCCATTTGTATCAATAAAATCCTCTTGTTTTTGTTTTTGATCCTCTTCCTCTTCTTGATTTCGGAGCTCTTCATCAGGAAGATTGTTGGGATACCACCCAATATCTACTTGCTCCATATGATTGTAGGGTTGCCAGTCAACACCCAATTCAACTACTAGATCTCTCAGAGGCCAGAAGCGTCGACATGATCAAGACCCTTCTCAGCTAGATTTACCGTAAGTCAAAAGACAATGCAGGACCCTTATTCTATTCTTGATGATCTTCCCCAACATAAAATGATAGTTGTTCTGCTTGATCCTCATCATGAGTTTCTTTCTATACTTGTGGCTCTTGTTCTTCTTGATCCTTTCCTATAAATTCATAGTAAATTATAGGAATATTTTGCCAATAATTTGCATCCATTGTTGTATATGTTGTATTGGCTTTTCAATTGCTATAGTGTTGCCATCCATCAACTCAACAATTTATAGGCAAAAGAAAAGATTGAGATTGCCATCACTTATCGTGATTGGTCAGTTTGCATTAAGTTGCATGTGGTGTTGCAAGACTAATAAATTCTAACCAGTTTCAAATTTTTGAAATGCATTCTATTTTTTTATGGGATTCAACTTTAATTTCCAGCCCTATTGCCTATAATATTTTGCTGAAAGAGATATGATGTTGATTCAGTTCAAGTGTTGTACTCCAATATGATCTTTATTGGTGAAAATTTTTGCATCACTTCAAATTAAGATCAATTAAGCATAAAATTTTTGACTGTGAAACTTGAGGACTACATACCTGGAATTCCTACCTTGTATTACAGAATTCACGTAAGATGTTATGTTGCTAAAAAAATATTAATGATTTTTATACAGAGTATTCTCGAAATGGTACTTTGCATATTGTATACAATTTTTTGTTGGTAAAAAATATTTGTAGCAGTTGGCCTAGAATTTTTCACGTTCTTCATAGCAGCTAGCAAAATTCAAGGTTTTGGACCATTCACACTTAGATTGTTTTCAGAAGAGGTGACTATCTTAAACCAACTAGAATTTTTTTCTTGTGACCTTGTATTAACTCATGTTAATTTGTGCTTTACACTCCCCACTCGTTGTTTAAATTCCGTCCACTTGATTATTACTGTATTGATTTCTTTAACCAGTAGATGAGTCTTATGGCAACTTTGCAATACTGTTACACATGAGTTAGCCTATTCTTTTTATATGTGAGTTATACACGAGTCAAACTGTTATACATGACATCTTTTTGTCTAGCTCGTCATTTATTGTATAATAGTTTATTGTTTATATTTCTTCTATTAATAAATGTTTGCAATTTTCAAAAGTTTAGCATTATATTTCATCTTATATGAAAACTTACTTTTTATTATTATCATTATTATTTTTGTAGGAGAGAGTTTGCAATATTTGAATCCAAAAAGCAGCATTAAACACTAAAATCACATATGCCATTAAATTAACTACCACTCAAAATATTAGGAGACAGAGTAGAAACAAACTAATACTCTGAGCTAACAATTTTAGTGCCCTAAAATTTTTGGTTTATAGACTTATTATCCAAATCTAAAATGACGAAAGGAAAACAAACTAAGACACAATAGAAGAAAAAACAACAAAGGAGAAATGTGCTTAGCCAACAACTTTAGTACTTTAAAGGTTTTGGCTCGTACAGTTATTATAAGCAACTTAATTGGTTCTATTTCAAAGGAGTTTTAGGTGGTGGCATTCGTCTGCATGCTTCCACATATCACTTTTGCTCCCGAATCTCCTCCCGCAATTTGGACATTTGCTCTTTGATCCTTATATTTTCGATTTTGGTGATTGAGCACACTGGTGAAACCCTGAAGGGTATCATAGTTGCCATTTGTATCAGTAAAATCCTCTTGTTCTTGTTTTTTATCCTCTTCCTTTTCTTGATTTTGGAGCTCTTCGTCGGGAAGATTGTTGGGATACCACCCAACATCTACTTGCTCCATCTGATTGTAGAATTGTCAGTCAACATCCAATTCAATTGTCGGATCTCTCAGAGACTAGCAAGCTCCGGCATGATCAAGACCCTCCTCAGCTGGATTTACTGCAAGTTAGAAGACAATGCAGGACCCTCATTCTGTTCTTGATGATCTTTCCCAACATAAAATGATAGTTGTTCTGCTTGATCCTCATTATGAGTTTCTTCCTATACTTGTGAGTTGTGGCTCTTGTTCTTCTTGATTCTTTCCTACAAATTCATAGTAAATTGTAGGAATATTTTGCCAATAATTTGCATCCATTGTTGCATATGTTGTATTGACTTTTCAATTGCTATAGTGTTGCCATCCATCAACTCAACAATTTATTAGCAAAAAAAAAAAGGATTGAGGTTGCCATCAATCATCTTGACTGGTCAATTAAAATTAAGTTGCATGTGGTGCTGCAGGATTGATAAATTCTAATTGATTTCAAATTTTTTAAATGTATTGTACTTTTTTTATGGGATTCCATTTTAACTCCCTGCCCCATTGCCTATAATATTTTGTTGAAAGAGATGTGATGTTGATTCAGTTCAACTGTCGTACTCCAATATGATATTTTTTGATAAAATTTTTTGCCTCACTTCAAGTTTAGATCAATTTAAGCATAAAACTTCTGATGGAAAAGCTTGATGACCACGTACCTAGGATTCCCACTGTCTATTACAGTATTTGCATAAGATGTTGAGTTGCTAAAAAATATTAATGGTTTTTATATAAAGTTTTCTTGAAATGGTTCTTTTCATATTGTATACAATTTTTTGTTGGTAAAAAATAGTTGTAACAGTTGGCCTAGAATCTTTCACGATCTTTATAGCAGCTAGCAAAAGCCAAGGTTTTGGACCATTCACACTTAGATTGTTTTCAGAAGAGGTGACTATCTTAAACAAACTAGAATTTTTTTCGTGTATTAACTCATGTTAATTTGTGCTTTACACTTCTCACTCGTTGTTTAAATTCCGTCTACTTGACCATTATTATATTGATTTCTTTAACCAGTAGATGAGCCTTATGACAACTTTGCAATATTGTTACACATGAGTCAGCTTATTTTTTTTTATACGTGAGTTATACATGAGTCAGACTGTTATACATGACATCTTTTTATCTAACTCGTCATTTATTGTATGACAATTTATTGTTTCTATTTCTTCTATTAATAAATGTCTGGAATTTTCAAAATTCAGCATTATATTTCATCTTATATGGTAACTTACTTTTTATTATTATCACTTTTATTTTTGTGGGAGTGAGTTTGTAATGTTTGGATTCAAAAAGCAGCATTAAACACCAAAAGTACAGATACCATTAAAATAACTGCTACTCATAATATTATGAGACAGAATTGAAACAAACTAATAAGTCTGAACCAACAACTTTAGTACCATAAAAATTTTTGGCTTATAGACTTATTATCCAAATCTAGAATGACAAAAGGAAAACAAATTAAGACACAATAGAAGAAAAAACAACAAAGGAGAAATGTGGTTAGCCAACAACTTTAGTACCTTAAAGGTTTTGGCTCATACAGTTATTATAAACAACTTAGTGGGCTCCATTTCAAAGGAGCTTTAGGTGGTGGCATTTGTCTACGTGTTTCCACATATCACTTTTGCTCTCGAATCTCCTCCCGCAGTTTGGACATTGCTCTTTCACTCCATATATTTTTTATTTTGATGATTGAGCACACTGGTGAAACCCTGAAGGGTATCGCAGTTGCCATTTGTATCAATAAAATGTTCTTGTTCTTGTTTTTGGTCATCTTCCTCTTCTTGATTTTGGAGCTCTTCATTAGGAAGATTGTTGGGAAACCACCCAACATCTACTTGCTCTATCCGATTGTAGGGTTGCCAATCAAAACCTACTGCAACTGTTGTATCTTCCGGAGGCCAGAAACCACCAGCATGATCATGACCCTCCTTAGCTGGATTTATCGCAAGCTGGAAGACATTACAGGACCCTCATTCTCTTCTTGATGATCTTCCCCAACATAAAATGATAATTGTTCTGCTTGATCGTTATCATGAGTTTTTTCTTATACCTATGGCTCTTTTTCTTCATATTCATGGTAAATTGTAGGAATATTTTGCCTATAATTTTCATCCTTTGTTCCATATACTGTATTGGCTTTTCAATTGCTAAAGTGCTACCATCCATCATCTCAACAATTTATTAGCCAAAAAAAAAAGATTGAGGTTGCCATCAATCATCTTGACCGGTCAATTAACATTAAGTTGCATGTGGTGCTGCAGAACTGACAAAATTCTAATTGGTTTCAAATTTTTGAAATGCATTCTATTTTTTTTATGGGATTTCACTTTAACTTCCAACGCCATTGCCTATAATATTTTGCTGAAAGAGATATGATGTTGATTCAGTTCAAGTATCGTACTCCAATATGAAATTTCTTGATAAAATTTTTTACATCATTTCAAATTTAGATCAATTAATCATAAAACTTCTGACGGTAAAACTCGAGGACCACATACTTGGGATTCCCATCGTTTATTATAGTATTTGCGTAAGATGTTGTATTGCTAAAAAATATTAATGATATTTTATATAAAGTACCCTCAAAGTGATTCTTTTCATACTGTATACAATTTTTTTGTTGGTGAACATTATTTACAACAGTTAGCCTGAAAATTTTTCTTGTTCCTCATCGTAGCTAGCAAAAGCCAAAGTTTTGGACCATTCACACTTAGATTGTTTTGAATATAGGCGACTGTCTTAAATGGATTAAAATTTTTTCTTGTGATCTTCTATTAACTCGGTTAATTTGTACTTTGCACTTCTCAGCTCGCTGTTCAAATTCCATCCACTTGATCATTACTATGTTGATTTCTTTAACCAGTAGATGAGACTTATGGCAACATTGCAATATTGTTATATATGAGTCAACTTGTTCTTTTTATATATGAGTTATACACGAGTCAGACTATTATATATGAATTTTTATTATCTAACTTGTCTTTTATTGTATGATAGTTTATTGTATATATTTCTTCTATTAATAAATGTTTGAAATCTTCAAAAGTTCAGCATTATATTTTATCTTGTATGGAAACTTACTTTTATTATTATCATTATTATTTTTGTGGGAGGGAGTCTGCAATGTTTGGATCCAAAAAGCAGCATTAAACACCAATTGTTATAGTGTCACCATTCATCAATTCAACAATTTATCGCCCAAAAAAAATGAATAAGGTTGCCATTAATCATCTTGATTGGTCAGTAAGCAATAAATTGCATGTGATGCTGCAGGACTAATAAATTCTTATTGGTTTTAAATTTTTGGAATGCATCTTTTTTCTTTGTTTTTGGATTCCACTTTAACTTCCAACCCCATTGCCAATAATATTTAGGTGAAAGAGATATGATGTTGATTCAATTCAAGTATCATACTCCAATATGGTCTTTCTTGGTGAATATTTTTGCATCACTTCATGTTTCGATTAATTTGAGCGTAAAACTTCTGACAGCAAAACTTGAGAACCACCTACCTAGGATTCTCACCTATCTAGGTTATTTTTCTGGGATCACATTGTTCTAAAAATGAATAAATTGATCAAATAGATCAGATGGAGTTGATGATTTATTCAAAAATTGACTGAATTGTCCTAAAAGTGAATAAACGGGTTAAATAGATTGAATGGAATTGACGGTTTACTCGAAAATTGACTGGATTATCCGCCTATTTGTAGTCTCAAATTTCACAAATTTCGTTACAATGCATTAGTCTATGAGCCTTCTAAAATCAAGAATTGGTCTCAATATATTTATTATCTTAACAATGGGAATCATTTGTGAATTTTTTCAACTTAGTGTCCTTTACGTCAGGAAATTTTACCAATTCTAAAAAAATGGCCAAAAGATGATTATTAGATGCTCATAGTCTAATACGCTAAAGTTGCTTTGTCATCTTCGATGCCGTCATCGTGGAAGGGATCAGATCCTACCTTACCTTGTGCACTCTCCCTTTGGATGATACTAAAATATAAACGTACAAGTCTCATTGAATTATATATTCAAGACGAAAGGTAGTTTATCCCTAACATGGGGTCCCCTATGCGACATTCCCTTTATGGTTAATCTATGATAACAGTTTATTAAAGTGTGTAAATATATACAATGCGATAATTGGAATATGACCTAAAAGTGCCCCATTTAAATGTCAGGGTAAGTTTAAAATGATGTGCAATATATATACATATTATTAATGCAATAACTAAAATTTAAACGTACTTTTTATAAAAGGCGATTTATCCTAAACGAGTACCATGCCAGAACTCTTATTTTCTAAGGTTTGTGAATGCAAGAGAAGAGAAAATAAAGAGATGTTAGTTTAATTAATAAACAACACATAGCACGTTGGAGTAATAAACTGATACAAAAATATAAAAGAAGAGAAAAGGGGTAGAATCCATTCCCTCGTGTCTAGTGTGCCTAATAGGGTAAAGTTGACTCTATCCTACGCGATTTTTAACATGGATGCATGAGATTGGACTCACTAATACATCTAAACTCGATAGGATTCCGAGCTTCCATACCTTCAGACTAAGAGACGAAGGGTCATCAATCCTAAGCCCTTTAGTCGGTGGTTCGAGTGATCTCTCGGACATTGCTATGCACACGTCATGCCATAGTCACATGTCCAAGTGAATCGAACCTAATTCTAATAGGGAGGAGTGGCGTGACAACTACTAAAAAGAAAATAAGATGAAGGGTTATAAATAAATAGCGTATACACGTATGAAGTGCTCCTTTAAGGGGAGGAATTAACATTAATAACGTGTGAAGACTCAAAGGTGATATTTCCCACCCCAAATGCAAAAAAAGCTATAACATGAATGAAAATAAATCATTCATCACACGCATGGCGAGCGAGAGGCGATTGCGCGTGTGAGATGCAATAATCCTAAAAAAGAAAAGAGAAAGAAAAGGAAAAGAAAAATGCAACTTAAAACATCCCAATGTGATATGTAAAAAAAGTTAGAAAAAGAAAAGAATCGACTAAACTAAATGTTTGGACTCTCTAAAAGTCCCCAGTGGAGTCGTCAGCTATCGCGCCCCATTTTTTGAAAAAATAAAAATAATTTAGATGTTTGAAAAATATATTTTTATTAAAAGATAATAGAATTGAAAAAATGACTTTTTTATTTTTTTATTTTTAGAGGATAAATAAAGAAAAAAGGGCCTAAAATGGGATTTTAAAAAGTGCGACGGTTTTGACCCAAAATAATAATCTAAAAGGGTTTTTAAGAAAAAATAGGAGTTGCCACTTGGTATCGAGTTTAGGTGTACCAAATCACGTAAAATGTATTTTTAATAAAAAAAAAATGGATAAAACTCTTTTTAGACGACTCCAGATTTTTAAAAACAAGATAAAAGAGTTCGGAGTCACGGTTGAAAAAAAGGGAAGGCAAAGATTTGATAGAATCAAATCTAAGGCATCCTTTCAAACCTAACTAAGGTTAGTTGCGAGATTTAGTCGAAATTTTTTTTAATCTAACCTATAAAACTTATCACATTTTGATGTTTCTACATGGATACAAATATAGACCTAAATGATATCAAGAGGGTCGAAATATCTCTTCAAAGTTTAATTGGTACAAATCACATTAATTGTGATGTCCAAAATGATTCTTAGAAAAGGTCACAAATATGCAAAAGATGAGACTTGAAGAAAAGAAGAATTATAATATATAAATATACATGACCTAAAAGAGAGAAATGCAACATAACGGATATGGTGGACTAAGATTCGTGACTCAATTTTGCTTTCTATAGAGGAGGTACGAACATGCTAAGGTTAAGAAACCATACTCGTCCATTTCCCATATTTAAAAGGTGACTCTCCAACCTAATCAAGCGAAATGGACTAGCGTACTTTTAATTTTCTAAATGAAATGCAAGTCTAAATGTCATGTTTCGCATACATAGGAATAAGGGAGGTTATATATAGAGGCAATATCATGCAAGATGAGAAAATATCCTAAAAATGAAAAAATATGTATGAAATGCGATGAATGTCACGCAAAGAATGTGAATCTAGCGCGAAAACGGTCTAAAGAGGTCTAGCATTGGACTAACCCATTTTTACAAGTCCTCACCAGTATTGGACTAGTGAAAAATCGGGAAAAGGGCCACAACTAGCATTGGATTAGTGTGATAACGTCATGCATTTATTATAACTAAATAAATCATATAAAATATAATTAAGGCAAGTAAACACATAAAACACATGGAGCACATAGCACTTAAGCATAATATCTAGATGCAACGATCCTAAGGAAAGTGAGTAAACACATAAGCACACAAGCATTCAAGCACACAAGCAAATAAACGCAACTAAAAGCCTAACTATTACATTCAAGTCCCTAACTATAATCTAAGGGGGAAATTAATATAATAATAACCTAACTATTATATTTATCTAACTAATTATATTCTTGGCAAAAATTAAAACCTATCTATTATATAGCCTAGCTAAATACATGTCTTGAGGATCTATCTATTCCAACTTGGTATTTAAATGTCTCTCAAATAACCATCAAAATTATATAAAATACATGACACTTAAAATACATAAAAATGAGTAATTAAAAGAAAAAGCACTCAAAACATGCAATTACACATAAAAAAAACACATAAGTGCACATAAGAGGATTAAAAATAATGAAAGAAAGTACCTCCCTTGAAGTAGTGGTTAAATGAGGTTGGATTCATCCTATTTATACTCCAAAATCAACAAAATGGTCAAGACACCAATTTAATTAACAAATGAATGATAAAGAAGTGGAAATAAACATGAAATCTACCAATTAAATCATTTAAATGAAGTATAATTAACAATTAAAGAAGATAAACAACTTATACTTAAGAAATCAAAACAGCTAGGGACCTAATTGCAAAAATTTAAAAAAAATTTGGGGTGAACTTATAATTATTACAAAAATAAAAGGGGTCAAAATAGAAGAAAATTAAAGTTTAGAGATCAAAATACAATTAAATTAGAGACCTAATTGAAATAAATTAAAATTTTTTGGGGCCGCAATAAAATAACTAAAAAATCCAGGGACTAGAATGTAATTTACATTACCAGATTGCTCGATAAAAAGGCCATTGGGCCATTTCCATTTCTTTAGTGGGCTGAAGACCCTTGACCCAACTGGAAATCCAAGGAAAGGGATGCAGGCCGGCCTATTATTTTTTACCAATTCAGTCCAATCAAAAGAGTGGGTTTCAACCACTCAAATCCATGCAAAAAAACCCAGAAAAATAACCAAAACCCATTTGCTAAACCCAACCAAACTAATCCTTGAACTTGGATGCATTGCATTTAACTTCCTTGAACTTATATGTTTATCTCACCTTGGCTTGTCAATTTTATTCATTAGCACCTAACTTCCATTTGTTTGAAGGGATAATTTCAAAAATCTCCCCTAAGTTTTCTTTTAATATCACTTAGCTTTTCTCAAAATTTTAAAATCTCACTTACCTCCCTTATCAGCTTGACAAGATTAGATGTCCTTTTCACTAACAATATTACCCTTACAATCTTATTAATCATTTAACTAAAATCCCAAACAAAAAGAGAACTTTTAACCCAAAAAATATAAACAAAAAAAAAGCAAATGACCATCCAATATTAGTTCCTATGTAGTGATGTGGTAGCAAATGAGGTGGTTAAGTTAAATTTAATAACGTCAACCACTTAAAATGATTTTGGTAAGTAATTTACACTTTAAAAATTTTTTTGAGACAGAATTAAGGAAGTCAAGAAATATTTTTAGGGAGTACGTTTTAATACATGATGTAATTCAATTTGTATTCAAAATCAAAATAATCTTTTTCATATATGTAATTTGAAAGCCTATCTATAGGAAAAAAGCTTTTATAAGTTAGCTAGTATTAAAAATATAAATAAAAAAATCTCATGACCAAATATCAAAACATTACTATACTTTTTCTTTTCTATGAAAACAATATTGGCAATTTCTGGAAAATTTGCCTTATTTTATTTTTTTAATTATTGATCTTGGTTTCATAAATAAGACAAAATAAGGGTAGGCTTGGAATTAGAATTTTATCTTTCTTGCTTTTCCACGAAAGAGTCTAAAATGTTTTTAAAAATGTCAATGCAAGAGAGGTAAGTGACATTTTAAAAATTTTAGAGGTGCCAAGTGATATTATAGGAAACCTTAGGAGAGCTTTTTGAAATTATTTCTTTGTTTGAATTGCAAACCTCAATTGGACAATATGGCCCTGATGTTATGTTTTCTTGTTTTTTCATTTTTCTTCTCTTTTCTTTGAAATATAAGTAATATAGTATTATTTTAAAATACCTATTCAATCAATTAACTTATTTGTATTACAATAGGTCATTGATAATTATATGGGAGAAATGCAGTTTTAATCTCTAATATTCAGCATATGTATTAATTTGGTTTCCAATATTTTGACTAAAACAAATATGGTCCCCATACTTTTCGATTTTTATAATATTTAATGGTCAAAATCAAATTGGATTTAGTCAACAGTTTCCCATGATCTTGAATGCTTCTTTTCTTATTTTCATTTAGGGTCTGTTTGGTTGGAAGTAAAATATTTTCCTTGGGAAAATATTTTCCGTGGAAGTAATTTTCCATGAAAATTATTTCCCTTTCATCATTTTCAGGTGTTTGGTTAGCTTATTGAAAATATTTTCTTACTTCATTTTTCTGGTGTTTGTTTAACTTTTGAAATATTTTCACTTTTATCTCTATCTTTACTTTCTACACATTATAACTACATACTTCTTCCCATGCAAAATAAGAAAATTTATCTCATTGTTTAACTTTAAAAAATCTTGGAGAAATGTATATATGAATAAAAAATATCTCCTTAAGCAATAAACAAATTGCTGGCCATTTAGTGTCAAATATCAATCACATGCAATGCTTATTATGACATATATCTTGCACTCTCACTGCTAAAAATTTCTCTAGAAAAGAATGTCCCTATTATACATAATTAATTACTAACATAGGATGAACAGGATGAGATTTTTTTTTATTTTGAATATACTAGGGGGAGAGTTGGGTTGGGTGGTACGGGGGAGGGAGTGTAAGGAAGAGGTCTTGGGTTCGAGTCCTCCTGTTTACACTAAAAAAAAAAAAAGAACATACTACAAGATGTTTTCAGTAAGTTTGGAACATACTACAGGCGGGATGCATGCATTTCGGAAAACAACTTCAGTAAGTTTGGAAGGGAAGTTGTTTTCCATAAGATGAGTGAAAATATTTTACATAGGAAAATGTTTTCAGTAACTTTTGTGCAACCAAACACGGGAAATTAGGAAAATATTTTTCTGGAAAACATTTTCACCTGAAACAAACGGACCCTTAGTCTTTTGAATTCTAAAGTATAGCTCAATAACTTGAATAATAAATTTCCTCCTTTTTCTATTTTTTCTCTTAGCAGAACTTTGGAAGCCTGATTAACGGTCTTCTGATAACCTATTTCTCACATAAAGAAAAAACTCTACGTTGCATGGTCTCATGAGACGTTTCCATTGAATCAAAGGGCTATATGGGTATGTGCAAATATGATGCTCCCTGTGTTCCAATTATTTTGTCAAATTTCGGAAAGCCAACTTTTAAAAGACAATGTTTTGATTGTGATGTTTGTGCTTTTCTTTTCAATCTTATCTTCTCAAATTTAAAATTTGAATTGAATGGTAACATGTATACATATGATTAAAGAGAGGGACTTTGTTAGACGGAGAGACTAAAAAATGTTTTGACTTTTTCAACATAATAAATATTTTGAAATATTCTAAAATAAAAAGTATGACACTTTTAATAGGACGAAAGAAGTAAATTATGAATCTCGCCTTCCATTTATTGATGGTGTTTTTTAAATTGTTCTTGAATTTTTACCTTTTTTTTTATCATGACTTATTAGGTCCAAACATAGACTTAAGCAAATTCAAAAACCTCCCTTAAGGTTTCTAATAATTACCCTTTCCATCCCATAATATTATACTTACCTCCCCTATTTCGTGTTTTCTATAACAAAGTCAGCCCATCTGCGAAACAAATTTATATAAAATGTTAAAAACTATTTTCTTTTCCAATTATCCTTGCCTAACTTATGAAACAAATTTAACTCAAAATGAGGACTTGAAAATGCAGAAAAAATAAAAAAAAAAAAAGAGGAAAGAGAGAGATATAAGTTGAAGCTAAAAATTACTTATGCAATTTAATGGAGTATATAGCTTATAATGAACTCATTGAGGTAATTAAAAATCTAAACCATTGATATTTGGAAAATATCTAGTGAAATTACCAAACTCTGTTTGGGCAAATTAAGACGCCCAATTTCATAATAATCTATATATGAGGTGTAATAGTTTGGCTTATTTCATTACTGTTAATAGGGGTAATTTCTTTCCCTTTTTCCTTTTGTAAGTTGAAGTCCTTTCTTAAAGTTATAATTATTATATCAATTTTTATGGACTAGGTATGTCCATGCATCAAGATCTAGACATTTATTCTCTCCATGGTTTCTATAACCTACCTAGTTCTTTATAACATATCACAAGTAATTTATAAGATCAACATGTCACAAGCAATTCACAGTCTAAATTCATGGTATAGTCTCTTCACATAGGCGTGCGATCTAAATGACTTTGAACCAGTTATCTTAGTTCGCAATCATACGGAGGCTTCCGTTCAACTGGGTTATAGATACCTCCCTTAACGTGGGTAGAGTTGCAAACAAGTTAAATAGAGTTGAGTTATGACTTGAATTGAGTCGAACTCTGACCTAGTTAAGTTGAGCTCAACTTACCTTTTACTAAGTCAAATTTCATGAGCTTTTAATTAAAACTTGGGTTTCAACTCGACATCAAATCAAGTTTGAACCTAATCAAGTTGAAACTCGATTTCAGATCTACTCGAGCTTCAAAAACAATATTATATTTTTAAATGGATAAAATTGACATCGTACCTTAATAAATAATAAATTCTGTGGGACATACACTTAATTTGACTAACCAAAATAATATATATATATATATATATATATATATATATAGATATTCTAACTAGCTCAACAAGCTAATGAGTAGAGTATCTTTATGCTTGGTTTGATTTTAACAGCTCAACTTGGTCTGCTCAAACATGGTGTCGGCTCAATTCATTTGCATCCTATTGTATGATTCATACCAAATGGTGAAGAAAGCTACAAGTAAAACCGTACTTGCAGGATCCGAACAAAGCATAAAATGGGAAATTGAACATTTGTCTACTTTTGAAATCAGAGATTCCATTTCAATTACAGGCACCGTGTGAATTGGAGAAGATTGAGATGCTTCAAGTAAATAAATTAACAAAGAATACACGACGCCAAGAACTTTGCCAATTATCATTTCGATCATTTGGAAGTCAATGTACTTGGGACATTTTCGACAATGAAAACAGAGCGACACATTGAAAGAGTCATTTAGAATGTCTTATAACAAGAGCCATCGTCAAGATCAGGACACGAGGAATTTCCGATGATGACTTGTGGAAAATTTATCATTATCATACTTCAACATAGTTTGAATGTAGTTTTTGAAAGACTTAGATTGATCAATCCTTAGTTTTAATGATTAACAAAACAAAATAATAATTTAGACTAATATTTCAAGTGAATTTTCCATTAGTATAGTTGTTCAAACAATTGGCAAAGGAAAGGAAGTAAAACAAGAAGGAACAATGTTTTTCGCTAAGCATCGGATGATGGATAGCTAAACTATCGGACGTTCCACAGATTAAAAGGAAACTTTGGGACTCTTTGTTTTTGTCAGACGCATCTTTCAAACATTGTATCGGACATTTGAAACTCCTAACAAAAACTCACTCAACACACCTTCGGATACAATGTCAGATGCAGAGCAATTGGATTGCGTAGGATCGAATGTTTGACAGCTCGAAAGGCTAATTCTTTAATAGCTAATTTTTTGACCATTGGAAAGACTTTTGGGGTAAAATTTTACCACCTATAAATACTCCCAAGTCTGAAAATATGAAAGACTTTTGCCTACACAAAATACAAGTTTTCAAGTGTGATATTTGGTTAAAAATATATTTTGATTATTGTATAGGTGTGAAAAAGTGTTTGTAAAATTTTTCAAAGAGAAGAAGTAAAACCTTTGTAAAGATAACCCCCACTTGTAAAGTAATTCCCAATTGGTTGGGTGAACTTTAATTATAGCTAGCTGAGGGTTAACTAGAAAATTTGTAAAACTCCTTAATTCAACTAAAGGCTTTTAGGGTGAAGCAGGAGCGAGTTTTCATTTGTACAAGTTAGATAGTATCACGATCAGTTGAAAAAGTTACTTAGTTGATTCAACTTCAAGTTTGGCGAAACTTAAAAGTTTGTTGGTTTGCATGTCTATCTTTTACCCTTTTTTATTACTTAATTATGCAATCTTTATTGAGTTTCATTGAATTAATTGAATCATTTGTTATATCTTTATAAGTTTTATTTGAAATATTTTTATTGAGTGCACATTTGAAATTACTTGTTTGATTTGCGAACAACCTAATTCACCCCTCTCTTGGGTTGTTTGAACCTTACAATTAGTATTAGAACTTGGTTTTTATTGATCAAACTTAACTATTTTAGAGAAAAGACTACCAATATTTTGTTAGGAACATCTATTGACGAACCACCAATTTTTGATGGCAAAGATTATGATGTGTGAAAAAATAGGATAGAAACCTTTATTAAATTTATTGATTTTGAGTTATGTATGTTATACAGATGGTCCTTATAAAGTTTTAATCACAAAAAAGGAAAAAAAAATAAGAGAAAAAACTAAGAAAAAATTAAATGAAAAAATAAAAGAATGTTGGGTCAAAACATACAAATTATGGATATGATTTGGAAATTCTTGAAGGAAGATGAACTTAAAGGAGCTAAAATGATGTGCGTTAAAAAGCATAAATCTATAATTCACAAATAAAAACAAGATGTTTATAAGAAAAATGATATTAGGAATATGTCTCTAAAATTTAAAGGTCAAAATGATAATAAAGGAAACACACATATTTGTTTGAATAACAGGATATTACCATGCGTTGAACCATATTAAAGGAATAAAAATATTTTGTGATACTTCAATATGTAATATTCATAGAAAATTTTAAGGATGAGAAATTCAAGAACTACCAATATGGTTTCTATTCATGGACATAAATGCACACTTGTTAGCTTATTTGTTAGTTTAAAAATGCTTGTATTTCTTGAATTGTATATGATTGTGCATGAACTTATATGAGGCATTTGGATAAAATGGGAGAATGAACATAAAAATGATTTGATGCACATTCTTGAAATTGATTAAAGGCTTATCAGCTCAATTATGTCATGTGGTGAAGATGTCAAAGTATGTCAAGTCAATATGGATGATGTAAGTGAGTTAAAAAAAAAATTTAGGTTGTTCAAACAAACTTGATCAATCATTTTTTTTTATTGTCTTAATATTTTAATTGAGTTAAAAAATTGATGATAATCTTATTATTACATATACAAGATGATAAATATATATTTTCTTACACTACTAATGCACACTTGTATAAAGTTTATGATTTAAGAAGAGTGTAGTTTGAGAGTGATTTTCAAGGATTCATATTTTTTTCAAGTTAAGATAATCTATTTTCAAGTCACATTTAGAAAGTAGTCATCTAAATAGTTTGGAGGTTTGAAAAAAAAGTAAGAAACAGTGTTCTCATTTACCAAATTCAATTTTGCACCAATGATATTTGAATGCTTAATTGATGTGTATTCTAATTTGCATCTTGTGAGTATAGTACGCATGGATTTGGAATCCCTAATTATTTTGAAATACTATTCAAATATGTCCTATATGTGAAAATATCTTTCAAAATGATGAATTTGAATATATAAATGTTTGATTCTAATAACCCCCAAATTTTTGAATGTGTTCATGATTTAAAAAAAAAAAAAAAAAAGGGAAACTTTGACAAGAGTTTTACGTGGTAAAATATCCTTTGTGCAATCTTATCATGAGCCTTGTATATGGACTATGTTAGTTATGTAAGTTTGATACAATTTAACCACTAGGTATAATGTATCTACTTGTTTAAGTGTGAGAACACTCTATCCTAATTTAGTTAAATTTAACATATTATTTTGTATAAGTGAAAGGATTGTGATGTTATTTGTCAACTTTATACTTAAATGTTATATCTATGCTTATTGACATCACGAAAGAAAATGACTTAGATATCCATCTGATGAACTTCATATCTTCATTCATGTTTAGAAAGATTGAATGTTTTTAGTCTCATAATAATTGAGGTAGTTGTATTACATGTGATTGAATGTTGATCAATTCTTATTTTTGATGATGTTTTTATGTACCCCTTGATGCCCATTTATAAGTTTTTTCAAAATAGGAGGTACAATAGTAAGGATGAATAAAAATTACTTTGAAAATAATTCTTTACATGATTCCCTACTTGTTAATATGCCTTTAAAGGGAAGTAAATCTTTGAATGTGACTCATTCCTTTGTACTTACTTAATTTACATAGTTATTTTAAGAGGGATATATTTGATGAGAATGATGATGAAAATTGATGTGACTTGATTTTAAGGGGAGTTTTACTTGCAATTATCCATAAGCAACTTCCCTTCACATTTACATGCTTAATTTTTATAATGCCAAAAGTAGGACTAGATTGAATGATATTTCTTTGAATATTGGCTTGTGTTAAGGGTGAGTTTATTTGAATTTATTTCATAAAAAAAATCATCAATTTCTTTGTCATCATCAAAAAGGAGAGTTGATCAGTCCTTGAATTTGATGATTAACGAAACAAAATGATGATTTGGATTAATATTTCAAGTGAGTTTTGCATTAATATAGTTGCTCAAACAATTGAAAAAGGAAAAAAAGCACAACAAGAAGGAACAAGTTTTCGCTAACCATCGGACGCATAGTTGGACTATCCGATGCTCGACACGCAGAATCAGATGTTCGATACCTCCAATGACTAATTTTTTAATGGCTAGTTTTTTGACCGTTGGAGAGACTTTTAGGACAAAATTTCACCGTTTATAACTACAACCATTCCGAAAATGTGAAAGACATTTGCCTACACAAAATACAAGTTTTTAAAAGTGATATTTTGATAGAAATATATTTTGATTATTGTATAGGTGTGGGGAAAGTTGGATTTGTGAGGTTTCTCAAAGAATAGAAGTAAAACCCTTGTAAAGGTGATCCTCACGTGTAAAGTAGTTCCAAATTGGTTGGATGAATTTTCAATTGTAACTAGTTGAAAGTTAACTAGTAAAGTTGTAAAACTCCCTGATTCAACTAAAAGCTTTTGGGGTGAGGAAGGAGTGAACTTTCACTTGTACATGTTGATTAGTATCACCATCAATTAAAGAAACTATTTAATTCAACTTCAATATTGGCAAACTTGAAAGTTTGTTGGTTTGCATTTCTATCTGTTTCCTTTTTTTTATACTACTTAATTGTTCAGTCTTTATTGAGTTTCATTAATTGAATCATTTGTTATATTTTTGTGAGTTTTATTTGAAAAATTTTTATTGAATGAATATTTACAATTACTTGCTTAATTTGTGAACAATCTTATTCATCTCCCTCTTAGATTGCTTGGACATTATAGTTTTAATCTCAAAAATCTTTAACACAACTTTTTCAAGTCTATACCTATCTATATTCCTTTTAATCTACATTGACCACAGTGACGGACCCAGGATATTAATTTAAGAGGGCGAACAAGGATCAATAGATTTGGAAGAGTTTAAACAAGTTTAATGTTGTTGGGAAGATAACAAACATAAATTGTTAGGTACGGGTTAGTATTTGGTTAAATATTTCTTTTTTTTTTTAAATTCTAGTATAAATGAAATGGTTTCTAAGCCTAAAGCGCATCCATTAAATAAATCTTAAACAAAATTGGTGTTTGAATTTTCTTTTGTTTTTCAAAAAAAAAATTCTTTTGTCTGTCCTTTTTTTTCCTTTTCGTATAGAGATACTTTAATTACAATTTATAAATTATACTACTGAAAGTTATTTTTCAGAAGTATAAATTACACTACATAAAGTTATTTTTTATAGTGATACGTTAATGCTTTATTGTTATTTAAAAATTATACTAATCGTGGCCTAGAGTCACAGTAATCGTATTCGATAGTTATTACCTTAATTGCATATTAAATAAGCGTTGTACTAGTAAAAGGAAACTAGTTTTACTGGTAGAAGGATTGCGAGTAGAGAATACTTCGTACAGAAAACTAGAGGGGATATCGAGATAACTGAATATAAACGTTGAGGGAGCAAATAATTTAATTTAATTTCAATTAAGTGCTATTACTCTAAAGTTTTTTTTTTTTTGTGGTGTGCGTTGGGGGGGGGGGGAAGGGGCAGCATTGATTGACCAGCTATGTCTAATTTTCATTTCTTGGCTTGTATTCTTATGACGCCCTATGATATTGTGAAATTCATTATATTTGAATTGTGCTTGGCATTACTGTGAAACACTCTCCCAGGTTAGACTCTTTGTCTGTGCGCAGCCTTCCTCGCATTGTTTTCTATGCCAACACTTCTTATAAAGAAAAGCAGTAAGAAATTGTCGTAGCAATGAGTCCCTGTGAGTGCTTATTTAAAAAAATGTTTCTTACAATTAAGTTCAGGAGTGAGAAATTTAAGCATTCTACATTTACTACGTGGACAATACATTTGTTAATAGATTCATTTTGAGGAAAAACCACACAAATAGTTTGACTTTGTACTTTTTTAGCCCCTTAAGTTTAAATGAAGCATTTTGGTCCCTCATATTTTAGTATTATTCTATTTTGGCCCCAACTCCTTTTGTGATCCATATTCTATAGGAAAAGTGTAGGGGCACGAATCCCTTAAATGTTTCAAGAGGAAAAAAAGTATATAACAAATCATCTCTTTGCTTATTCCTAAACTGAAAACAATTGTAACTCTTTCCCCTATATCATGCTTTCTTTTCCACCCCAAAATGTTAATCATATGTTATGTCCATGTAATTGTAGGGCAAAAAATAGATCGATATGAATTTTGGGACTCAAATTGAACATTTTTTAAACATGAAAAGCTAAAGTGCTTCACTTCCAGTGTGAGAGACTCAAAAAGTGTAAAGTAGAACTGCGAGGGACTATATATGTGGCTTACAATCTTTGATATGTGCACTTGATCATTTTGTGTACAATATTCTAAAGTGTTTTCTAATTTGGTACTCCAATTATCTTTTTAAATTAGCATCGTACAACCGTCAAAGTGTAGTTAACAAGAGAAAGAGAAAAAGAAAAAGGAACAAGCCCAAAAATATTAATGACTCTAAATCATTAAAACCTCTTCATTAAGTTAACCACTATCCAAAAAGTCATAAATTATACCTTCACAGGATTTGCATCTATTTAACATTGAACCAATACTTAATCTAAGTTCACAAAATAAGACTCAACTCACCTAATAAAGCAAAACTTACCTAATAAATTTGTTTATGCATCCTAATAAAAGATTTAGGGTTACTTACACTTCGAATTCTTGAACATACACACCAGTTGCACTTTGCCTCCCATAGACTAGGGTTGTCAACTAATCGAATTGAGCTCTAATATTGATCTGGTCCGGTTCGAGTTCGAGTTTGAGTTCCACAAAGTTCTTACAGCTTGAGTTCGAGTTTGAGTTCCACAAAGTTCTTACAGCTTGAGATCGAGTTCGAGATCAACGAATATTAGTTTTATATGTTTGAATTCGATTCGTAAGAAAATTGTGAGGCTCGAGCTCGTGCTCAAAATCACTCGAATATGCAAACAAGCTTGATTTTGAGATCAAGCTTGAGCCATTAAATTTTGTGCTCGTTTAATATAAAATGATAGGGAGCCAGTTATTAGAATCAATACAATCTATTATTCTGCTCTTTAAGTCTTTACCAATTAATCTGCCATTTCCATTCAAACATTCAAGAATTTCCGCAGAAATTGACAAAATCAAAAATTTCAAAGTCCAAACTCCAAACTAAACAACTTTCAATCTCCACTCTTATTGCTCTTGCAAATCAACAAGCTATTGACTAATGAAACATCAGTACCAACCATTCGTAAATTCCAAAGTGTCAACACTTTTCAGCCATTATGCCAACGGCTATCCAAATTCATCCATACGGGGAAATGGATCCGAGCTTGGATCCAGTTCTGAACTCACACATCTGAGATCTCATTTGAGAATCTAGAGGAGTGGATCAGAGAGCAAGGGGCCGAGTTTCAACATAATTTATGAACTTCGAACTCAAGGGCCGCTTGGTTTGAGGGGTTTGGCATGTGGAATGACAATAATTTCAATATTTAGTACTTGGTACACTATCATGTCCAATTCATGATTCCTGACTAAATTGGGAGGAATCACTCAAAATTCTCAACTCATTTCCAATAGTGAATAAATAAAAGATAAAATATTTTGTTAAAATACTTCCTTTCTCCCTCTCCCAGGCTCCCACCATCGAGCCTCCCCTTCCTCCCGTCTTCAACATTCCTCTCTCCCCCATGGCATCTGACAACTCCTCCCTCTTTCCTTATCTCTGACCACTTTTCCCTCTTTATCAGCATCTAACAACACCCCCTCCTCCTTTGTTTCCAATTTTCTTCTTTTTCCATGGCATCTGACAAATCACTCTTCTTCTCCCACTGTCGGTCACTCCCCCCACACCCCAGTTGACCCTTTTCTCTCCTCTCTCGCCATCAAATCGTCCTCCTCATCACAATCAATCTCTTCTCTTCTCTTTGTGAAGGGCTCTAACTGGATTGCATTGTATGGTGTTTCTCATAGGTTTCAGCAGAGGATGCAATTTGCTGTTTTCTTTTGCAAAATTTTTTGTGAATATTTGAAAGTTGCAGTTGTAACTTATTGAGAAAAGGAAAAAATGACAAACATCCAGATCTTTTATTGATTAGTCATGAGTTTTTGTTGGTAATTGTTAAACAAAAAAACAAAAAAAAAGATTTGGATTGGTAGTGATTCGGTGGCGGTCTAATGGTGGGCGTGATTATCAATCCAGGAAAGAGAATAATAATTAAAAATAAAAAATTAATTTTGATATCATTCCAACTATATTTATACCAAGCACTAGTCTGTAAAATGATACCAGGGGTTCAAACCCATACTAATTTTTTGTATATGATTCCATCTCAAATACTAATTCCAAAGCATGAACCAAGCACCCCCTCAAAATGTCAAGTTCGATCTCGAGCTCGAGTTAAAAAAAAATAAATATTATTATTTTATTTTTAAAAAATAAATAAAATAATATTTTTTCTTAACAAATAATAAAATATTACGAATATATATGTAATTTTACTATTAATATATATATACACACACACATATATAATCGAGCCACCTCGCGAGCTAATGAGTTTAGTATTTTTAAACTCAAATTCGACTTAGTTAACTCGAACTCAATCTTGACAGAGCTCAAGTTGAACTCGGATTCAAGCCGCTGGTGATCAATTTGCGAGCGGCTCGATTCGTTTTTAGTCCTAGTATTGAGGATGCTGCACCTGCCACAATTTATTGACATAGTAGAGAAGTGAAAGAACTAGCGAAAGGGGAAAAAATTGGTGTATGCGTGCGGTGTTGGTTCTCGACCAAAATAAATCATATAAGTCACAATAATTTCTCTAATAAAATTTAACAAATAAATTAACAAAAATTCATACCTTAATCTTGCATTAAAAATGCAAATAATTTGTTCCATAAAAATATTGATTTTGGCATGGGTTGAGGCGCGGACTAGGTCGCTCTTTTTAAGACGATTCGCGCCCCTACGGAGTATCCTCCGGTGTAGTAGGTCTCAGCACGTCGCCTCCAGGATACAACAGCCCAACCTTTTGCACACTGTAGTCTACTCCAATCTACACTATTGGAGCAAGACAGAAACCTCACACTAACACTGTTCTTTGCCCTATAAACTCTTATAGTAGTGGAGGAAAAATAGAAGGTAGTATAGAGATAGTAATGTATATATTTGGTTTGGTTGATAGATGCCTTATATATAGGCTAAGAAATTAGGAATATTAAAATACCAACATTAATAGGAATTAACACCTCATATTTCAATTACAAATTGAAAAGTCTATATTCATTGTATAACGGTAAAAAAAATTACTAAATGATTTCATAAAACCTAATCATTACATAAGTTACAAAAGCAAGACATAAATCCCATAGGTTACACATTTAAATGTTTCAATTTGTAACTGAAAATTTATTTCAAGAATTTGTAATTTATTTTATTCGAATTCAAAATAAATATGTGATATTTTTTATTAAAATATCCAACAATCCCCCACTTATTTTAATAAAAAATATAATATTCAAAGCTTAACACTTAATAGGGCAAAGATTAAAAATTCATGCATAATGAAGGTGGCAATGCCTTTAAACCTTCACTTAGTGCTCAACAATTCCCGTGCTAGAGTCAAAGTGGACTTAGCCTTTAAACGATGACTACTTGAGGGAACGTGAAATCGTATCACACACATGAACCTTTCAGTGTTCTCAAATAGGTTTCATAAGCCAGCACATTTATGGCCTTGTGCTTTATCCCGATTTTCATGAGTGCTCTAGAGAACCAGCCCAAATTCTCATAGGAAGCGGCCCTACTTCCACACTCATATAGGTGAGTCTATCAAGGATGCTCCTATGATTTAGACATCCCACCCATAAGGGCTATAGAACTCATTAAGGGAATAAAAATCCCAACCTCGCTTATCGTCATAGGATCACAAATGCACTTACATCATAGGGATAGACAATATAATCAAAGTAGTGCATATTAATCAACCAAATCACTCTATGATTCGTTTGTCTCCGACCTAGTTTTTGGGATCTCCAGTCCCTAGGTGGTTGTATCCTCATAGGTGATTTTTAACATATATTAGACTTTTGTCTTATCCTTCTCGATGTGTATCATATCCTTGACTCAAGCTTGAGATTTATATTTTCAACACAAATAAAATAACAAAGATATGATATTCTCAAATTTTTTCAAATAATCTCTTAGTGGTCCAAATACAGGGAACCAATCTTCGATGGAAAATTTCTCATCCATATATTTTTGCCAAATAGTGTAGGCGTATATTTACTCATAAGTAATTTTTTAATTTTTTCTATGGCCAGTTGTCTAGTGATGTACTAGAAGCCATTCTCAAAAATTTCCATGGTTATTTTTGCTTTTGCAAAAATATCAAAAAATATTTCAAGTACCTTCACATCAGGTCATACTTTTCAGTGAATGCTAGTCTGCACAACTCAAAATAAAGTTAGAATAGATTCAAAAAACAATAATTATGTTATACTCACAAATTGAGCAAATAGAATGGGCATATATTTGCTCACATCAAGCAAAGCCACATTAATTTCCATCATTTCTGTAATCTTCTCAGTGGCTAATAATCTAGTAACCCGCCACTCTCATAGTCCTTAATGAATTTTCTTTTGCAAGAAAACTTCATAAGTAATTCAAATTTATCCAAATCATGCCTCACTTTTTAATCTGCACAACTCAAATTAGAGATTAAGAAAATTCAAAAAATATAATAGTCAATGCACTATTATGTTTTAATTTCAAATTTCAACTTGCAAGTAATGCAAGCCTTATAATGAAAAATCTCAAGAGTTTCAAAATTCATAGCTACCAGCTTAGTCAACATCCACTGTCCGCGTTTCCATCCAAGCATAGTCTTACTATAGTCATGCTTGGCCAGGAAATTAAGTATTCCAGTTTTCATTAAATGCAAAGACAGCCACATAGCAAACAACATGAAATAATTTAATACAAATCCAAAAGTTGTTGGTTGCCTGCAAATTGATGGCCTTTGACTCGAATACATATTTTTCAATGTACAATATCACATTTTCAACTCAAAAGTTCATATTCACAATTTTAACAAAATACAAGTCATGAGAATAGAATTGTTGAGAATTATATGGCTAATAACCTTATATTTCACAACTTCAAGCCACTAAAGCTATTATCCATGTATATAATTTTTCCTTGGTGACAGTGTAACCTTTTCTTCATGTATTATCAGTACCGTTTATTGCTTGTGAAAATGCAGACCTCAAGCTGGACTAAGATCATATGAATTGAAGACAAAACTAGAGAATTTTAAACCCCCACTATTTAAATATAACTTGAACCCTCATAATTGCAGTTTTTTTTTTATGCACCTTGATACCACTATTCTTAAGACAATAACTGGCCACGTTATACATGCATTTCAGGGAGTATATATCTTTATCACCAAATTAATCATTTATATGTCAATGCCAAAATTTTCAATCGGAATAAATCCGTTAATATAAGAGACATTGAAAGTTCACTATGTAACATGACAAGCTCATGCGAAAATAGTTGTTTCATACAACATATATTAAAAACTCAAAAATGGCAAAAAAATTATTATATTTGGTCTACTAATATACAAAGACATCATGCAAGTACCATTTTTCCCTTGAACAAACAAATACATGATATTCTGTTAATAATAGGCAACTTGGATTCAAAAGTATATATTGCGAATTATTTATAGGCGCTTACACAATATTGATACCAGACTCTAAAGCACATAAAACCAATGGATATTACCCTTTCTAGTCTCAGTCTATAATTGTGACCATTCACATGAAATATCTTGTTTATTAAAGTTTATCCGGATTATGTTATACACCATGTAAGATTCTTATCGTCGGGATTATGTTAGTTTTATGATTAGATTATTTAGAAGCAAAACATGCAATGATAACTTGATCTTATGTGAAGAGGCTAAATCGTCTTAAAATTGTTGGTTCTCGACCAAAATAAATCATATAAGTCACAATGATTTCTCTAATAAAATTTAACAAATAAATTAACAAAAATTCATACCTTAATCTTGCATTAAAAATGCAAATAATTTGTTCCATAAAAATGTTGATTTGGCATGGGTTGAGGTGCGGACTAGGTCGCTCTCTTTAAGACGATTCGTGCCCCTACGGAGTATCCTCCGGTGTAGTAGGTCTCAGCACGTCGCCTCCAGGATACAACAACCCAACCTTTTGCACACTGTAGTCTACTCCAATCCACACTATTGGAGCAAGACAGAAACCTCACACTAACACTGTTCTTTGCCCTATAAACTCTTATAGTAGTGGAGGAAAAATAGAAGGTAGTATAGAGATAGCAAAGTATATATTTGGTTTGGTTGATAGATGCCTTATATATAGGCTAAGAAATTAGGAATATTAAAATACCAACATTAATAGGAATTAACACCTCATATTTCAGTTACAAAATGAAAAGTCTAGATTCATTGTATAACGGTAAAAAAAATTACTAAATGATTTCATAAAACCTAATCATTACATAAGTTACAAAAGCAAGACATAAATCCCATAGGTTACACATTTAAATGTTTCAATTTGTAACTGAAAATTTATTTAAAGAATTTTTAATTTATTTTATTTGAATTCAAAATAAATATTTGATATTTTTTATTAAAATATCCAACATGCGGTGTGTCACCATCTATTGTTGTGGATTACCGTTCGTTTGAAATGTTGTACAATATGGTTCTGTGGCATTCTCCTTGTGGCATTTTCAAACTTAGCATTGATGGTTGTTTTAAGGGGAATTGGGGAATGAGTGGGGGTGGTGGTATCCTTTGTGATCCTGGGGGAAAATTCGTACTTGCTTTTTCGGCCTTTTTTGGGTATGTTTCAAGCATACAAGCTGAAGCTAAAGCAATGTTGATTGGAGTGTGAGGCTATGTTTTGAGCATGGTTTTACAAGTTTACAAGACGAGTCTGATTCGCAAGTCTCGGTTCAGGTTCTTCGAGCAAATTCATATTAGAGCAAATTAAGTAGTTAGGCCTTGGTTCTGATCGGTTTTTCCTTTGTTACAGGGTAACTAATAAAGTTGCAGATATTCTATCCAATGAAGGCTATGCTCATAGGAATTCTACAGTTAAAATCTATGAACATGAGGTTGATCTTCCCACTTTGGCTCGGGGTGAATTTAGGCCTGGTCGTCTAGCTTTTCCTTCTATTAGGCGATTCAGGACTTAAATATGTGTATAATTTTCAATTATTTTCCAAGTTTTACTTTTGAACGTTAATCATGTATTTTTGGAGGTAAGGTTTATATCCTCCTCTTATAAATTTATCTCATATTAATAAAGGATTAATATTTCCTACACTGTCAGTGTATATATTGACGGAGTTAGATAAATGCCACATCATCCGAATTTGAATTTGAACATCAAATTTTGTATATATAACATGCATCCAGACCCACTAATATATACGTTGTCGGTGAATAAAAGATTTACCTTTAATAAAATTTTGGATTGGCATCCCACCCCTTTGTACCGGGTTTGCCAATTAAAAAAAAAAAAGAAATATTGTACAATAATTATCAATTATCAAAATCAGTTTATGTTCACAGTGCGTCACCATTTGTTGTTGGTGAATTACTGTTTCCTGAGAAAGTTGTATAATAATTAGCAGTTATCAAACCATGTGAAGTTGTATATCTCACCAGTAAAGACCCCTACATTTGACATTCACTAACCGTAATTGAAAAATGTCCACACTTTTGACTTCATTAATAGTGTATTTAGGGTCTGTTTGGTTGGAAGTAAAATGTTTTCCTTGGGAAAATATTTTCCGTGGAAGTAATTTTCCATGAAAATCATTTCCCTTTCATTATTTTCAGGTGTTTGGTTAGCTTATTGAAAATATTTTCTTACTTCATTTTTCTGGTGTTTGTTTAACTTTTGAAATATTTTCACTTTTATCTCTATCTTTACTTTCTACACATTATAACTACATACTTCTTCCCATGCAAAATAAGAAAATTTATCTCATTGTTTAACTTTAAAAAATCTTGGAGAAATGTATATATGAATAAAAAATATCTCCTTAAGCAATAAACAAATTGCTGGCCATTTAGTGTCAAATATCAATCACATGCAATGCTTATTGTGACATATATCTTGCACTCTCACTGCTGAAAGTTTCTCTAGAAAAGAATGTCCCTATTATACATAATTAATTACTAGCATAGGATGAGCAGGATGAGGTTTTTTTTTATTTTGAATATACTAGGGGAGGGTTGGGTGGTACGGGGGAGGGAGTGTAAGGAAGAGGTCTTGGGTTCGAATCCTCCTGTTTACACTAAAAAAAAAAAGAACATACTACAAGATGTTTTCAGTAAGTTTGGAACATACTACAGGCGGGATGCATGCATTTCAGAAAACAACTTTAATAAGTTTGGAAGGGAAGTTGTTTTCCATAAGATGAGTAAAAATATTTTACATAGAAAAATATTTTCAGTAACTTTTGTGCAACCAAACACGGGAAATTAGGAAAATATTTTCCTGGAAAACATTTTCACCCGAAACAAACGGACCCTTAATGTTTAATTTTACATAAAAAGACAAAAAAAAGTAATAAAAAAAAGATTAATCGTTTCTATACGATCAATGTATACACTGACGATATTTGGTAGAACAAGATTTAACGTCAATGTTAAAAATAAAATAGGAAAGATCCAAAACTTATACACTGACTATATATGTAAAGGAAAGATTAATCAAATATGTGAAGCCCTCCAAAAACTACAGGAAAGATCAGGTTGTGTTTACCGTTCAAAATATATAGATTTTTGAGAAAAGATCCAAAACTTATACACTGACTATATATATATATATATATAGGGAAGATTAATCCTATAGATGGAGCCCTCCAAAAATTATAGGAAAGATCAAGTTGTCCTTACCGTTCAAAATATATAGATTTTTCAGGCTAGAATTTTAGCGCTCCATTAATTTACAAACAGTCTCGTCAACTTCTATGGCATAACTTTAAAGAAGAGATCCATCATGATAAAGATTTCTCAAGAAAATTATTTTGATTAAATTCAAAGGTATAGGTGAAAAGAGTCATTTCAATCTTGTTCTTGGAAAGACAAACCCCACATATATAGTAAATTAAATGAATGCACTTGATTTGGGTGGTTTTGAATTTTTTTCAACACCCTCACTATAAAGCTTAATAACAACATTATGTTTGTAAGTTGTGTGGTAAAGAAGGTTGAACTTATTTAACACTCCCTTGACCAAACTTATTTAATTCGGGAGATAATGAGTATGTGGTTGTGTGGTAAACAATGTCAAAATTAAGTTTAAAAAATAAAATTGGTGGCGTACGGGTAAGTCATGTGAAAGTAAAATACTGGGCTAGCTGTAAATGTACAGCATAAGTCCATCAGCACAGGTAGATCACTGTCACGTAAATTAGAAGATCTAATGATATACGATCGAACAGGGAACCAATTTGAGATTGAAATTGGAAGAAAATTTTACCCATCTAGAGTGTTAAAGAAAAGTATAACTTTCTTTACATTAGTGACAGAGTCTACGTTCTTTCAGTTTGATTGCACTTTGCCACCTTCAACTTTGACACTTGCCATATTTTACCCTCCTAAACCTAAAAAACATGCAATTTGTCCCTGTGAAGACTAGTCAAATGTTGGAAATTTTAACTGTTAAAAAAAAAAAAGAAATGTTAGCAATGATATTATTTCCCTTTATTGTGGAAATTATCTGTAAATTTACTCTTATTGTCCTTTCATTGCTCAAGCATATGCATGTTCTTTATTGTATTTTTAATGGAAAAATATTAACTAATAAGAGCTAAAAGATCTATTTTCAATTTATTTGCCTTAAAATCTTTGCTTTCTCCTTTTGGGTTAATTTTTTCTTCTACAATTATTTTCCAATCTACTAGAATTGAAATTGGACAACAATGGAAATAGTAGTAATAAAAATAGAAATTGAATTTAGCAAAATTTTAAAAACATAAGGTACTATTAAGCTTGTTTATTGTTAAATAGTACTTTTCTACTTTTTTAGGTTTAAGTAAATTGTTAACAGAATATTACTATCATTTTTTCATTAACTAAAATTATTAAAAAGGGCTAATGTGCCAAATTTTTAAACTTAGAGAGAGCCATAGACGTTGACTTAGACCTCACTTTCTTTTATCCCAGCAATATAGGGGTGAGTAAAGCACTAGAAAATGCATCCACTCGTGACGAATTAAATGGAAGTCTCTTGCGTATGCAAAAGCAAAGCTAGTCTTAATACTTCCCTGTATTGTCATACTACAGGAATTAAGTGCTCCAAAAGAGTTTGTTTGTTCTGAGTTCTGACGCAAAACATTTTCCGTCGCAAAATATTACTATATTTTCCTATGTTTGATTGCCTAAGAATTACTTTCTCGTGAAGGAAATGTTTTACACCAAACAAATGTAACAAAAACTTTCACGAGTAATTAGCCAATAATCACCAAAACGACTCCAAACAAGATGGAAAGAACATATTGAACGGAAAAAGAGGTATTCCAAAACTATTCCAAACAAGATGGAAAGAACTAGACATTGGATGGAAAAAAGAGACATTCCAGTTCTAAGTGAAGTCATCGATGTTGGTTAATGGATGAAGAAACAAACATGTTTGGGCATACAGACAGTTCCCTGGGTATCAAGTACTTCGTCAGAAATGGTTTTGGAAGATATACCGACACCGTAAAGCATGGGAGAGAGCAGATATTTTCATGAAATCATGACCTCATAAAAAAAACATATAGATTCACATCATCTATAACCTATGTTCTTGGAGGTGGGCGTTTGTAAGGAGGATTCCACACTGTTGGGTTAAGCGGTAAATGAGGGTCTACAGTCAAATCATGAACAAACGGACAACTTGAAGCATACTCGCAGGATCCAAACAAGACATAATGGGAGCACACCCTTGCCTCCTGCATTTAGAAGTATAAAGGACGTTTTCAAATCCAAAAAAAAAAAAAAACCATGAAAGTTAAGATGCTTCTAGTAAACAACTTAGCAAAGAACTCACCATACTGACCAACATTATTCAGGAACTTCATAATTTTTTGTTTTATCAAATATTTTAAAACTCAATGCACCTGACATTTCTAGAATTTCAATGACAATAGAAAAGAGATATCACAACTTACCGTAAGAGTCATTTTGGGTTGTATCACAAGAAGAATCATCCTTAAGATAAGAACACCGGCCAGGAGTTCCACAACAACTTCTCGAAAGTTCCTCATTCTTAGATTTCAATGAGAAAAATTTTTTATACAACTTTTTATGCTCCCCGTAAAAGTTGAAAATTTCAAAAAGCAGCTTTAGTATTTTCGTAGTGAAAGTGCACAAGATTTTAGATTGAGAGAAATTCTATATGGAAGTCATAACTCCTGAAGTTACCAAATATATCAAAACTATAATTGTCTCTTTACACCCAAACAAACACGCAAGAAAAAGACAAGACAAAGAATTAAGAAAGACCAATTTTTTATTCTCATAGAACACAATTACTTTAGATGGGAAGAGCAACATATATAATTTTGACCTCCAAAATAATTTCCAGTAGCTAACATATTGGATTAACTAGAAAACGAACCGTGGCATAATTCCAAGCTCCCATGTAGGACTTCCAACTCTTGGACTGCTGCGATGGTAAATCTCTATACGTCTAGGAAGAAGATCTCGACATTCCATGAATAACACAGCCCCAAAAACTGGTCACGGAGCAGGTAAGCGATTATCTACAGCAGAATGGAAATGAGCGTATAGATATCCCATAAAAGAATACAGTGGTCCTCTGGTAGAGAGCATAGGATACACCGGTGCCATGTGATACGATACAGGAGGCAAATAAAAATACATGTTTCCTATTGAGGGATATCCAAACCCTCTGATAGGCAACGGGATAGACAAATCAGACTGTTTAGACGGCAAGAGATGAAACTCTGGATGATTGCACTTGCATAGGACAACGCGTAAACATCTACCTTGTAAATAATTATTGTAATCTTCTGCATCCTGTAAAATTGCAACTCCTGAATCAACATTTTAAAGCTAAAACCATATCATCCAAACTATAATTGAAAAAATTGAGAAACATGAATTGACATGTTAAAGAAGCACCGGACGCAAAGGAAAACCCATACTGTTGTACATGACTCCTCGTTTGCAACCATTCAGAGGATGATGATATTTACATCTTTTCTCGTACGGACAATCACCAGAATGCAGGTATTCCTATAAAAGAGCCAAAAAGAAAGAGATGAACAATAAAAAGTATGATAAAGTCCTGGGGACTGAGATTAGCAGGTTAGTTTTCCACTTGCCAATAATCCTTTCTTAGTCGAAACCTTCAATTTTATAACAACAAATCAAACAAACCAAAAAACCTTTAAGAAAGAGACAGAGACCGGTAGAACAAGCCGGATGATCAATAAAATTTTCCTTATAAACCAAAGAGATTTCTCACTATAAGTTTAACCTTCTACAAGCACAGTATACAACAAAATAAAATAGTGCACTCCAATTCATTATAAGAAGATAATTGTGCATATCAGCATGCATCAAAATTCTTTTTAAAAAACAAAGTTATTGTACGTCCTCCCACTAATTCCAACTGTACTTGTCCAAGTTTTCGATAAATCTGCTCATCTCTACCACATCTAGTATAAATTATACCAATTGACTAATATTGTGTGTCCAATTGACTATGCAAAGTAGTTTATTTTCGATTGAATGTGTTTACTTGAGAATCGAATAACACATATTAGTCTCACTACCTTTCTTATTACTAGAATACAAATTTTAAACCCAACAAGTAGAATCTACCAGTAAAATGAAAATGATACAACTGCCAAAATGTTTACATTAAAATGGTAGAAAGCAAAACCATCTACCGAGGAAAAAAATAGCACATATGACTAACAAATGACAAGTTTAATAGATTAATTTGTTGCATGCAAGAACCTTCAAGTGCAAACTGCAATATGAATTTAAAAAGAAATCAATGTCAGATCTCAACCTAAAGGGTTTACAACACAGAGGAAACGTACATCTTATCTGATAAAATATTAAAAAGTACACTAACTGACTGCACCTCTAACTCCCATGTAGGACTTCCAACTCCTGGACTACAGCGGTGGTACATCTCCATGCATTTGAGAAGAAGATCTCGACATTCCATGAATAACACCACCCCCAAGAGCTAGTCGCGGAGCAGGTAAGCGATTATCTGCAATAGAATGCAAATGAGCGTACGGATATCCCATAGAAGAATACACTGGTTCTCCGGTAGGGAGCATAGGATACACCAGTGCCATGTGATAGGATACAGGAGACAAATATTGAGGGATATCCAGGTCCTCTGGTAGGCAACGGGATAGACATATCAGACTATCTAGGTAGCAAGAGATAAAACTCTGGATGATTGTACTTGCATAGGACTCCACGTAAACATCTACTCTTTAAATAATCATTACAATCTTCTACATCCTGTGAAATTGCAACACTTGGAACAATCCATTTTAAAGCTAAAACCACATCAGCCAAACTATAATTGAAAAAAATGAGAAACATGAATTGACAAGTTAAAGAAGCACCGGGCGCAAAGGAAAACTCAATCTGTTGTACACGACTCCTCGTTCGCAACCATTCAGAGGATGATAATATTTACATCTCTTCCCGTACGAACAATCACCAGAATGCAGGTATTCCTATAAAAGAGTCAAAAAGAAAGAGTTGAATAATAAAAAGTATGATAAAATCTTGGGACTGAGATTAGCAGGTTAGTTTTCCACTTGTCAATAATCTTTTCTTATTCGAAACCTTCAACTTCATAACAACAAATCAAACACATCAAAAAACCTTTAAAAAAGAGACAGATAGCGGTAGAACAAGCCGGATGATCAATAAAATTTCTCCTATAAATCACAGAGATTTCTCACTACAAGTTTTACCTTTTAAAAGCACAGTGTACAACAAAATATAATAGTGCACTCCAATTCATTATAAGAAGATAACTGTGCATATCAGCATGCACCAAAATTCTTTTTAGAAAATAAAGTTATTGTATGTCCTCCCACTAATTTCAACTGTACTTGTACAAGTTTCGGATAAATCTGCTCATCTCAACCACATCTAGTATAAATTATACCAATTGACTAATATTGTATGGTCCAATTGACTATGCAAAGTAGTTTATTTTCGATTGAATGTGTTTACTTGAGAATCGAATAACACATATTAGTTTCACTACCTTTCTTATTACCAGAATACAAATTTTAAACCCAACAAACAGAATCTACCAGTAAAATGAATATGATACAACTGCCAAAATGTTTATATTAAAATTGTAAAAAGTAAAACCATCTACCGAGGGAAAAAAATAACACATATGACAAACTAATGACAAGATTAATAGATTAATTTTTTTGCATGCAAGAACCTTCAAGTGGAAACTGCAATATGAATTTAAAAAGAAATTAATGTCAGATTTTAACTTAAAGGGTTTACAACATAGAAGAAATGTACATCTTACCGGATAAAATATTAAAAACTACACTAACTGACTGCAACCCTAACCCCCATGTAGGACTTTCAATTCCTAGGCTGTTGCGGTGGTACATCTCTATGCATTTAGGAAGAAGATCTCGACATTCCATGAATAACACCAGCCCCAAGAGCTGGTCGCGGAGCAGGTAAGCGATTATCTGCAGTAGAATGCAAATGAACATACGGATATCCCAAAGAAGAATACACTGGTCCTCTGATAGGGAGCATAGGATACACCGGTACCATGTGTTAGGATACAGGAGACAAATATTGAGAGATATCTAGGTCCTCTGGTAAGCAACGGGATAGACATATCAGACGATCTAGGCGGCAAGAGATGAAATTCTGGATGATTGTACTTGCACAGGACTCCACGTAAACATCTACCCTATAAATAATTATTACAATCTTCTACATCCTGTGAAATTGCAACACGTAAATCAATATTTTAAAATAAAACCACATCAGCCAAACTATAATTGAAAAAAAATGAGAAACATGAATTGACAAGTTAAAAAAGCACCGGGCACAAAAGAAAACCCAATCTGTTGTAAACGGCTCCTCGTTCGCAACCATTCAGAGGATGATGATATTTACATCTCCTCTCGTACGAACAATCACCAGAATGCAGGTATTCCTATAAAAGAGCAAAAAAAAAAGAGTTGAACAATAAAGAGTATGATAAAGTCCTGGGAACTGAGATTAGTAGTTTAGTTTTCCACTTGCCAATAATCCTTTCTTATTCGAAACCTTCAACTTCATAACAACAAATCAAACACACCAAAAAATCTTTAAAAAAGAGAAAGAGAGAGCGGTAGAACAAGCCGGATGATCAATAAAATTTCCCCTATAAACCACAGAGATTTCTTACAACAAGTCTACCTTCTAAAAGCACAATATACAACAAAATATAATAGTGCACTCCAATTCATTATAAGAAGAGGACTGTGCATATCAACATTCACTAAAATTCTTTTTAAAAAATAAAGTTATTATACGTATTCCCACTAATTCCAACTGTATTTGTCCAAGTCTTAGATAAATCTGCTCATCTCTACCACATCTAATATAAATTATACTAATTTACTAACATTGTATGTCCATTTGACTATGCAAAATAGTTCATTTTTGATTGAATGTGTTACTTGAGAATCGAATTACACATATTACTCTCACTACGTTTCTTATTAACAGAATACAAATTTTAAATACAACAAGCAGAATCTACCAGTAAAATGAAAATGATACAACTGCCAAAATGCTTACATTAAAATGGTAAAAATCAAAACTATCTACTGAGAAAAAAAAAACATATACGACCAACAGATGACAAGTTTAATAGATTAATTTGTTGCATGCATAAACCTTCAAATGGAAACTGCAATATGAATTTAAAAGAAATCAATATCAGATCTCAACTTAAAGAGTTTTCAACATAGAGGAAACGTACATCTTACCTGATAAAATATTAAAAACTACACTAACTGATTGCACCCCTAACTCCCATGTAGGACTTTCAACTCTTGGACTGCTACGGTGGTACATCTCTATGCATCTGGGAAGAAGATCTCGACATTCCATGAATAACACAGCCCTAAGAGTTGGTCACGGAGTAGGTAAGCGATTATCTGCAATAGAATGCAAATGAGCGTATTGATATCCCATAAAAAAATAGACTGGTTCTCTGGTAGGGAAGATAGGATACATCGATGCCATGTGATACGATACAGGAGACAAAAGAGAATACATATTTCCTATTGAGGGATATCCAAGTCCCCTTGTAGGCAACGGGATAGACAAATCAGACTGTCTAGGCGGCAAGAGATAAAACTCTGAATGATTGCATTTGCATAGGACTACGCGTAAACATCTACCTTGTAAATAATTATTACAATCTTCTGCATCCTGTAAAATTGCAACACCCGAATCAATATTTTAAAGGTAAAATCATATCATCCAAACTACAATTGAAAAAATTGAGAAACATGAATTGACATGTTAAAGAAGCACCGGACGCAAAGAAAAACCCATATTGTTGAACAAAACTGTAGACACCAAATTTTTGGGTTCTATTTTGGATTTATTACTATTTAATTTTATTACTATTTCATCCACTAATTTGAAAAAAAAGAGAAAATGATGAAAAAAAAGGAAAATAATGAAAAAATGAAAAGAAAAATCAAAAATTGCCTTTTTTGCTGTTTATTATTTCTAGTTTATTTATTTTTATCTGATGTTAATTAAATTGTTGATTTTTACTTAATTTTATTATCATTTTTTGTTAAATTACTTTAAAAAAAGAAAAAAGGAAAAAAGAAGAAAAAAAAAAGAAAGGAAAATTAGCATTTCGTTTTATCTTAATTAGCATTTCTGCATTTATCTTTTATTTTTTTTATTATTATTTATTAGGTAATTAGTTATCTATATTAATTAGTTATTTAAAAAAAAAAAAAAAAAAAACCAAACCGCGGCTTGCAAGCTGCATTTTTTTTTGCAGCTTGCAAGGACAGCCACGGAGGTCCCTTTGGAGGGCTGGATGTGAAGGCAAGGGAGGCCTTTCATCCTCACCATTGGGGTGAGGGTTTAGGAACTTGGGAGTTCCGTATAAAAGGCAAGAAGAAAACAGTAGCCGCAAGGGAGGGGGTTTTAGAGAGGTTGACAGCTAGAGAGGTTTCGGGAGAGCTAGCAAACGGGAGAGAAAAATAGCAAAGAGAGCAGAACTTCGGGTGGCGGCTGAGGAGAGAAAAGGAGGATAGATTATGGTGAAGAGTAAGAAAGGTTGCGGGCAACAGAAATAGAGGGGACAGTAACGGCTAAGAAAGAGAGAACCGAGAGTGGAACAGAGGGAGAGGGTTGCGAGGCATTTTGGGAAGAAAGAAGGGAAAAGCTACGGCTGAACGAGGAGAAACCAAATCGAAGCTCCAAGCTGCGGCCCGTCAGTCCCAGGAGAAAATTTTGCAGCTTTCCATCAGTAGTTCATTCGCCCTTGAATCTGCTCATCTTACCGCATCATGTGATGTTCCGTTGTTTAAAACATCAGGGGTAATCTCTAAACTCCCTTCCGTCATCTAAGTTTGGTCTTATGACAGAGTGTATCATTTGATTTGCTTGACATTGGGAGTTGTAGCGTTAAGTTGTTTTGGTTCAAATTTGATGTTTGGTTGGATGCTTTGTCTTGATGAGATCGCGGTGGGCATAAAACCAAAAATGTTGCAGTGAAAGAAAACCAAAAAGGAGAAAGCTATAGAGGCCTAGTAATCCTGTTCTGAGGTTCCTTTTGCATGTTTAGAGGATAAGTTTCAGTGGTCTTACCATCTGTATTAAAACTTTGATGTTAGCTGAGAAAGTCTTGATCAAAGTGCGCATTTGAATCTGGATTTGTGTGCGAAAATGAAAATACAGCAGGCTTATACTTTCATTTGCTGGAGCTCTAGTCTGATTGAAATTTGTGGTTTAGTCGATATGTCATATGCACATTCACACTAAGTTTCCTACTCTTGTATCCTTGCTGCATTTTATGGATGATTGCACCTAGGAATCTGCGGAAGAAAGTAAATGGCTTATGAGCATAAGTTGATGTTTCTTCTGCTGCCGCAGCATATGCTTCCCTCTTAGTCAGTCATTTGAACTTTAATGTTTCGTTGCTTTTATTGGGCTTGGGGTAATCAAAATGTCTAGTTGCTAAGGGGTGCTGAGGGTTGATTTTAACTGTTTCTTTTGGTTGCTTGAACTGAGGTATGGAATTTGTGAAGAGCTTCATTAACTGCCGAGAGTTTTATGTCATAGCAGAAGCTTGTTCCCTTTGTATTTGCATGAAAGCTTTGCATGAAAAATCTTCCAAGAATCTCATGGTTTTAGCTATGTTTAATTGGAAATGGGTAAAAGTGCTGCATGAATCTTGATTGCCAAAAATTCCCTGGAGTTGCAAAAGCTCCCGAATGAAATTTGCAGCAGAGAAAAGGCTGCTGTATCTGTTTTGTTGTTCTTTCTCCGTGGTCTTTCACCGAGTTGGCCATCTCAACTTGATGGTTAATCTGGTGTGGAAAGGGGTAGTGTTTGCTTGGTATTGAGTTTGCATGTTTGGCTCTAAACATTCGAATCATGTTCGAACTTTGCTGGAAAATGAACTTCAAGTTATCAAATCATTTTACATGAACATCCTGTCCAGATTTTGTTTTTGTTTTTGCTGCATCAGTTCTTGTTATCTTTCTTGCTTGTTTGATCATTGAAGTTATGGGCCTTATTGCTTAGTTTCATGCCATGATTCTGATCAAAGAATTAGCTTTCAAAGCAAGCTGCATTCGGATGTGTATTTTGGCTGCTGAAAGCTTAAGGGAAATGTTGCAGACGTTTGTTTTCTCTTCGTGGATTGCATGAGCTGCATGAAATAATTCTCTGAAAATTGCACTTTGGCCCCCCAAGTCTCTCCTTGTTCCACTAAGACTCAATCAATTAAATAATTTCATCAATTTGATCCTTGGCAACATTAATTTTTGCAACTTCATTGCTTGCTTTGCTTCAATTAACTGCCATGCTTTGTCAATTGCACTCAAGTCATGACTTTAGGGGCTTTATGATCAAGTGAGCTTTGTTTTGCACATTTCTTTTAATTTTTCTTAAATAAAGTGGTACCTTGACATTTTTATTGTTTCGAAGCCATTTTTACTTCATTTGATTACCATCGCGAGGGAGGTATAACTTCTTTTATCCTTTTTTTGTCTCTCCTATGTGACCCTACGTGCTCCTACGTGTTATGTGAATATGCATGTCTATTTCGCTTTCCTTGCCTGTCCTTAATTCCTTGCATTTATTTTATTTATTTTTACTTTTATTTAAGTTATTCATTATGGGGTATCTGTACACCTCTTGGCTTGTAATAGATAGGGCTTGGCGAGCAATTTGGTCCATTTTCCCCTTCCCCTTTTGTTTTAGTTAGCAAATGTAATAGATTCATTAGCTTGGTTGCATGCCTATGTGTTATGTGTTAAGTGCTTTATTAGGCTCTTGCATCTAGTCGAGCATGCTAAGTGTTATATGCTACGTGTTTATAAGTGATTCGCATGTCTACTCGCTTTTTATAGTCATGAATGAATGTGATGGATGAATGGACGTCACCACACTAGTCCAATGCTAGTTGTGGCCCCTTTCCCGTCACCACACTAGTCCAATGCTAGTTGTGGTCCATTGTCCCGTTTTCCACTAGTCCAACGCTAGTAGGAAATTTCTAAAAAGGGCTAGTCCAACGCTAGACCCAATAGGCCGCCCCCCTTTCGTTAGTGCATATCTGCATGTTCACTACATTTCATGCATTTTTCTTAGTTTTTATCATTTGGCATGCTCCTCGAACCCCTTTTCCCCTCATTTTAAGATTTTTTGCATCTCATGCTAGGTATAGTGTACATTCGCCTGAGAGTCCCCTTTCGATAAGGGAAACGAGCGAGTGTGGCTCCAAAATAGCCTTAGCACGCTAGTTCTCCTTTCTAATCAAAGGGAAAATTAAAGTCACAAAGTTAGGAGTCCCCGTACCCGTTTTGCTTGCATTCCTCTAGGGTTCATGCATTTCATTTATTCGCTATCCTATACACTTCTACTTTATATTCTATCCCTTTTTCCACATTCTCATTTCACACTACTTTTGGGCGTTTTCACTTAACTACTCACACTTTATACCATATCACTCGCACACATGCACTTTATGTTATTTTCACATTATCATTCTTTACTCACCTTACCTTGTAAAGACATTTGCACACCTCCACTTACATCCTACTTTTTTTATCATTTTTCTCACTTCACACAAACTCACATTTTCACATGGCATGCATTCCACTCATTTTTACGTCATTTAGGATTATGTGTGACCTCTCCAAAGGATCATTATTGGGTTTCACAATTAATGCGATTGGCACCACTCAACCTTTGAAGAGAAATTTCCCCGATGTCCCCCTAGGTCTAGGTTTTTGCATTTATATAGACATATCCAACACGCAATACATACCTTGGGTAGAAAAATTAGGAAAAATTGGGTTAAGTCACGCAACTAGCCTTGGCTAGGATGAGGGAGTGCCTTAGGCTTTGCCTTTGCCTTCTCCCTCATCAAATGTGACCCCCGATCCCTCTTTTTGGTTACGTAGACCCAAAAGTTCTTTAAAAGGGTTTATTTACTTTTTTCATTCAAAAACAAAAATCATTTTTGGGTGACTTGGTACACCCTAACTCTATACCAAGTGGCGACTCCATTTTCATTAAAAAAACCCTTTTTTGAACTTTGTTTGGCCAAATCGTCGCATTCTTAAGTCCCATGGCCTTTTACTTTTCATTTCGCACACGTTCACATGTATATCATACACACTACTCACTCCCACACACACTCACATCACACATTCAAAAAGTGGGGCGCGACAAAAACTCCTCGTTCACAACCATTCAGAGGATGATGATATTTATATCTCTTCTCGTACGGACATTCAACAGAATGCAAGTATTCCTATAAAAGGGACAAAAAAAAGAATTGAACAACAAAAAGTATGATAAAATCCGGAGGACTGGGATTAGCAGGTTAGTTTTCCACTTGCCAATAACCCTTTCTTAGTCGAAACCTTCAACTTCATAATAACAAATCAAACACATCAAAAAATCTTTAAAAAAGAGACAGAGAAAGCGGTAGAACAAGCCAGATGATCAATAAAATTTCTCCTATAAACCACGGAGATTTCTCACTACAAGTTTTACCTTCTAAAAGCACAGTGTACAACAAAATATAATAGCGCACTCCAATTCATTATAAGAAGATAATTGTGCATATCAGCATGCACCAAAATTCCTTTGAAAAAACAAAATTATTGTATGTCCTTCCACGAATTCCAACTGTACTTGTTTAAATCTCGGATAAATCTGCTCATCTCTATCACATCTAGTATAAATTATACCAAATTGACTAATATTGTGTGTTCAATTGACAATGCAAACTAGTTTATTTTAGATTGAATGTGTTTACTTGAAAATCAAATAACACGTATTACTCTAACTACCTTTCTTATTAACAGAATATAAATTTTAAACCCAACAAGCAGAATCTACCAGTAAAATGAAAATAATACAACTGCCAAAATGTTTACATTAAAATGGTAAAAAGTAAAACCATCTACTGAGGAAAAAAAATAACACATATGACTAACAAATGACAAGTTTAATAGATTAATTTGTTCCATGCATGAACCTTCAAGTGCAAACTGCAATATGAATTTAAAAACAAATCAATGTCAGATCTCAACCTAAAGGGTTTACAACATAGAGAAAACGTACATCTTACCAGATAAAATATTAAAAAGTACACTAACTGACTGCACCCTAACACCCATGTAGGACTTTCAACTCCTGGACTGCTGCGGTGGCACATCTCTATGCATTTGGGATGAAGACCTCGACATTCCATGAATAACACCAACCCAAGAGCTGGTCGCGGAGCCGGTAAGCGATAATCTGCAGTAGAATGTAAATGTACGTACAGATATCCCAAAGAAAAATACACTGGTCCTCTGGTAGAGAGCATAGGATACACCGGTGCCATGTGATATGATACAGAAGGTAAATATTGAGATATATTCAGGTCCTCTGGTAGGCAATGGGATAGACATATCAGACAGTCTAGGCGGCAACAGATGAAATTTTGGATGACTGTAATTGCATAGCACTACATGTAAACATCTACCCTGTAAATAATTACTACAAACTTCTACATCCTGTGAAATTTCAACACTTTAATCAACATTTTAAAGTTAAAACCACATCAGCCAAACTATAATTGAAAAAAATGAGAAACATGAATTGACCAGTTAAAGATGCACCAGGCGCAAAGGAAAACCCAAGCTGTTGTACATGACTCCTCGTTCGCAACCATTCAGAGGATGATGATATTTATATCTCTTCCCGTACGGATAATCACCAGAATGCAGGTATTCCTATAAAAGAGTCAAAAAGAAAGAGTTGAACAATAAAAAGTATGACAAAGTCCGGAGAACTGAGATTAGCAGGTTAGTTTTTCACTTGCCAATAATCCTTTTTTAGTCGAAACCTTCGACTTCATAACAACAAATCAAACACACCAAAAAACCTTTAAAAAAGAGACAGAGAGAGCGGTAGAACAATCCGGATGATCAATAAAATTTTTCCTATAAACCATAGAGATTTTTCACTACAAGTTTTACCTTCTAAAAGCACAGTGTACAACAAAATATAATAGTGCACTCCAATTCGTTATAAGAAGATAACTGTGCAAATCAGCATGCACCAAAATTCTTTTTAAAAAAAAAATTTATTGCATGTACTCCCACTAATTCCAACTGTACTCGTTCAAGTTTCGGATAAATCTGCTCATCTCTACCATATCTAGTATAAATTATACTAATTTACTAACATTGTATGTCCATTTGACTATGCAAATTAGTTCACTTTCGATTGAATGTATTTACTTGAGGATCGAATTACACATATTACTCTCACTATTTTTCTCATTAACATAGTACAAATTTTAAATACAACAAGTAGAATCTACCAGTAAAATAAAAATGATACAACTGTCAAAATATTTACATTAAAATGGTAAAAATCAAAACAATCTACTGAGAAAAAAAAAACACATAGACCAACAAATGACAAGTTTAATAGATTAATTTGTTGCATGCATGAACCTTCAAGTGGAAACTGCAATATGAATTTAAAAAGAAATCAATGTCAAATCTCAACCTGAAGGGTTTCAACATAGAGGAAATGTACATCTTACCTGATAAAATATTAAAAACTACACTAACTGACTGCACCCCTAATTCCCATGTAGGGCTTCCAACTCCTGGACTGCTGCAATGGTACATCTCAATGCATCTGGGAAGCAGATCTCGACATTCCATGAATAACACAGGCCCAAGAACTGGTCGCGGAGTAGGTAAGCGATTATCTGCGGTAGAATGCAAATGAGCGTACTGATATCCTATAAAAGAATACACTGGTCCTCTGTTATGGAGCATATGATACACCGGGGCCATGTGATACAATACAGGAGGCAAATAAGAATACATGTTTCCCATTGAGGGATATCCAAACCTTCTGGTAGGAAACGTGATAGACAAATCAGACTGTCTAGACGGCAAGAGATGAAACTCTGGATGATTGCACGTGCATAAGACTACGCGTAAACATCTACCTTGTAAATAATTATTACAATCTTCTGCATCCTGTAAAATTGTAACACCTGAATCAACATTTTAAATCTAAAACCATATCATCCAAACTATAATTGAAAAAATTGAGAAACATGAATTGACATGTTAAAGAAGCACCGGACGCAAAGGAAAATCTATACTATTGTACTTGATTCCTCGTTCACAACCATTCAGAGGATGATGATACTTACATCTCTTCCCGTACGAACAATCACCAGAATGTAGGTATTCCTATAAAAGAGACAAAAAGAAAGAATTAAACAACAAAATATATGATAAAGTCTTGGGGACTGGGATTAGCAGGTCAGTTTTCCATTTGCCAATAATCTTTTCTTAGTCGAAACTTTCAACTTCATAACAACAAACCAAACACACCAAAAAATCTTTAAAAAAGAGACAGAGACCGGTAGAACAACCCGGATGTTCAATAAAATTTTCCCTGTCAATCACAGAAATTTCGCATTACAAGTTTTACCTTCTAAAAGCAAAGTGTACAACAAAATATAATAGTGCATTCCAATTCAATATAAGAAGATAACTGTGCATATCAGCATGCACCAAAATTCTTTTTAAAAAACAAAATTATTGTACGTACTCCCACTAATTCCAACTGTACTTGTCCAAGTCTCGGATAAATCTTCTCATCTCTACCACATCTAGTCTAAATTATACCAATTGACTATTATTGTGTCCAATTGACTATACAAAATAGTTTATTTTCGATTGAATGTGTTTACTTGAGAATCGAATTACACATATTACTCTCACTACCTTTCTTATTAACAGAATACAAATTTTAAATCCAACAAGCAGAATCTACCAGTAAAATAGAAATGATACAACTGCCAAAATGTTTACATTAAAATGGTAAAAAGCAAAACCATCTACTGAGGAAAAAAATAATACATATGACTAATAAATAACAAGTTTAATAGATCAATTTGTTGCATGCAAGAATCTTCAAGTGAAAACGGCAATGTGAATTTAAAAAGAAATCAATGTCAAATTTCAAGTTAAAGGGTTTATAACATAGAGGAAATGTACATCTTACCTAATAAACTATTAAAAACTATAATAGCTAACTGCATCCCTAACTCCCATGTAGGACTTTCAACTCCTGTACTGCTGCGGTGGTACATCTCTATGCATCGGGGAAGAAGACCTCGACATTTCGTGAATAACATCAACCCCAAGAACTGGTCGCAGAGCCGGTAAGCGATAATTTACAATAGAATGTAAATGAGCGTACAGATATCCCATAGAAAAATACACTGGTCCTCCGGTAGAGAGCATAGAATACACCGGAGCCATGTAATATGATACAGAAGGCAAATAAGAATACATGTTTCCCATTGAGGGATATCCAAATCCTCTGGTAGGGAACGGGATAGACATATCAGACTGTTTAGGCGGCAAGAGATGAAACTCTGGATAATTGTATTAGCATAGGACTCCACGTAAACATCTACCTTGTAAAAAGTTATTACAATCTTCTGCGTCCTGTGAAATTGCAACACTGGAATCGACATTTTAAAACTAAAACCATATCAGTCAAATTATAATTGAAAAAATTGAGAAACATGAATTGACAAGTTAAAGAAGCACGGTGCGCAAAGAAAAACCTAAGCTATTGTACATGACTCCTCGTTCGAAACCATTCAGAAGATGATGATATTTACATCTCTTCCCGTATGGACAATCACCAGAATGCAGGTATTCCTATAAAAGAGACAAAAAAAAAGAGTTGAATAACAAAAAGTATGATAAAATCCTGAGGACTGAGATTAGCAGGTTAGTTTTCCACTTGCCAATAATCCTTTCTTAGTCGAAGCCTTTAACTTCATAACAACAAACCAAACACATCAAAAAATCTTTAAAAAAGAGACAGAGAGACCGGTAGAACAAACCGGATGATGAATAAAATTTTGACTATAGACCATAGAGATTTCTGACTACAAGTTTTACCTTTTAAAAGCACAGTGTACAAAAAAATATATAGTGCACTACAATTCATTATAAGAAAATAACTATGCATATCAGCATGCACCAAAATTTTTTAAAAAAAATAAAATTGTTGTACGTCCTCCCACTAATTCCAACTGTACTTGTCCAAGTTTTGGATAAATTTGCTCATCTCTACCACATCTAGTATAAATTATACTAATTGACTAATATTGTGTGTCCATTTGACTATGCAAAATAGTTTATTTTTTATTGGATGTATTTACTTGAGAATCGAATTACACATATTACTCTCGTTACCTTTCTTATTAACAGAATACAAATTTTAAACCCAACAACCAGAATCTATCAGTAAAATGAAAATGATACAACTGCCAAAATATTTACATTAAAAGGGTATAAAGAAAAATCATCTACTGAGAAAAAAAAAATACATATGACTAACAAATGACAAGTTTAATAGATTAATTTGTTGCATGCATGAACTTTCAAGTGGAAACTACAATATGAATTTAAAAGAAATCAATGTCAGATCTCAACTTAAAGAGTTTTCAACATAAAGGAAACGTACACCTTACCTGATAAAATATTAAAAACTACTCTAAATGATTGCACCCCTACCTCCCATGCAGGACTTTCAACTCTTAGACTGTTGGGTGGTACATCTCTATGCATCTGGGAAGATGACCTCGACATTCCATGAATAACACTAGCCCCAAGAGCTAGTCGCAGAGCAGGTAAGCGATTATCTGCAGTAGAATACAAATGAGCGTACAAATATCCCATAGAAGAATACACTGGTTCTCCGGTAGAGAATATAGGATACACCGGTGTCATGTGATATGATACAAGAGGCAAATAAGAATACATATTTCCTATTGAGGGATATCCAGGTTCTTTAGTAGGCAACGGGATAGACATATCAGACTGTGTAGGCGGCAAGAGATGAAACTCCTAGACTATTGTATTTGCACAGGACTACACGTAAACATCTATCTTGTAAATAATTATTACAATCTTCTGCATCCTATGAAATTGCTACACTTGAATCAACATTTTAAAGGTAAAACCACATCAGCCAAACTATAATTGAAAAAAATTAGAAACATGAATTCAAAAGTTAAAGAAGCACTGGACGCAAAGAAAAATCCACGCTGTTGTACATGACTCCTCGTTCACAACCATTCAGTGGATGATGATATTTACATCTCTTCCTGTACGGACAATCACCAGAATGGAAGTATTCCGATAAAAGAGACCAAAAGAAAGAGTTGAACAACAAAAAGTATGATAAAGTCCTGGGGACTGGGATTAGCAGGTTAGTTTTTCACTTGCCAATAATTCTTTCTTAGTCAAAATCTTCAATTTCATAACAACAAACCAAACACACCAAAAAACCTTTAAAAAAGAGACAGAGAGACCGGTATAACAAGTCGGATGATCAATAAAATTTCTCACTACAAGTTTTGCCTTCAAAAAATACAGTATACAACAAAATATAATAGTGCACTCCAATTCATTATAAGAAGATAGCTGTGCATATCAGCATGCACCAAAATTCTTTTTAAAAAATAAAGTTATTGTTCGTCCTCCCACTAATTCCAACTATACTTGTCCAACTCTCGGATAAATCTGCTCATCTCTATCACATCTAGTATAAATTATACTAATTTACTAACATTGCGTGTCCATTTGACTATGCAAAGTAGTTTATTTTCGATTAAATATGTTTACTTGGGGATCGAATTACACATATTACTCTCACTACCTTTCTTATTAACAGAATACAAATTTTAAATACAACAAGCAGAATTTACCAGTAAAATGAAAATGATACAACTGCCAAAATGTTTACATTAAAATGGTAAAAATCAAAACCATCTACAGAGAAAAAAAACACATAAGACCAATAGATGACAAGTTTAATAGATTAATTTGTTGCATGCATGAACCTTCAAGTGGAAACTGCAATATGAATTTAAAAGAAATCAATGTCAGATCTCAACTTAAAGAGTTTTCAACATAGAGGAAACGTACATCTTACCTGATAAAATATTAAAAACTACACTAATTGACTGCACCCCTACCTCCCATGCAGGACTTTCAACTCTTGGGTTGCTGGGTGGTACAACTCTATGCATCTGGGAAGATGACATCGACATTCCATGAATAACACCAGCCCCAAGAGCTAGTCATGGAGCAGGTAAGCGATTATCTGCAGTAGAATGCAAATGAGCGTACAGATATCCCATAGAAGAATACACTGGTCCTCCGGTAGAGAACATAGGATACACCGGTGCCATGTGATATGATACAGAAGGCAAATAAGAATACATGTTGGTAGACATATCAGACTGTCTAAGCGGCAAGAGATGAAACTCTGGATGATTGTACTTGCATAGGACTCCACGTAAACATCTACCTTGTAAATAATTATTACAATCTTTTGCATCCTGTGAAATTGCAACACTTGAATCAACATTTTAAAGCTAAAATCACATTAGCCAAACTATAATTGAAAAAAAATGAGAAACATGAATTCAAAAGTTAAAGAAGCACCGGACGCAAAGAAAAACCCATGCTGTTGTACATGACTCCTCGTTCGCAACCATTCATAGGATGATAATATTTACATCTCTCCTCATACGGACAATCACCAGAATGCAGGTATTCCTATAAAAGAGACAAAAAGAAAGAGTTGAACAACAAAAAGTATGATAAAGTCCTGGGGACTGGGATTAGTAGGTTAGTTTTTCACTTGCCAATAATCCTTTCTTAATCGAAATCTTCAATTTTATAACAATAAACCAAACAAACCAAAAAACCTTTAAACAAAGAGATAGAGAGATCGGTAGAACAAGCCGGATGATCAATAAAATTTCGACTATAAACCACAGAAATTTCTCATTACAAGTTTTACCTTCTAAAAGCACAGTGTACAACAAAATAGAATAGTGCACTTTAATTCATTATAAGAAGATAATTGTGCATATCAGCATGCACCAAAATTCTTTTTAAAAAACAAAGTTATTGTACATCCTCCCACTAATTCCAACTGTACTTGTCCAAGTCTCGGATAAATCTGCTCATCTCTATCACATCTAGTATAAATTATACTAATTTACTAACATTGTGTGTCCATTTGACTATGCAAAGTAGTTTATTTTCGATTGAATGTGTTTATTTGAGGATCGAATTACACATATTACTCTCACTACCTTTCTTATTAACAGAATACAAATTTTAAACCCAACAAGCAGAATTTACCTGTAAAATGGAAATGATACAACTACCAAAATGTTTACAGTAAAATGGTAAAAATCAAAACCATCTACTGAGAAAAAAAAAAAACACATATGACTAACAAATGACAAGTTTAATAGATTAATTTGTTGCATGCATGAACCTTCAAGTGGAAACTGCAATATGAATTTAAAAAGAAATCAATGTCAGATCTCAACTTAAAGAGTTTACAACATAGAGGAAATGTACATCTTACCTGACAAAATATTTAAAACTACACTAACTGAGTCACTGGTCATCTCATCTCCAAATTTCTTAATTTTTTTTAAATGGTTGCCAATTGCTGACCTTGAAATTGTAAGTTTTTTTATCATTATTTTTCACCCTATACTTTAACATTAAATCTTTAAAACTTGTGGTAATTTCACATAACCATGTGGTCACATCTTAAAGAATAGAACAATCCTTTTCATATCCAAATTTTCAGATTTGGCATATTTTTTTATGGTTGCCAAGGATCAAATTTATCTATTCTATATCCTATATGGACACGATGAGGTAAAAAGAGGGATGGACCACCCATAAGAGCTTAGAATTTTACCCGACAATCTGCTTTGTCTTCCTGCTGCTTAAGTCCACCCAGACTCAAAGCAAGCTACACAATCATATCAGCATACATTAATTAATGTAGTTCATCCAATTTGTAATGATACATGAAAGCATTAGTCGTATTCCAACTTTCATACTCTGGGATGATTACACAAGCAACTCTCCCCCTTGTCACATTCTCCGGTGCTATAAAACTGCTCACAAATCTGTCTGCACGGAGCAACGAGATATGAATTGTTGCGGGGCATATATATATGTATATGGCCAACGATGGTAAGCTGAAATGGGAACCAAAAATAGAAATAGTAATGGTCATAAAATGGAAATAGTAATAATCATCACTAATTGAAAGTGAAGCTGGTGTATATAAAAATAATATATACATAAATAGCATATATATAATATATATAATATACAAAGTAATGTGTATATATTTAAGTTATATGTGTAAGAGAGAGTGTTAACAAAATTATATTCATTACTCAGAAAGGAAAAATCAATTACAAAAAAAATCAAAAGGAAAAAATACTTTTGGAAAGGTCAACATATTTAAGATGGGTTATTTAATGTAAAATTATATAAATGATCGGAGGGGTTTGTGGGGGTTTTCACTGGAGATTTTATGGGTCCCGTAGGAGTAGAGTTTGAAAAAATCAGAAATGAATAGTAAATATCAAATTTTTAATATCGATCAGGGATGGATTAGAGGCCAATGGGCCATTTTCTGACTTCTCCTTGGGCCAAGACCACTTGGCCCGACCGGAAGTCCAAAAAAGAAGCGGGTCAGCCCACTTGTTTTTACCAATTAAACCCAGGTATAAAACCCAATCCAAAAGCCCAACCAAAAGTGCTGGATTTTAAGCTCCTAAACCCAAGTCAAAAACCTAGAACATAAGCCAACAACCCATTTCTAAAACCCAAACAAAATAGACCAGATTTTTATGTCAAAACCCAACCAAACAAACCTCAATCCGACCTTCCAACTATTTTTACTAAACTCAACAATATAAAAATCTACTAAAATTTATTAAAGACTGATTATACTCTAAATCCCAGAAATTATTTGCTCAAAAATGGGTTTGAAATATGAAAAAGAGGATTAGACCTCAATAGGGGCAGAAATGGTTCAATTGCAGAAGTGTTTGGGCCATAATGAAATTATGCAAAAGTTGAAGGACCAAAACGAAATTTTAAAAAGCTCATGCAAATCAGAATCGAAGCTTTCTTCGTCATTCTTCTTCCTGCAACTTGCGAAGCTTCATGACCCAGAAACCACACAAACAAAATCCAAGCAAACAAGACCCCATACTCATGCCTTTTATTTCCACAACCCAACACTAAACACAAACAGGAACAGGCAACAATCAAGAAAATCATCTAAAAAAAAAAGAAACAAGCAGCAAAAGGCAGCAAACCCATCAAACCCGTAGCAAAAGATTCAAAGTTCACGTCCAAAAAGCTTATTATTCGTAAAAATGTGCTAAACCAAACAAGGAAGGGTGAAATACTTCACCTTTAACAACTTAGAGGGTCGAAATCGCGTGTCCAACTTCGAGGAAGGAAACTCCAAGATCTGTCGCAGGAGATGCAAGAATTCCGAACCCAGCAAATCTTTTTTTCTCTTTTTGCTTTCTGTTTTTCACTCCCCCGACGCTCTCTCTACTCTCTCATATGTTCTCTTCCTAATGGATGCGTTTTCATCCATTTATATGGTACAAAAATCCTGAAAACCCTTGGAGCAACGATGGGGATGAAGCTGCATTTTCTTGTGGCATTTGGAGCCGTTTGATGCTCTTATTTCCAGAATATTCTTGACATCTTCTGGTGAGTGAGGTGGCATTGTGTACTGGTAATCTTGGAGAAAAAGAAAATGAAGAAAACCCCATTTTTTTGCCTCTCATTTCCAGCTGCGAGGTCCTATGCTTCATGCTGGTTCTTGTACCAGCAATGAAGGAAGAAGGCGCGCGCGTGAACCTTTTTTTTCTTTCTTTCTTTTAATTTTCTTTCTTTTTCTCTTTTTTCTGTCCTTTTGATTTTTAATTGTTTTCAAAAAATGATTTTTCTCAAAAAATAGAAGTGAAACAAAATAAAAATAAAAATATATTTTAACTAAAAATGAACAACTAAAATACAAAAATAAAATAAAATGATAAAATTTTGGTGTCTACATTACTACATATACAGTTTTGATTGCTAAACGCATAAAGCAAGATTATGATCTTCTATTACTTTTCATCCGAAAATGGTAATTATCTTGTTAGTTACAGCGTTTTATGGGTGGTTATATTGACTCTTGATAAATATGTTTAGTAACTAGGGTAGGAAATAGTTCTGTCCTTCCTTATAAAAGTAAAATGAGAGTTTTTAATGTTAAATTAATCTTTTATCCACTATCAATATTGAATTTTTGTCATATTGACAAATGTAGATGCGTGCAACCAATGCACAAATTAAATTACAAAATTGAGCAAATATTATGGAGCATGCATTTAAACTTGCTAATGAAGTGGAATTCTTACATTGAAAGTGTATTAACAAAAAAAAAAACAAGGGTCCACCTATAAAAACGATCTAAATCACGAACATTTTTAAATGATAGATATAAACATGAGAATCTCTAAAATAAAAAAGATAGGCTATTCATTAGCTTGTTTTTGTTGTTTAACTCGTCGTATGTCGCTTACTATAGAATTTTTCATTACAAAAAAAGTCAAGAAAATGTTTATATCAAAAAGCATGCCTCAGGGTCTTTTTCCTTTTTCTCTTAGATATCCGAAGATGCCTTGAACATATGCTTAAATGACCTCATGTGAGACTTGAGGATATTTTCATATATATATATATATATATATATATTTACTAGAGGTACTTGAGTTGTGCAAAGCATAGTTTGGGCCCCCTAAAAATTTAGTCGAACACATAGCATCAAATTATTTTGGCACATGATGAATGAATAGAAATATAAGAGAAAAATGGAGCATCAAAATAATTAAAATTGACAAATGTTATTTGAAATCTCATTTTTGTTAATCACACTTCCACTATTATTTTTATCATATAGATTTTATTTATTGTAGGAATACAATTAACAAAATGTGGAGTATAAATCAAATTTCCCTCAAAATTTGTTGTGAAGTGAAATTCCATCTATGAAGTCAACCTCCCTATTTATTGTGATTTGAGTAAAGATTTTTGAATCACTATTATGACGATACCCAAAAGGAGAGAAAATTAATACACTATAAGTGTATTGTTGTATTAATAGCAACATAATTTTAGTTGTAACTAAACCAAAAGCAATTATAATGCTTACAATACTTTAATAATGAGAAAAAATTTAGTAAGTCACTAAGACATGTCACAATCTTTAACATCAATATAGCTTACCATAAACTTTCACATTTTGCTTTCTTTTGATAGAAGAAGCTAGTTCATCTATTTAAATCCCGCTTAAAGGTGATAACATTATCCTTCAGCTCTAAAATATAAATAGCAAGGTTAGATAAAAATATGAATTGTTACGTTTCCAAATCTACATATACAAATTAGAACTAAACCATTTTTTTAGTGCAAAAAAAAATTGAATTTTCTAACAATTTTTTGTCAAGTCACACACTGGCTGAAAGCCTCAATTGTGACTTCCACCACCAACTACAATCCTTATATGCCAACCCAATTGATACTACAACACTTGAGTACTTGAAAAACAAACAAAAATTAACTTTAGTTTAAATATATACAAAATCTTATTGGATCCTTCAATTAAATTGAATAGACCATAAAGTAATTGCAAAAAGGGAAGGGGAAAAGAAAGAAACAGAGAAAAACAGAGGTAGAAAAATGTCTAGTTAGATTTATCTTGGTGGAAACATCACATGATATATATTTCTCCTAAAAAAAAATACACAAATTTGTAGATAATTATAAAATGTAACCAAAAAACAAAGAAAAGGAAAAAAAAATGTGAAGTAAGAAATCAAATCATGGGAGGAGAAAATAAAAGAATGAATTTTTGTTTCATTCTTAATAGAAGATGATCACCGGTATAAAATGAATTCTAAAATTTTTTTACATATTTTAATATTCCACCTTTTATCCATGAGGAAATACCAAATAACAGCGTCATCCTATAAATTTAGCAAAACAAACGCCCGTTGGCTATAACATTATGATCGAAGAATAGAGCAAATATGAGAGGTTAGAGATGAAAAAAAGGAATAAAAGAAAATGTAAAATGGGATAAAAAAATAATAAAGACTTCTTTTTGCTAAGTAGCTAATCATCTTGACGAAAAAAAGAACATGGCAACAATCTTAGTTAGATTAGTTTTAAAAAATAAAAAAATACGAAAGGTGAAGGATGACAATAGTTGCCACAAGAAGAAAAAGAAGAAGGGATGAAATTGATTTTTTTGAAGGAAAATAAATATTTTAATCCTTTTGACCCAATCAAATCAAAAAGGAAAGGAAGAATTTAACTAAAATGACCAAGACTCCACTTATCAAAAATATATACAATACATGTGTCAAAAAGATGGATTGCTACTGTAACTTGACTTTCTTCTTGTATACAAGATGATAGAAAGATGCTAGCATCAGTATTAAAAATTGCTGGAAAATTCATTACCTTAATTGGCTTCGCGGTGAATTGTTGTCGTTATGATTTTACTTTATTAGATTGTCATTATAGTTACTAAAAAATCTCTGGAGTTGAAAGTTAACCAATATTATATACTAATTTGTGAGTTTTTATTTTGAAATACGTGTAAAGATACATTAGCGTGCAATAGAGCAACATACATTACACAGAAGATATTTTATCGTTTGTCATGGGTCAACTGCCGATAGATTTATAAGTCAATTGCTTAATTTTGCTTATTCTCCTTCGGCTATCCAATCGAATCAAATGCGAAAATCATATTTTTCAAAAAGAACAAAAAAAGAAATCCTTTGTATTTTTCTTTCTCTTCCAACTTTTACATATTTATTTGAAATGTTCTATGAATAAAACGCACACACATGTATATGATGAGATGCTGCATATTCATCAAATTTACTTACTCAGCTCATTGGAAAAATCGTTCAAAACATCCTTCACATTTCATCAAATGAATTTTTTTATCATTTATTTTAAAATTTTAATTTTACATTCCTTATAAATTCGAGTTAGCAAAATTTTGTCCCAATCTAAGGGTGCACTTGATAAAACTGAAGTCCGAATCCATTAAGTTACTGAATTGTTAAGTACTAAAACTAATATCACATTCAATGATAAATGAATAATTTATTACTTAATTTTGGAAATAAGTATTATCGAGAAAATTCAGTACCACTTAATTAAATCAAATGTTCAATTTTTAGTTATCAAACGGTCTGAATGTGTTAAGATTTGAATCCATTAAATTTAAGTACTGAATTAAGTTATTAAACATGGCCTAAGTTTTTTTATCACTTTTTAGTTTGAAATCACCATATGACCTATATGCAGGTCTTTTTTGAATACAAAAAAAATAGATCCTACTTTTTTTAATTACAAAAAAGAATATGGATTGTACCTGATGCTGCTTTTTTTTTAAGGAAAAAAGTTCGGCCAAATTTTACCTTTTTTACGGATAAAAATGAATATGAATCGAATCATTTATTTAACTGCAAATGAAATCTAACTTTTTTGCCACCAGAAAAAATGACCATGTCTGGTTCATGTGATAGATTCAAGATAAAATGTTGTCGAGAACTTAGATTGGAACAAAATTTTACTAACTTGATTTTGTAAACGACGTAAATTTAACATTTTAAAAGTAAAGAATGAAAACATTAATTTGTTTTGATCGATTTTCCCCAACTCATCTTAAAGATCTTCTATTTTTTTTTCAATACAAATCTCCTTGAGAAAGAAAATATTATTCAAATTAGGTTAAATATATAATTAACTTGAATGATATTCATTGAATAATGTGCATTGATGGTCCTTTTAAAATCTACTACCATAGTACAACTAATTTATGGAGTTAGGATAAATCGGCCAAAATTTTAAAACTCTTAGCCTACCGGTAAAAAAAAAGTGCATACATACATGCATCTATACATCTATAGACAAAATGCCATTTATAGTTTTTAGCTTCCTTCTCCCTTTCCTGGGAGTAGTGATCATGTTGGGAATTGGGGCAGGTAGCCGGCGATGGAGTGTCGTTATACCAGGTGGCCTGCGCTGTATGTATCTGATCTAGAGGATAACGTAACGGATGGCCGGCGACGTGATCCCTTTCTTCGAGGGGTTTCGACGGTGCCTGACCGGTGATTGGGGCTGACATTTGCAATGCCCCAAAGTTGGCCGGTACGCACAAGTGAAGATTTACAATCAAGGAGATGGCGAGTTAAATAGCAAAGTTAACATGAAAATTCACACTATTTTTAGTAATTGCATGCCTGTATGTGGTAGTTGAATTTGCCTTTAGCTGCCTGGGTTTGCTTTTTTAGAATTAATATGCCTAAATATACACGTTTGTGCGCGAGTCTCTTCTTGCCTTCAGTCTTTTTACCAAATCTCAAAGAAAAAGAGGTGGGAAAAATAAATAAAGAGAGAAGTAGAAAAAGTTATAGCTGTTAAGAAGCTAAAATTGTGGTACAAAGAAACAAAATTAATATTCAGGATTTTATGGCTTCTTCTTCTTCTTGATTTTTTTGTTTCTTTGGGGAATTTAATCAGTCTGGTTAGTTTACACGATCGTAATTCTGCTCTCCATATTATGCTTCTGCTTGAATTTCTTTCCCTGTTATAATTAAAGAGCGATGCTGCTTACCTTTGTGTAATTTCCTATTCCCGTGAATTTTGAGAATTTTACTGTTTCATGCTAGTTTCAAAAATGTGTTGCAATTTGCAAAGATCAGGCTGAATGTACTAGCACTAACTATCTTATCTTTTGTCCAAAGCAGCAGCGCGAAAGTGTCTTCCTTTCAAGCTTCTAGTCTACTTCTTCTAGCTAGAAGGCGAAGAATACCTTCATCACAATACCCCCACCCTTTCCAGCAAACTTTGTCTGAGCTTCTTCTGCACTTATTCAACCTTTTTACCTGTGCACATTAGGCATATGAAGCATGCATCTTTTATGTTAGAAGTTTGGATTGTTTTGCCATCATAAATATGATTCCAACTATTTGTCCACAATTATTACTTTGTGTTACTTCTTCTTCTATTCGTTGTCTTGTATCCTCTATTCTCGTGTATCCATAAAGAACTAGTGGCTTCTGAAAAAGATGACTTCCTCTTTCAGTTCGGCTTTCCCTTTGCTCTAGGGTGGGTCTTGTGCTCTATGAGAGCAATTTACTGTTTTGGACGTTGTGGACTAGCCATGCATGTATTGTGGGGCAGCTTTTCTTGCTGGCTGGAAACATTCATTTGCTCACATCATTCACTTTTGGTTCTTTCCAGTTGCATCTCGCACTGCTATGTCTAATCATTTTTTTCCCATCACATTCTCAGCTGATATGGCATCAGAGAACCAACATTCTCCTCTCCTCAGTGGAAAGCCCGTTAGGATACTGCATTCTCATCCAAACCAGAGTGCCATAGAACATTTCAGCCACAATATAGTCATTGAGGTAATGAGCTGTTGTATTTTCTTCTTTTCCTGGCCAAGTTAATTGCGACATACATCCCATTCGTTTGAAGATTTTTTCCATCTAAGTTCTTCTTCATCTTTCATCTTGCCTTTTTTTCCCCCTCTTTTAACAAATGTATTCTTCCAGTTTCTTTATCCTGTCTTCTCATGACGGAGTTTGGATGTTTGAGCCACCTCAGACACGCTATACGGCTATATGGATATGTTCTAGAAAGCTGGGTGGGCGGATTATTCTGGTAAATCAAAGGGTGTTGGATATGCGTATTTTGATAATGTGGAAACCAGCCAATGGGCTATTCAGAGTTATAATGGCAAGCTGCATTGTGCAAGCAACTGCACATACAACCTTTACCCTCGAAGTAACATACAGAACTGTCTGTAGATGCCTTAACATACAAGGTGTTAAAGAATGTTTCAGAATCAACCACCAACGAAGACCAAATGAAAATATGTATATTTGGATTGGTAAGTTGTGTTGAAGTAATGGAGAAGTCAAAAGGCTTTACAACCTTTGAGTAAGAGAAGCCTGAACTTGCTGCGAAATTTGTTGAACTGCTCAAAGCAAAGGTTTTGAATAACATGCAATTGTCTTTCAGAAGGCAGAGAAGAAACATGACCAGAGCAAAAGCTTTAGATTCAGAGTCGCAAGTGCTGAAGATTCTAATAACAATAAGCAGTTCAGTTTTTATTTTAAGAATATAGATAAGAGGATTGATGATGAGAAGCACAGGGAATTGTCCACTTTCATTTAGCGAGATAGCTTCATGCAAGGTCTGTAATGTGGCATTCTATACTTGTGAATCGAAGCACCCATATGATCACTGATGCACATCTTTTTAATGAAAAATTGTTTGTCATTGCCTGCTGGTATTTGACAGGTTATGTTAGATCAGGATGGCTTCAGTGAGGGATATGGTTCTGCCATATTCTCGACTGTTAAAGAATCCCCTGGAACTGTAAGTTTGTGGCACTTTGAATTGTGTTACCAAATCTCATATATTTCTTTACTTAATGTGGTTGCATTGCGAAAAGATTATTCCCTCTGTTGCTGCAGCTATATAAAATGAATGACGAGATGCCTGTCATCAATCATCTTTTTGTTGCACATGCTTTCGAGAAGAAAGCTACAAGAGCAAGGTTGCAGGTGCAATTTACATGTTTTTCACTTCCAAATGGGAAAGAAATAAAGATTTTCTTTGGGACCATTGTCTAGATCTCAGTTTGCTGTACAAAGTCTTAATTAGCTTCATTTGGCATTGACAGTGTAAAATTGGATTAAATGATTATCCAATTCACCATGTTTTTGGGGAAATGATAGTCGGACGCCCCTATTTGATGTCTACAGACCCTTTGAGATTGTAGTAAGGTTTAGATTTCTTTTGCTGTCACTAGAATTTGCAAACAGCCTAAGGGAGATAAAAGAAATCATTCCTACCATTGTATTTCAGAACTCATATCATTAGGCGCTCTTTTTTTTTTCTCTTTTAATAGCGTCGTATCGTTAGTTGACCCCCCTTATCTTTGTTGATCACGGAAGCTCAAACTTACCCAACGACTACAACTAAAATTGCCTGGCTGCAATTTATCATCCATTGTATCCCCTGTATTTTAGCAGGATTACCTACTGTATCCCTCATTTATCTAAATGAAAAGCACATAAGAAAATCATCCTCTGCGACCTTTTTGTTGACCAATCTATGGTAACTCTCTTGGGATACATCACCATCAGAAGGTGGATCTCGTGTGTTAAGAGAAAGATGGAGCTTCTGTCTAGTGAAAGCAAAGCAAGGCCTCCCCGCTCTATTCTCAAAATTAAAACTAAATCTTTTGAATTATGTTGTTTGCAGCTTGATGAACATTAGTTGTTAGGCATGAATTACAATCAGTTAAAGATTGAAGATTGGACAAAAAAAATTAATTAGTTACCCCCAAAATTGTTGTGAGATTTCATAAAATGAAAATATACAGTTTAGAGCAGTACAAGTAACTATGTATAGTAACATGAATTTTACATTCATATTACAAAAATGCACATATTAATTTATCATGATTTACAAAGATGTTAATTCTGAATCTATAGGTAGCATAGTTGATTGTGTATAGTAATTGAATATTTCATTCACATTATTAATGATGTATAAATTTATTAGGCATAAGTTACAACTTGTTAAAAATTGAGAATTGGACAAAAAAAAAATTATTAGTTACTCTCAAATTGTTGTAGGAGAGATGAAAATATATAATTTAGACTATACTACACAACTTTTATGCATATGACATATATGGCTGATTGCGCATAGTAGTTGAATTTTACATTCTTGTTACAAAGATGTACAAGCTAATTTATTAGTTACTATAGGTTTAATATACATTATACTTACCATTCCTACCACTCTCAATTTCTTCTTGTTGAAGGAGTATCTTGATGATGATTATTAAACCGGCATGGCTTGGAAGAAGAGCTTGGAGATAGACAGTGCAACTACGTACCTCTGAAAAGTATAAAAATTTTTAAACATGTTGTAATTCATTGCCAATTATTTGTACAATCTTAACACATAGATTTGGATTTACTATTAAATTATCGTTCATGGACATCTATACTATCAAGATTTGGATGGTCAAATCTTGACCACTAATCTATGAATGATTGTCTATGCCATGACACTAATTATGCTTTTGTTGGTGCTGCTTGCAAGATTTTAACTTTCAAAATTGACAGAGGAAGAAAAGAAGATGAATAGTAATGTTTGAGGATCTTGAAGACAACGTTAAAAAGGAATTGATGTATTAAATTATAGTCGTCCAATATTTTGATGCAGTAATCATCGCTATAATTTATATGCTAACTGTTTTTTTTCTTTTCTTGCTTCCAAATTAAAGGTTAGATAGTGTACTATATACATTGGAGTTTTAAGTACAATTTTGTTGGCTTCATTTGATACCCTTTTGAGAATTTGTTGAGCATGCATTTTAATTTTTACGATTGATTGACTTGAAAACAATAAACAAAAAGTTCTAAAATACCAGTGGATTTACATCTTACAATGGACCAAGTTTCCAAAGAAAAAAAAGGAGCATTTTTATGATACTTAGTAATGAACTGATATAACTACAGATGCTCATGTTTCAATATCAAATGACTTGTTCAATATCCAAAACACTTCAATAGTTGCTCTTTTTCTTTTCTTTTTTTCTTAACCACTTACAAGGTAGTCTAGTCTTTCTTCATTTTTCAATCGTCAACTCCTCGTTGATGTTTATCGTATAAAATAAAAAAAAAATTGTAGTTACATGATAATTTTTAAAAAAAAATTACAATTGTAGATTGGATATAGTTCACGAAAAATAAAATTTTACCTCTACCTGATTTGATTGCGGTTGAGAAGTTAAATTCCATGGGAATAAAGCATTGACAGGAAATATTTAATTGCTAATATAAGTAGAAGCCATAGAAAAATTGGAAAACATATTCGTGAAACTAGAGCAATGAATATCCTGAAGTTGCAAATAATCTTCCTGGACTAAATTTGCATTGTCCTACAAAATAATCAAAACATCAACATTCAATAAAAGAAACATAGTACATATTAATAGAAATGTTATACAAGAGCATCTTGTGATTGTAGATTAGTTTCACTCTTTGATTTCTTTGTTCTCTTCTTTTCGTATGAGCTTTTGATTTTAGTAGTGGAACTGCCTCTTAATCGATCTCCTCTTGACAAGATCAAAAATCTAAATATCATTAGATTTAGTTTGTGATCTTCGAATGTCATTTGATGAACCACATCTATTGGAGAATTTATGTTGTTGAATTTGATGAGTTTCTAGTTGATCCATGCGATTATTTATAAACTCCTTCACTTCATCACTCTCAGCACACAAGCTCAATAAATAAGAAGCTCAATTTTTATCATCAACTGGAAAATATTAGGATAAATTATTTCCTTCCGAATGCAAATTTATCAAATAATTCAAGAATGTTTGACAATCTCCTCCACTAATCAAGATTACCCTTTCAGAATTTGCCAAGTTTTTAGCATCACGAGAGCAAATGAAAGATTTTTGGCACCACTAACATCATCCTTCATGCAATTATATATTATTGTAGTTCTCACCCCTGACTTTGCCATAGATTTAAACGTATCCCTTTGGTTTCACTTATCTTCCTCATTGATCTGATTAAGTGCCTCTGATTTCAGCAGTCATGGCATGATTTTGGAAAGAATTAAACTCTATCGCTTCCCAAACACCATCATCAATCTTGAATCTAATAAAAGGCGGACAGCCACATCTTTTTTACAGTTCTATAACATTTAGGAGCTTTATGAGGTGAACTCTTTAGCCCACAACCTTCATAGCAATACATAAATGTACAACTGCGCAACTTCTCTTTAGTATTTTTGTATTTTTGCCTTTTACGGTCCCCAAATCTTTGATTATATGCATAAGAATTATAGTTATTGAAAGCTTCTTTCTCGTTATTAAATACTAGCCCAATTCCAAACTCAATATCTTTATCAGTTTGACAGTCAAGATAAAATTTCGTTATTTTCAATAGACTGTCATATTTGTAAAATGAACTAACAGCAGCAAAAATATAAACAAAAAAAAAGCATCTTTCAGGTATACAATAATCCATACCCAAATCCACATTTATGCTTAATTTGAAAAACTATTAAAAGAAATCCAGTTCTTTTGCTAGGGCAAAGGATGAAAAATATACAAAAACCTAACCTTTAAACCGAAAGGCTTCTGAAAAGTTTTAATTGCTGATTGATGCAATGAGTAAAAATGGAGGTAAAGGAGGAAAGGATTGGTATGAATATTGAATTGGATTTTGGAAAATAGCAGGAAGTAAGGTTGCAAACGAATCTAACCGCTCACGAGTCAAAACTGATTGAACTAAAGTCGAGTTCAAACTAACCAAATCGAACTCGAGTTTAAATATTAAATTCGTTAACTCGCGAGCTCGAGTATATATATATATTTTTATTTTTTATTTTTATTTTAATAGTAAAATTATATATATATTCCTAATATTTTATTAATTATTAAACAATATTATTTTATTTATTTTTAAAAAAATAAAAATAATTATTTTTTATTTTTTTCAAGTTCAAGCTCGAGTTCGCCTTGACTCAAATTTAAGTCAAGCTTGAGCTCAAGCTCGAGCTTTAAATTGCCAACTCGTTGAGTTCGAGTTCGAGTTTGATAAAATTAAATCAAAACTCGATTCGATTAATTCAAAACTCAATTCGACTTAACTCATTTGCAACCCTAGCAGGAAGCAGAAAAAAGGTTTACAACACAAGACAAGACATTTTTTTGGACCTCCATTTTGAATAAGCAAAAAGTCAATTCTTGAGTCAACAAAAACTTGCCATGCAGCTGTTTCTTATTGGTTCTTAACCACCGCGTCAGTTTGATTAACAACCATATAATACTTTCTCACGATGGCAAATTGGCTGAGACACCCGGCCAAGCTATCTTGCATATATCATCCCTGTGGGTGAAAGCTGGATCCCGAGAAAACCTTAGATTCACATAGCTCCCTTGATCAGTAAGCAAAAAGCTTATTCTGCTCCAATGCGGTGCCAGCCATGTGCCAAAAGGGCAATGAAAAAGCAAATAAATTATGACATTCCCAGCCTTACTCTTATCTGTACAACCCTGATCTACTTTTGGAAACTAAAGACCTACTTCCAACTCAAAAGTTCTGCTACAGTAGTAGATCATTAAAGCGTACTAGTTTCAGGCACCACGTGATGATTCTATTACCAATAACCAATTCTCAATCAAGCTTGAGAGGCAAGAGAAATTTCCCTTTTCTTTCTCTACCTTTTTTTTTCCGCGGGTATTAGGGTGATCACCATCAAATATTGTCCTTCCGCAGTGCACTAACACAAAATACATGCCCACCAGATAAACACTTGAGCATCCAATGAGGACTGCTCAGACACACAAACGCTTTGCCTGAGACTTTCCAGAGGTTCTAACACTCTGGCAGCAAGCAAACGCATCAGGAATACCAGAGCTAGGAGAAACATACCAGGCGTGCTTCCACTTTCCCTTGATCTATAGCTTATACAGAACTTGCACCATAACATAAGATATAACACACATAAACACGCACGCAAGTTCTAGTGTATAAATGCTTTAAACGGGATATATGTACTAAAGATCAAGGGCCATTGCTCTGTTATTGCTAGGCTGAGATGGGAGGTGCCAAAGCAGAGCTGGTTCGAGGTGTCTTCTTCAAAACTCGTTCTGGCAAAGCTCGTGATGGCCGTGTAAGTCCATGATTGAACTTTACTAGAGCTTTTCTTGAACTGCAATTATGAATTCGTTATGCAGATTATAGCAAAAGACGTGCTTCTTTTCTTGTTTACTATAGTTATACTCCATAATTCCGCACACGTTTAGCTCTGCAAAGTAATCAAGACAGCAATCAAGTTGCCAATCTTCAATTACAAAAAAGTTTTTCTAATGATCTGATCAAACCAGGGAAGAAGCAATGCAGTGGAAAAGAAAGGATGGAGCTCAGTCAAGTCATATTTGTGTGGTGATGAATGTGCTTCGGTCCTGGGAGAAAACGATTCAGCTTCATTCGGACAGCTTGAGATCAGCTCAGTTGTCGCCGAGGAGAATTCAGCTCAGACAACCAGACTATGTCAAATTCATTCAGACTTTACAGAGGAAGATACAGCTTCCTTCAAGAGTTCCGAAGCCACTGTAACTCAACCCATCATACGAGAAATCCCAGACAAAAGCGATAAAAAGAACATTTTGAACAATCAAGAACTTTGGGGAGTGAAGCAAAACTCAGCCTATCAGCTCTTTCAGCAAGAAGATGCTGCCATGACCATTCAGTCAGCATTCAGAAATTATCTGGTCAATTCACCCGTATTACAAGATATTAGTCTACTTCAGTATAAAACTGATTGTTTTCATTGACTCTTATTTTAAAAAAAGAAAAATTCGTTAGATTCAATAACCAGCAAGAAATTCAAGATAATTGAAGATCACGGTGATCTTAAACATTACGGGTTTCTCCAACTAGTAGGGCCATTCAATGATGAAATACTTGTTTCATGTAGTTTGTAACCTGGCGTGGGTGCTTGAATTTTCAGGCCAGGCGTTCCTCTCGGATGAAGGTGAATGATGGAAAGCAAGAGATCATTGTGGACACAGCAATTCCAAGCCCAGAGTCTCTAAGCTCATCAATAAAAGTTCAAACAGGTGATTCAACAGGCACATCTGTAGTTGATGTTGAAAGCATTAGCCTCAACCAGCCAATGCAAAAGCGTGTAAGAGTCCAAGCGGCAAAGCTGCAGGTAAACCCCAAAAAAGAACTTAAGACACATCTTTTGGAGTTTTAGCTGCAAAATACATGCATCTTCAAAAGACGAAACCTGGAGTTATAGATGAATCTTATAGCTTCCAACTAAGATTCACCAAAATGTAAGCAGTTGGGACAATAAAAGATATGTAATTGGACAGTACATTGATGCTAGAGGCTTAACTTTCTTTTCGCATGTTACTATCACTAATTCAAGGTTCATTTGCTGACCATATAGTTGTGACTAAACCTATCAAATTGAGTTTATGGTCCTGCTGAGTTACGGCTGCTAGCTAAAAAGGTCATCATCTTTGATTGCTCTTTTCTTCTCTCTTATGCAACACCCGACATTATCATACAAAAAGCTTAGCATAATCTTTGTCAAAGGCACTCAAGAATTTAACTGAAGCAAAAATTCACCTGAATTTACCTGAATTCCATCAAGTCAGATCTCACCAAGAAAATTAATATGCAATGCTCTAGATCATTAAGACTCTCTCTATATTTTTGAAATTTCAATTATTAGTCAAAAATTGATTGCTATTCCTTTTCTCGATATTGATGCAAACCAACCTGAATGCAGTTGCAAATTACTTAATAAGCACCATAGCATTTGGATAAGAGGAAAAGTGAAAAAGGAAAAGAAAAGGCAGTAAGGAATAATTGAACAGAAAGCATTATGTATGTTTCTTCTGCGCAACTTTGACAGGAAGATTGGGATGATAGCACAGTAAGTAGTACCATATCAAAAATGAGGATTCAGAAAAGAATAGAGGCGGCAACAAGGCGTGAGAGAGCTCTTGCATATGCTTTTGCACAACAGGTACAAAAAAATAAACTCGTGAACATGCAGTGATTAATTCAAATTTGCTATAAACAGAGGCTCTTTGCAGTTAAGAGTATGTGCAAAGAAGAAATGTACCAAATCCAATAGCTTGGATGCCAATATGAGCTGGAGCTGGCTAGAAAGATGGATGGCAACCCGCCAGCCAGAAAGTTCTTTGGTTAGTAACAATGCATGCAAGAGGACCAAGTTGGGTAGCTGCACATCACTGTCCAAAAAATTAATGGATGCAACAGCCGAAGAGGAAAGCTGTGGATCTAATGAGGTTTCTGCACACATTGATGGAATATTGGTAGCTGGTCAAAGAACACAGGATCGTATTAGGCCTGCCAAGATTAAAAGCCGTAAGGAATATCGCAAAGAAACAACTCGTTTCAAGCAGGCAGTGTGTAAAAGAGGCAAAGGTAAATCTTCTAATAAGTAATGTAATTACCAACAACTACTCTGTTATAGGAAAAAGATTACAATGACATTTTATTGACAGATAGGATCTTCTCCTAATTCTGGCCTGTATATTTATTGCTTACTACTGCTTGCTGGATAGGCAAGCAAGAAAGATTTTCTGGCAGATGATGAAAAAGAACATGAAAACAAATTCAAGCAGTCAGGGCAATAAAAAGAACTGAAATGTCAGCTTATCTTAAGTATCCTCTGATCTTGCAAGGTGCAACAACTACTGTCAACATACTTTGTGCGCTCTAGACCCCATTACCCAGTCCATAAAATAGAAAAGAAAACAAATTGTTGACAGGGATTTTCTTAGTTTACTGTGCAACTTCCAGTTTGCTGCTCTTGGAAGGCAAAATGTAAACTACAGAAGCTTGTGCAACAAAAAGAAACCATTTGCCAGTTTGTTCAAGAGTTCTATTACAACATTTAGAAGAGTACCTAAAAGAGTTCACTATAACTTCACAGGTTAGAGCTAAATATAATTTCTGCAACATAATCGCCAGAGGACACAATTCTTTTTAAAACTCCATTAGCAAAAGCAATACAAGTAAAAAAAGACAAGATGAAGAGGATGGAAACAAAAGCAAAAATATATATATATAGATTCAAGCCATTTCACAACTTTCAACAGTTTCTCCTGAAAAGAAAATGAAAGATAGAATTAAAAAAAAATCAACATACAAGCTTAATAAGCCCCTACTATAACCAGACTGATATCTATTTTTAGGTTTAGAAGGAAGAAAAGTCCAGCAGTAATTCAAGACTTCAAAAGTTGCAATTGCGACTTAGGGAAACGTAGGAAACTAGTAATGTAACCAAAGCCAGCCAAACCCATTGAAACTATACACTCTTTCACAATGTAAAATCAAAAGTTGAAACTTCAGAGAAAGGAATGATATAAAGAAACAATTGAATGAGCTCCTTGATCATGCTTGACAAAGTGATCTTATTAAAATATAATTTGAGCTATGGGATCATGATAGAATCAAATGACGATAAATAGATTGCATAAGAGCAAGGAAAATAAAAAGACAGAAGACTTGAAGGGCTCAAAAGCTCATGGTAAACAAGAAACAGCGTGAGAATCACAATTATAAATGATGTATGCAGTCAAAGGGGGGAGAGGCCAGTAACTTTAACTTTGGAACCTCCTCCAAAACATTCAGTCCCCTTCCATTCCCTGCTTCAGTAGGTTCTCTGCTGATATTGGGATATTCCAGACAAACCAAAAATAAAGCAACTCCAAAGCTCATCTGTCTAACAACTTAAATAAAAAAAAGAGACAAAAAGTATAACCAGTTTGTTTTCCTGAGAAATTTTTAGCTTTAAATTCTCTTATGCACAAAAAAAAAAGTAAGTAGATTTGTCAATGGCGAAGAATTGAAACAGAACTTAAAACGTCTAAAAGTCAAACCTATGTCTTGCCTTTGTCAGAAGATGGGACTTTGTAAGCTTAGAGACTGGAGGGATGGCCTTGTCCTCATTCATCGGATCACGCTGATGAAAAACCAGGGCGAGTGAAGATAGGACAGCAGGTTGCATATATGTGTGTGGGTGTGAGAGAGAGAGAGAGAGGGAGAGGAATTCATGGTTAGAGAAAGGGTGTCTACAGCCAATGAGAGGAAGAAAAACACGTTTGGGAGGAGCAAATATGCTGTATAGCAAACAGGCAGTTCAGAAAACCATTGAAAACATAATTTTGGCCCCTAAAAAGGTGACAGATACAGTGGATAATGAAGGATAAAAAGGAGAGCAGAAGGAGGAGCAAACTGAAAAGAAAATTTTTCCACAACTCACAACTTATTTCCCCATCTTAAAATATTGAAAGATATAATGATTCAACACCACCAAACAAGCCAATAACAAGCCTAAGTTTCTGGTTAAGATCCTAACTTGTTTATGTAGTGCCAAAACCAACTTTTCTTACCAAAAGGGGTGGGAATGTGGTTACCAACTCGTTACTTTGAACTAAACAACCTGGCACAACTGTCCAAGAAATTTGAATTTCTCATTTCTCAATAAGGTAACGCACTAGAACTGTATCTGATTAATATTGAATGTGATAGCTAGATTACTGATAAATGAGCAATAAAAGCATGAATGAAGCATTTATACCTCCTTTTGATCTCCATTAGTAAAGCTCAATTTGAGCATGCAGCTGTCTCTACTTCTTTGTTAATCACAGCTCAACCTTGTGATAGACTAAAACAAAACTCATTTGAGACATTTCTCATGGGAAAGATAGACTTAAAAGATCTAATTTTGTAGTTTTTTCTAAGAGAGCCCTGTAATTGTTAGTACAGTCATCACTTCTAGAGAGCAAATCTCAGTTAAGGAACATGTCTGACCAGAAGAGATGATTGGCAAATTAATATACCAGTTAGCAAAAACTATTCCACTAAAAACTCTTCCTCCATAGTAGAATCTGCACAAGCAACATAACCTGCATCTTTCATTTGCTTAATTAGTCCCCCTAATAGAACATATATTTCATTTGTTTGACTGCTAGAAGAGTCCTCAACCAGGAACGGGGAAAATCCACCACCAACATCAACCCAAGCACAGCCAGGGTCCTTTCTGACACCCAAGTCTCTCATGAAAGTCCTCACCTTGGCCAGTTTGGTCCAAGACCCAGCAGCTGCATACATGTTAGCAATTAACACATAATATCCAGAATTCTGAGGCTTCATCTCCAGTAGCTTTTCAGCTGCCCATTCTCCCATATATGTATTCCCATGGATCCGACATGCTCCAATGAGCGTCGCCCACATCGCAGATGTTGGTGCATACGGCATCTTTGTGATAATTTCCTGTGCTTTTTTAAGTAAACCTGCTCTTCCATAGAGATCAACCATGCAAGCATAGTGCTCCAAATGAGGAGCTAAACCATAGATGGTTTGCATCTTTTCGAATAGTATCTGACCTTGGACTACAAGACCTGAATGACTGCAGGCTGACAAAACAGCAACCATTGCTACATGATCTGGTTCAATATCAGACCTAATCATCTCTTCAAATAGTTCAATTGCTTCTTTTCCTTCTCCTTGAATCCCATACCCAGCTATTAGTGAAGTGTAAGTGATAACATCTTTCTTTTCTAGCAGATAAAAAAGTGTTTTGGCAGTTGAAACTTTTCCTGATCTTGCATATGTGTCCACAAGCGCATTCCATAGCAACAAATGGTCTTCAAACCCCTCATGCTTTATAATATAGCAATGAAACTCTCTGCCATGCTGCAGATCAGCCACCCGAGCACAAAGGGGCAGGATACTTGCAATAGTCACATAATTCGGTTCTACACCAGAAAGCAACATCTCTCTGAAAAGAAAGGAGGCTTCATCAGATCGATCCCAGTGTGCATAACCAGAGATAATGGAATTCCATGTGATTACACTTTTAGCTTCTAATAATCGGAACAAAACATGTGCATGCATAAGGTTGTTGCACCTAGCATACATAGTAATTAATGCATTTCTAACGTTATCAAGACTACCATAACAACTACGAACAGCCAAACCATGAAATTGTCTTCCAACTCTTAATATACCCAAGTGTGAACAAGCACCCAATCCTATAAGCACAGCCACAGGATCCAAAGGAATACCGCCAGTTCTCATCTGAGAAAGCAACTCAAGTGTCCCTTTAAAGTTACCCGTCCTCAAGCAACCTCCAGCAATGGTATTCCATGTTAAGAGATTTATTTGTGCACCATCTTTTCTCATGTCTTCAAAAAGCTCAAAGGCTTCAATCCACCTACCTTTAGAAGCATATCCAGAAATTATTGTATTCCAAGAAACTGTATCCTTATCAGGCATCTTATCAAAAATCTTGCGAGCAGCATCAATTTCCCCAAATTTCCCATACATGGAAACTAATGCATTTTGCACAAATATGTTGTGTTCTGAAGAGCTGCCATCAATATAGCTGTGAACCACCTTCCCATAGTTCACATCCAATTGCTCACCACATGCCTTAAGTATGGAAGGGTAAGTAAATTTATCAGGTCTTATTCCCTTATTCAGAATACGTTGGAAAGTAGAAATAGCTTCCTTGCTAAGCCCATTTCTGACATATGACGAGATAAGAAGATTCCAAGGCAATGGGTGCAAAAAATTTGATATTTCAGTTATAGTACGTGCATCAACAAGCAAATCGAAGCTAGTGTAAAGAGTTATCAGTTTTGGGACCAGGGCTGGGTGCTCTTCAAGACCCAAACTGATAGCTTGGGCATGAAGTTGCTTACCTTCTGGAAGCAACTTCAGGTTAGTGCTACTTACCAAAAGAGAAGACAATGCCTGTATAGTAAGATCAAACGAGAAGGATGCTACTGTGTGACTTCGAAAACTTGAAAAAGTCCTAAAGGCTTCTGATAAGTGGCCTTGACAGGCAAATTCCTTCAGGGTTTTCAGGAGGGTATCCACCATTGATTCCGTGCGATTGTTCTCACCTATTTTCCACTTTTTGGGAACAAATTTTTGAACATGGGACAAAGAGATGTGTCCTGGTAACCAACTAGATACAGAAGGCATACAATGTAGCTACTGAAGCTATAAAGAATACAGACACAGTAAATGAACAATGAATGCATAGCTGCACTAGCATTGGCAACACTCACAAACAAAATATCCAGTAATATATTGATCAATCACCTCCAAATCTCCCTCTCTGCACTGCAAATACTGGAATAGGAAAGGAATACTATCAGCTAAACCATAGAAAGGTAAAAGGACACATAAAGTGAAAAAAAAATTATAAAGCCACTTCTCCACGTATCAATTAATTAAAAAATAAAAAGCAAATAATCCCATAGAAAGATTTAAGTTATTGCCTAAAACCAAGTCCCTCTATACTGCCAACCAACAAGGATACATGTATACATGGTCTTCAAAAAAGAAGTTTCTTTTCCTAATGTGGCAAAAATGAGAACTTGCAGGAATTGAACTGAAAAAAATGTGAAGCCAAGATGCAAAGAATAGACAAATAATTCCCAAAAGGCCGCACCATACACAGCGAAAGGTAAAATGAGGCACATATTTTTCCGATTTGGGGAATCTGATAGACAACTTTGAATCCCTTTTCAGAGTCGACAAAGAGCGTATAATATACTACCTAGTAAGCATTAAGCTCAATTCAATTGGCAAATGCCAGTAATTGATATCCATGGCTACCCAGTTTTTCGAAAATAACTTCGACATTTGTGCCATTAATTGTGAAATGCCAGTACTGATATCAATGGCAGTATTAGACAAGAATTAGGAAAAGTAAAAACTTACCCTGAAGAGTAAAGCAGCAATTGAATTAATCCCGAAGTAGACAAGAGATGAAGAGGGGGCAAGGGGGTTGAAGGGAGAAATCGCCGGGAGAAGGGGTCTTCTGTTTAATGCAAGATTGATTCATAAAGATGTTCTTTTCTATGGGGTTTTAGGGGGGTTTTAGTCAAAAAAAAAAAAAGGCTTAAACCCCAAGTCTACGAGGCTCTTGGATTTTCCACCGTTCTTCTTATTTATCTATATATTTATTTATTTAATTTTTCCTTTTTTTTTAAATGGTTTTTCGCCAAATCCCAATTAATCTTTCAGTAATTTACTTCTATAATTTTTCCTGATTTTATAATCTCGTTGTAACTTGACTTAACATTTAAATTTTTTGTTTGGATCAGAGATTTAATGTCTACGTATTATATTAATAACAACTAAAACACATTTGACATCACCATTTTTCTAGCAAAATTTTAAGAGATTGAATTCAATGCAATTGTCGGAGCAAGTTTAGATATGTTTAAGAGCAAATCGTGTAAAATGTCACCAAATTATACATTTGTACTGACTCAGGTCACTAACGAAATCCATAATATGATGGCGGTTGGGCAAGTAGGCCTCTACGTCTAGTCGTTCAGGACATCTCTTTTTCAAGGAGGCAGCGGAATTCGACTTTTTCTAAAAATAGAGTACTGCGAAAGGAAGTTAATCATAGATTATCAATAAATCTAAAAGTGATTCTTCCCCGGTCGATGCCCGAGCGATTAATGGGGACGGATTGTAAATTCATTAGTAACATGTCTACACAGGTTCAAATCCAGCTCGCCCCAATAATTCGTCCAATTCGTCAATCCAATCTATCATGAGAGGATATAACCCCCTATCTTTCGTAAAGAGTCAATGTGGAGATAAAAAGAATAAAAATCTCTGCAAGATTCCTTTTTTCATTGGGGTTGTAGTTCAATTGGTCAAAGCACCACCCTATCAAGGCGAAAGCTGCCGGTTCTTTATCTCCACTTGCGGCTTGATTTTGGACAAGTATAATCTCCGGTTCACCTCGTTGGCTAACTTTTGTGAGAGGGTAAATACTTGGGTAAATTTGGTCTACAGCCCTGTTTGTAGATCGAGTGACCCAGAATTTACCACGTCATCAATGCGAATTCAATACTTTTTTTTTTGTTTTTTTTTCCTAACGATAATAATTGAATTCAATACTTAGAAACCAAAAAATTTTCTCTCTACTCACCATTCTGATTCGCAACACCACCAATTGAATCAAGAAGCTCTTCTCTTAGAGCTTCTGGCATCTCTTCGGTGCCTTCCATTCTTGTCTTTATAACATCAACCAATTTTGCCTTCGAATCAAGCTTACATATACAGAGCTAAGCCATTCAAAGTTGGAATTCATTCTTAAAATCATATGAGAAAGGAGACAGAATGAAAAAAAGTAAAAAAAAAAAACTTGCTGCAGAAAATTTTGGGAAAAGAGAGGAAGAAAATCCACCAGTCACATCTTCCATTTGATTTCTAGATCTATTTAAAAAAAATTATATGTCTTGCACTTTTGGAGGACATGAGAAACTATAAAGTAAGTGATGGGACTCTTACGATGGAGAAGAAGAGGCCAAAACAACTAGAGATGTAGGCTTTAATGAGCTAATATCGTTGATACCTAACATATCCATCTTCTTAACACTGAATTTTTTAATTAGGGAAAAATGCACTTTTCATCCTCAAAGTTTAGGTTGTTGACCAATTTCACCTCAAAGTTTCACCTAAAACACATTTCATCCTCAAAGTTCTGTAATTTTGACCAATTAAGGGCAATTGACGGAAATGAAGGATAATTATTTAATTTGGACGGAACTTTGCACGTGAGAAGCACGCTCCGTCAAATCCAACTTTATACCCAACAAAAAACGGGTCAAACCGAATGAAGCCACTTTTTGTAACGAACGAAAATTTGGAAAATAGCAAAAGGGAAAAGCTCCATTCTTCTCCTTCTTTCTTCTCCATTCTTTTAGGAACTTTGGGAAGAAAACCTTAGTGCAGCCATCAGTCTTCAAGTTCTGGAAATAGCTGAGAAATTTTCAAGAACTGCTGCATCCCACAGCATCGCAACTGATTATGGGAAACTTGACTGCCTGAATTCTATATTTATGAATGTCTTCTCTCGTAATCAACCCCTGGCATTCTGGAAAGCTCTGTTCCCTGTGTTCAACAGTGTCTTTGAACTCCATGGAGCAACACTAATGGCAAGGGAAAATGATCGATTCTTGAAGCAAGTTGCTTTTCATCTTCTTCGTCTTGCAGTTTTTCGGAATGACAGTATCAGGAAAAGCGCTGTTACTGGCCTACAAATACTTGTCCGGGTATAGTTACTGATTTACTTAGGATAGTTATATGGCTCCAGCAGTAAATATGCTTCTTGACATGTTGAGTAAAGTTTAGCTTTTTCATGTTGTAGAGCTCTTTCTCCTACTTCACGCAAACAGCTAGGCTAAGGGTCATGGTAACTATTACTCTTTCTGAATTGATATATGAAGTTCAAGTGACTCAGATGAAATCTGATGGAACACTTGAAGAAAGTGGTGAAGCGCTCTTAGAATATCGTTGAGGGAAATGGCAGATGAATCTAAGAGTCCTAACTTGTTAAATGATTGTGGTCTTCCAGATAATTCACTTGTCTCTGTTCCTCAAAATTTATCAGAGAACCATTGGTCCTGGACTGAGGTCAAATATCTTGCTGACAGCCTTCTTTTGGCTTTTGATGCTAGCTTGGAACATGCGCTTCTGGTATATTTGATGTTATGATCAATCCTACCACATATAATATGCATGATGAATTTTTATTAATATATGGTATTAATCAAAAAATCTTCCAGGCATCTATTATGACTGTGGATCGATATGCAGCAGCAGAGGGCTTTTACAAACTTGCATTGGCCTTTGCTCCTGCAGGTTGGGGGCTGAAGTCAATCATTTGGTCGATTAGAGAACAGTAAAAACAATACACACTTGACATATGCTACCGTTAAGGGAACAGCCCATGAAGTCCCCTTCACTTCTCCCTCCCAAGCTCTCACACTTTTCAAAGCATTTCTAAGTGGACATCCTCCCCCAAGAACCAGTAATATTTGAGTTGGAAATTGTTGGGTTGAGTGCTGTGCTATACGTTGCTATTCAAGATGGAAGCTTTTGCTTCGGATTTTAACTTACCAAGTCAGCTAAATGTGCAGTTCGCTGTGATGATACCACATACAGAGCAATGAACATGAATAATACTACACTGCTCCAATCAGAAGATTGAAGAAAATTGTTGCAACAACAATGTATGCTATCGTCTTCAGGGGATGCTAAGTAACAAATGCATTCGAAACCTAGTAACTTGTATATGATAGCTGTTGAATTCAAACCAATGGCCCCAATTTCTGGCCCCTTATATCCTTACCCTGTTACCTATGCATAATGCATGGTGGAGGCGAGTTGAAGTTGCATATTGTTTCGTAACTAAATTCTACTTCACATAAGGGATCTCTGTAAAAGAAGCCAGGCAAGCTTTCCACAGGGTTAAACTATTTTATGAACTGTTCAGCTCTAAAGGGACTAGTACAATAGTAACTCCAAAAAGAAGAGTACCAGATATAAATATAATACTAGCATATATACACGAAAAGGATTTAACTTCCTGCATGACGCCCCCTAACTTCAGTAAAGATCACCAAGGAAGTAATAATACGCTAGTTGTTTTGACAACACTACTAAAATTACAGAAGGCGTTCCAGATCTTTATATAATGTGGTTACTGCATTTGTGTGATGCATATCAGGAGATGCAGTCTTGGGCTGAAGCTGCACAAAAAATTTTGGGGTTGCAGAAAGGCAGAGGGGAGAAGGTAGAGGGAAGAAGGAGAATAATGTTGGTTTTTGTCCGTTGCAAATTATTGTTCCGTTAAAAAATGGCTCCATTCGGTTTTACCCATTTTTTGTTGGGTTTAAAGTTGGTTCTAACGATAAATTTGCAAATTCCCGTCAATTGTCCTTAATTGGCCAAAATTACGGAACTTTGAGGATGAAATGTGTTTTGGGTGAAACTTTGAGGTGAAATTGGTCAACAACCCAAACTTTGAGGATGAAAAGTGCATTTTTCCCTTTTTAATTAATTAGGAGAACATCATGTTCTAGTTCCAATCTACTAGGTTCTTCAAATTCTTTTTTTTTTTTTTGGAAAATCTTTTAATTTAGAAATAGAACTGTCATTGCTTTATACAGCTATAGATAGGATTGTAATCGAATCGAACCACTCGTGGTAAGGTTGTAATCGAATTAAATTACTTGCAAGTAGCTTAGTCAACAACTCGACTTGAACTCAGGTAGCTAGTAGGCCCTAAGTCCCCTAACAAGTCGAGTTCGTGTATCTAATAGTAAAACTCGAACGCTCGTCAAGTCTTATCTAACTTTTTAATTTTAATTTTAAATATATTATTATTATGAAATCACTTTTGTACGCACAAGAGTGGTTGAATTTACAAAAAGTTTTAGATTGTATGAAATTTTTTGAAGGATTTTTTGCTCAAAAATTATCAAAAAAAATGAAATCCTCAAATCTTCATAACTTGAAATCGATAAGACTCGCTTTGATTTGAACCCATGCAAGTCGAGTTCGAGCTCCAATAATGCTACTCATTCGAGTTCGTGTATCCTTCGTACAAGTCGAGTCGATTTCGAATACGACCGTATCCGGGATACTTACCTCGACCCGACTCAATGGACTCTATTACATCCCTTGGCACTGGGGCTGCTTTGTATTTACAATTAACTAATAACCCCAACCAAATTTCCTCCCCAGCGCTCCCGCCCAGGAGGGGCATTTCCGTCAACTAAATCCTTCGCCACATGCACATTTATTTCATGGGAAAATTGCAGAAACCTCCCCTGAAACTACTGACAGTTGCACTGAGCTCCCCTCTAAGTTCTGAAATGGCAGATAGCACCCCTCAACAGGAACATTAAGTTGCAAAATCAGTCCAGGCAGCTTCAATTCCCATTAAAAAATTAGCTGTACAAGTGAGATAAAAAATTTGTTCCAAATTTGCCCTGATGTTGGTTGACAAGTAGTATTAACAAGAGAGGGGCTTTTTCATTAAGCACAAGGAAGTTCAGGGGGTATAAATGCAACAACATGCTTCCAGATGATGACCTGCAACAACTTCATTTGCTGAGAAACCAACGGCTACTTAACGGCTAATTGATGTAACTAAGGCACTAGCTTATAAACGATGGTCAGTAGCAAAATGAATACCAGAATCTGGACTCATGTATGCAGCAGCAATTTTCCAGCTCAAAACACAGCTTGCTTGATACTCAGTTTGGCAGTTTCAAGTCATATTGCAGAAATCAGAAAATGGCTTCTTCCAGCCACAGGAGAACATCATGGAACTCTCCTACATCCTTCACAATACAAAACAAATATTGCTGGTGCAATAGAAAGGCAACATTGAAGATTTCTGAGTCTGAAAACAACCCCAACAAATTATACTTTTTTGGGTAAACAACAAAAAAGCCCCATGTGGTTAGGCAATCATACATAAAAACCCCTTGTGGTTTCATATCATACCAGTCGATACCCCGTGGTTTGAATTAACCTGAAAAGTGGACGGAAATCGTCAAATATTCGGCGTGTGTCTTAAACGAACTGCAAAGGCGCGTGCATATGCGAAAAACAGATTTCCACCACAAACTTTCACCTGATATGCCTATTTTAGCCTTCACTCTTTAATAATAAGAGACCAGCTTCCGTTTCTTCTGAGTCTTCATTCAATCTGTTTCCAGATTATTCAGTAACTACTGTAGACACCAAATTTTTAGTGTATTTTTATTTACTGTTATTTTTATTTTTCATGCTAGTTTTTATTTACTTTTAGTCTTTTATTTTTGTTTTAAGTCATTTTAGCATAGAATTTATTTTTAAAAAAAAAAGGGGGAAACCCGCAAGCGGGTTTCAGGCTATTTAACAAATTACTTAAAAAAAAAAAAATTTTTTTACATGCAAGCTGCGTTGAGTTGCATATGCCCATCGGAGGGCCCTAGGATGCCCAGCAAACCTCCCCTCTCATCCTCACCCTTCAGGTGAGGGTTTGAGAGTATGTGTTTGATATAAATAGAACAGAAACGCAGCTTTTAGTCATTTTACATAAGGGGGAAACCCGCAAGCGGGTTTCAGGCAGGCTATTTAACAAATTACTTTAAAAAAAAAAATTTTACATGCAAGCTGCGTTCTTCAAAAGGGTATTTTCGTCTATTCACTCAGCTCCGTCTGTTTTGCCGATTTCCGTCCACTTTTCAGGTTAATTCAAACCACGGGGTATCGACTGGTATGATATGAAACCACAGGGGGCTTTTATGTATGATTGCTTAACCACAGGGGGCTTTTTTGTTGTTTACCCTACTTTTTTTGTGCAAAATGCAAGTACTTCCAGTGGTATGAGGGTCCAGAAGAAGAAGAGGTTAACAGTAGAAACTATGACACCAATTCAGTGCTACAATCGCACCTACAGCAACAAAGGTCTATGGCTGTTAGAATGGAAATGCCAATTGTTCTGACAAGTGCAGTGGCTATACTTTTCATCATCAATCTCATACTTGTTGCTGTTTATGTTTTCATCCATATTGTGAAGTCAATAGGCTGATGCTATCCAGAAATGTACATTAGTGATGAAGTAGATATAGCTGCAGTTCGAATTTATATGTAAGACATAGGAGAGGAACAAGTTCCCTTCATCATGTATGCAGCAGCGTTTGTAGTTTACAATATAAATGCAAGCCAGAGTTCTGTTTATATCTACTGTCATCAATACAAAATCACTTGTTACCAACAATACAAAACAAAACAGTCACAGAAGCATACTTGTATTACAAGATTAATGCATTAATACAACAAGTCTGATCAGAATTCAGTAATTTGAAGTACTACAAAAGTGAAACACAACAGGCAAGTAATAGCAGAGCATGACTGAGCAATCCACAAAAAGTTCAAAACACCATCTGAACCATTAAATCACTTAGAACAGATGGTGAGGATTGCAATGTCATGAGAGGCAGAAACATGTCTAAAACTGCCACAGTATAGTACAAAATAGCTCTGTTATGTACATAATTAATGGCATACTACTGAATTGATACTTTCAGCAGTAAGCATTCACTTGCCAAAACTATAGAGATAATATCAGAATTGCATACTAAAACTGCTATTGTTGCTAACATTTGTTGAGTGCAGTGTTGTAGCTGCATTGATGGATTCAGATGCAGGTGTAGCAACTTGAAATGTAGCAATTTGCTGATGACCAGCTTGTTCCACAATTTGAGTGATCTGAGTAGTATTTGAGTAGTTTCTCTTGCTGCTCCCTCTAGCAGATGCTCCAGTATTGCTTAAAGGTCTTCCTCTCTGTACAATCACACGTGTTGAACATTACACTCAAGCATTTTATTAAAGCATATCATAAAATGCACTCATTCAATTGCACCTTTTTCTTTGAAGTGGTTGCTGTGCTCTGATTCTGCACATGCACATTCACAGTTGCAGGTGCAGGTTGAGTTGAAGGAGAATGATTGTTGCCTTGGCTTGAGTATACAACTGGAACATTGCCAGAGACATGATCCTAGCAGTAAACATTGACAAGTAATATTAGTTTCGACAAGGCATGTGCTATAAATGTTACAATCAGAAGCTTAAATAAGTTAAAAAATCTTACCCAAAGAGTTGCTCCTGACAGGCCCGTGTTTGCAGTCCCTCTTCCTGGTTTGCCTCTTCTATAGCTCTGTTGTTAAGGAACAAGCTAATTGTAAGTAATGAATTGATATAAAATAATCACATTCAGTAGCAATTTCAGCACATATAACACCTGCTGGCCAGTAGTTCTATTGCCATTCTTCTTATTCTGGACAGGTGCTCCTTGACATGACCTCTTGTTGTGACCAAAAGAGCCACAGTTTCCACACTTGATGCAGCAAAGTCTTTTTGGTTGTGACGCAGACTGTCCTTCATCATGTTCCCTTCTCCTTTTAGTCTTTGGTCTACCTGGAGCTCTTCTTAATGGAGGAGGTAGGACTGTTACAGGTGTAACATATGGCATAGGTGGCCACATTTTCTCATCAGGAATTGGATGAATCATACTTGAATATGTCTTTAAGTACTTATCTCTTGAGAACCAATGCTCACAGTAGGATTCCAGCTTTTCTCTCTTGTAGATAATCCCTAGTGCAGCATGTTTACAAGGAAGGCCTGAAATTTGAAATGCTCCACAATCACAAGTTTTAGCTGATAAATTGACTATGTAGGACCTGTTCATATCCCCCACTTCAAATACATCAGTAGAAGCCATAGTGAGTTCACATTGTCTTGATGCTTGTCCTATTTTTTGTAGTTTACCAAGCATCTTTGGTGTGATGGCAGTGGTGAGCATGCACCCTTTCTGATATCGCTTATGCATTTTCTTCATGAACTTCTTCCTCAACCCATCAACAAGTGTCAAGATAGGCTTCCCTCTTAGCTCACCTATCCATGCATTGAAGGACTCAGTGCAGTTATTTGTGACATGATCACATTTTAGTCCAGTATTGAACGTATATCTGCACCATGTTGTTTTAGGAATTTTGTCCAAGTATTTCCATGCTTCTATGTTTAACTCCTTTATGCTAGCCATGGCTTCATTATGTCCTGCAACATCAAAGCTTTTTGCTGCTCTCCAGAACAAGTTACTAAGCAGAATACCAGGAAATTGAGCTTTAAAATTACTGCAGATATGCCTACAGCAATGTCTTCCACTAGCAACAGGCACTCTCTCTTCATAAGCTATATTCAAGCCCTGAAATGATCACCAAAACATGCAAACAAGTTACACTAAAAAATACAGAATCATTGACAAGTACATAACTAATCCAGAATCTGGATGCATAACAGAATCAGAATAATGTTCAAGGCCTGTTGTGAAGCTCACCTTTTGCCTGTCACTCATGAAGGTTAGAGGACCATGAAAACCATTTTCTGAAGTAAATGGCCCAAAAAACTCCTCAAAGTAATGAAAAAACCAACTCCAGGTTTCTTTATTTTCAGCTTCAGCCACAGCAAATGCAATAGGAAAAATGCTATTGTTAGCATCTAATGTGACTGCTGTGAGAAGCACACCACCATAAGCACCTTTTAAAAAACATCCATCAAAACCAACAAAAGGTCTACAGCCTTCAACAAATCCACTTCTTTGAGCTTTGAAACTAATAAACATTCTGAGAAATCTAGGCTCAACAAGAAGAGTAGGCCTATCATAATGTATTTTGCAGATACTTTGTGGGTTGTATTTCCTGATCAGCTCTGCATACTTTGGCAATTTGGCGTACGATTCAATGTGATTGCCTTCAATCTCATTTCTTGCTTTAGTTAGTGCTCTATACATCTGCCATTTGCTTGGATGCACACCATACTTAATCATCTCAGCTTCTACCCCTTTGGTGGACATGTTGGGGTGAATTCTCATGACTGGAACTAGTTTCTTGGCAATCCAGTCAGCTGTAGCTTCTGTGTTCTTCCTGTCCATCACACATGTGTGTTCACCTTGATAAGTCTTAATCATAAAGGTCATGGAATCTAAAACTGGTGATGCATGGATTCTCCATTTGCACCCTTCAACACCACAAACAGCAGTGACTCTGCTCTTCTCATTCTTTAGTCTCATAATTGGAAATCCTTTCTGAATTACATAGTCCTTTAAAGCTGCTCTAAATGCATCGACATTAGTAAATAGTTGACCTTTCTTAAACTCTATCTCTACTTTTGGGTTGTACGTCCACAGTTTTGATTTCAAAGCTTGCTGAACAGGGTCAGTTTCTTCTTCATTTTCAAAATAAGGAACTAAGGCACCCTCCTCATTGTCATCAAAATCAGAAAATGACATGTCAGATTCATCACTATCGCTATGAACATCTAAATCTTTCTCATTGTCACTATCCATGCTGTGCAGCCAGCTTGAATCAGAGCTGGAATCACTATATTCACCCTCAGAATCATCAATGGCAACAACACATACCTTGTCCTTTCCTTTTTCTCTTAAGTTCAAATCAGTGTTATGACCATTTTCATTTATCTGATTAGCTTTATAAGATGGAATAACATCCATATCCTGCACATGCACATTAATCATTCTTCCAGACTTATGCATTTCAAACATTTCACGTACACTATCATCATCTGTAATATCAAACATACGATCTGTCTTAGGAATCTGACACCTCATATGTATTAACTTATTCAGATGCCCAGGGACTTCACCGAACACCTTCTCAGCAACATCAAATAGTAGATTAAGGTAACAGTAACCAATTGGATCGATATTTGGATTTCTCACTTGTTTCTCCTCATAGTGAACAACCATATCATAAGTAGAAAAAAGAGCCATCCTAGGTTTCAAAAGTGACAGAAACTTAGCAATGTAAGTAGAAAATAGCAGACAACTGTATCTAGTTTAGACACTTATGTCTACACTGATGACTAGTCATGAACTCAAGACTATTGTAGCATTCACTGAGTTGATACAAGTCTTAAAAGATCGAAAAATAGATCATGATCAAAACATCCATTGATAAACATGTCTAAAATAACATGAATAGCAGAGTACAACAGCTCGTCTAAAACCAGCTACAATATCATCATATTTGGCATTGATCATTACTGACAATAACATCACATTTGTTTCTGATCATTACTAACACATTCAACTCATGATGGAACAAAAAACATGCATTCATTGCACTCAGTATTCAAAAACATGATCATACAAGAGCTAAAGTACAAATTTATTTACCTACTCCACTTCAGTTCTTGCAAATTAACTGCAGTTGATGCTCAAAATTGGTTCCTAGCTCACGGTCACATATGTTGTTTATCTCTCACGGACAATCAGCCTCCCATGAACTAAGCCAGAGTTCCAATTTTCTTCTCTTATGTTTCCTTCTCTCAATGGTCAGAATTTTATCTGCAAGGCACACTCTCTTATGCTGCAAGTAGGCAGCTTGTCACCTCAAGAGCAACTTGTAACAAATTGGCGCCAATTCATGGCGCCATCTTCCTCAGCAATTGCCGCCCTGTTCTTGCCTCTAAAACTAGTCTCACACTAAAGCATACCCTTAATCAAAGCTGGACGGAGACTGCAACTTGAGTTAGTTAGTTAGTTAGTTAATTAAGAAGTTAATTAACTAATTAGATAATTAGTTAAGCATCTAAAGTTAATTAGTTATTTATGTCAACAGATAATTAGTTAATTAATTAATTAGATTATTAGTTATTTAGTTATTTAGTTAAACTATGCATAAATAGTTAATTTAGTGTAAACTACAATTATCAAAATGACAAATGTTTTACTAGGTTTAAGTCATCACATTCTTTGGTAAAATTAAATTTTAGTGAGGGTATTTTAGTAAATTGACAATGAAGAATGTATTAAATTGTGTCAGTCTTTTTTTAGGGAGGTGATTGCTATTTTAAACTTCATAGGGGAGGTCAATGCTATTACCATAAAACTCAGGGGAGGTTTCTGCAATTATCCCTTATTTCATTGAACACGTTGAAATTCATAGGGTTCTGTTTGGAAATTCTTTCCACTTGTCTCCACGGCCCCACCTCTGAAGTCTGAAATCCAGAACTAAAAATTCTCTGCCCAAACAGGCACAAGCAAAGATTTGAGACAGAGGAGAGGCGACCGACGCTCACGCGCTCCCTTGCAAACTTCTTAGCTGCCTCCGCCCCGCCCACCAGAAAAATAAAAATGCAATTTCAGAAACTCCATTGATTGCTCCACCGGATTTTCAACTCAGATTCTGAAGCTCTATCGCCTTTGATTGATGGTGGATTTTTGAAAAATGTGCGGAATTACGGCGACCCGGCCCTGCCCAATTCGGTGCTATAGTAATGGTTTTGGGGAAAAGAGGCTCGGTTTTGCTGGTACCGTAGCAAAGGATGCTCAGAGATCGCAATTTCTCAAAATATCCAGGCCTTTTCTTCAGGAGGTAACTTCTACTTCTGAGTTCTAATTCTGTCATTTACTGCATTTTAATTTGATTTTTTTTGTTAAGGTCTGTTTGGTTAGCAAAGCACAAAGCGTTTGATTTTTTATTTATTTGTTTTGTTTGTTTGATGCACTTTGAAAAATCATCAAGAGTTTTGATAGTTGTTACTCAAAAGTAGTGAAATGGTGGACGACAATTAATACATGTTGCCCCTTTCATTTTGCGAAAATTCATTTTTTTTTTACTCAGAATGTAGGATGGAAATGTTAATGTTTTCTTTCAAGAAGAGTACATCGCAACTTTGGCGTCTCCAATTATGAAAAGTAAAGTTTATCTGTATAAAATAGGATTTAATTTATCATATTCTTTATTATAATTGGACAAAGGACTCCTTTTTAGTGTTAAAACCTATTATGGTTGTAAAAGTCCTTGGAGCATGCTAGAGAAGGTGGGATACCTGTCACTTTTTATGCAAAATTGTAAAATTTTCTAGAGAATTGTTTACTTTTACAATTAAGGGGCAGATGTCACTTTAGAGTGTTTATTATGGTCCAGCGACCCTTTTTTGGTGGATTTTACTGTTCCCTGAGGGCATTATTATAATCGCTCGAGCTTTCATATAAGGAAACTGGACATTGTTTTTGTTTGATCTATGTTGGCTTCCTATTGAGTTGCCTTCCACTTTTCTTGTTAGGAATTTCCTAAACTTTCAATGAGGGCGGCATTCAAAGGTAGAGGTATTCAAATGGCATTGGCAGATGAGAGACTTCTGCAAAGGAGAGCTGTAGTAAAGCCTGCTGACATTTTGGTAAATATGATTAGCTCCTTTTGAGATTGCCACATATGTGAGGTTGGAATATTTTTGGAACTTTGGTTTTGGTTTGAATTGCAAAGCCATGTAATTGATGAAGGGTGGTAATTTCTCTGTGCAGGCATATGATCTTGTCCAAGGAGCTGATGTAAGTTAAAGTCTACTTAGTACACCTTCTTTTTAATGGGATTACAACACTTGGTTGCACCAAAATATCATTTCACCTTAAGTTGTCATTAGTTGCAATGAGAAATCTTTCAATACTACTGTTATGATGCTTTTCCAGGAAGGTTTTAGAGTTAAAGATGCTAGACAAATGTTTATGCTTTCAGTATGTCTGATAGTTACCATGATAGTGAATCAAAATATTTTTATTTACTCAAAAATTTGTAGTAGCAGAGAGCATTTGTTATGTCGGTGCTGTAAAGTGCTGTAATTCATTTCAAATCTTCTCTGATGCCAAGAGGTTGTATAATAGGTTTAAAGTCCTGCAGTTAGACCTTTCTCCAGGTCTCATGCTTGGTTCTTTGACTATTGATTTGTTGGTTTTACTTTCCCGCAACAAGATTGAAAACAGTAATGCTACTTCAAACAAAAAGGGAAAAAAAAAAGGACCCAGTTTGGATAATGTTTAATTGCAAAAGCGAACTTTTTCTCTACTTTATAGACTTCTCTAGTTGATTGCTAAGCTTGATGTTCTAGAATCTGAATGTCTGTCAGATCTGGTTTTGCTAGTTTATGGTACCCACCAAGCTCTGTTGTGCTATTGCATAACGATTTGACTTACAGTGGAGAGAGTGACCCTTCTTACAGTATCTGGAAATTGTTTTGAGAATTTTGGTGATCTTTTACAAATGTTTTGTCTTAACTCATCGAGTATTTCCTATGAAATTTTGGTATAATCAGAAATTGAACGATTCACATTCTTTGTAGCCTTTTCTGCCATTGAGGATATTTTAGAACAAGAATATCCCATCTAAGATTAAATGTACATTGGAGTCAGTTCAATTGGTTCTGAATTCAATTAATTCTGTTGCCTTCTGACTGAGAATGTCTAAGATGTTAGTAAGATTCTTGATTTATATGCAAGTCCTCTAGAGAGGTCAATAATATTGATCTTTTCTTTCAATTTCAGGTATCTGAGAGAGCTTTAGGACAATATATTATCTTTAGTGAGTAGTTGGATTCCTAGAAAAAGAAAAGGTACATGGCCTTGTTGAGATTAGATTTTCAGGTTTTAGTGGGACTGGAAGGTACTATTGATAAAACCTCAATTTGCAGTACTCTGAGACATTAAGAATGGGAGGACGGCGATGGCTTTTTTGAATTAGTTCATGCAGAACCCTTGCTAGCCTTTAGGATTTAGAAGCCACTATTGCTTTAGGTATTTCAGCAATTCTTCTTCATGTTATATGAAGAGAGATGGTGTGAGCAACTCTTTTCTTTAGAGGACTTGATGTCATCTATATATGCTAGTGTGTGTGTGTGTGTGTATCCTTTTCTTTCTATTGTCTGTTAAATGTATTTATTTCAAGAGATAAAATGGAAGGAGGACAATTTTGACCTTTTAAGATGTCGCTATTGTATTATCATTGAGTTTTGTTTTGTTTTATTTTGTGTTTGTATATATGAATTGCTTAATGCAAGTAAGTAACAATAAGATGATTTACAATGACCGATCGTTTTACTGGAGCTATTGTGCGTTTGCTTGCATGTGTCTGAATGACTGCTTATAATTACCAGAAGGAAAACAAGAAAGAAAAGAAGTGATTTCCCATCCATCTTTGTGCAAATGGCACTACACAAAACTTGTTGGCTTTACAGTTATTTTCTCTTGCTGATGACATTATGGCATAAACAATAGAATTGTTAAACCATGGTGGCTACTTAGAAGTCACTCTATTTTTCTGATTAATGTGCAGAACCTAAGACTTTGCAAGATAGTCTACTGATTACATGTACTGGTTGAGTTTCTCATTCGAAACTTGCTTTGATCTGATTGCATGAACCAGGTTACATGGAGTTATATTCTGGGAAGATCAGTCCCTGAGCCTCCAACAGCTGTTCTTCTACATGGCATTCTAGGAAGCAGAAAAAATTGGGGTAGGTTCTGTTTGCAGCTAGTTATATTCAATATTATGCAAAAGCTAGTCATGATTATCGTATGCACTTGTTACCTATTTGTTTAACTCTGTAGTTTCATGATGTCAAAGTCTGCCTCTATTTAATCCTTTCTTCTTTTTTTACATGACATGTGATGCTATTACACAAATTCAGCATGTTGTTTGCTTTGTATCTTCTCAGAATGACAATATTAGTAGCATCCTGTAAGATCTGGCTTATGTGTTTTACATACATGAGCATCTACCCTCAATGAGAGTTGGAGGATATACATTATCTTGTGTGCATTCTAAGTGGCAATGGATTATACTTTTGTAGCAATGTAGTTTTGGGGATTTTTTTTTCCTTTTCATTATATGGATAAAAGCAGAAAGTGCCTTAACGAGTGCAAGGAATCCTACTAATGGAACAAAAAATCCTCAACAATCTGGGACAATGTCTCCTGACCATATATTATACTTTTGACCTCTCTTGTGCTTTGCTAAGGAGTTCTATGTCCTCCAGTCTCCTTTTGTATGGTCTTGTTTGAGATGTCCGTCTATGGTTGTTAACATCTCTTGTTGCTATTTCCAGATCAGCCTTTACCCCTGTGAATTGCTTTCATGAACCGAATCTTTCCCCAAGACAGCTCCTATTAAAAATGATTTCTATTCCCTCAGTACTCTAATCAATACTTTCCCCATGTCATTTGGATTGTTTCAGTTCTTCAGTTTATAACTCGTGATTTTCATGGATTTGTGATGCATTAGTTGAGAATTTTTAGTTAACTTGGTCATGTTAATATTACATAATTGCACAAGTTATTTTCTTGTTGTTTCGCATTATTAAAAAGGGAAATGACCAAGGGTGCCTACTGATGTTGTAGAACAGATGGGTGAGAGTGGCAATTAGTCAGCTTCTGCAAAAGTACCACATTTTATTCAGCATTCTGCACTTTGTGCCCTGACATTTTGTAATATTCCTTGCCATAACGTTTAATTAGCCATATAGAATTGAATGGAGGCAGTCAGCCCCGTTACACTTTGGGAATAATGCATAATAAGCTAGGAAAGGTATAAACCTTTTTAAATTTGTCAAGTTGTGCTGTTCTTAGATCTTGTAAGCTTACCTTCTGACCCTCCTTCCCAAAAAATTGGCCATAGAACATTAAAGAATGCTATACATTACTGTCCTCTGGTGGAAATGGTGTTAAACCAAATTGAAATTGGAAAGAGGACTTTCTGAAGAGGTGAAGCCAAAATATCTGACTGTATACCTGATCTTCAAATTAAATCTAGTCTTCTAAACAAAAATCTAAACTTTATTGTTGAAGTCATTTTCGAAGTAATCTATGATTTCTTCTAACATTTATCCAGTACTTACAATGGCAATTCTCATCGACACTTTTCACAGGTACATTTGCTAGGAGATTAGCAAAGGAATATCCGAAGTGGCAGGTGCGTCAGGCATGTGTGCTTGGTTTAGTTTTATTGTCACTTAATGCAGCTGTGCAAAATACTGTTTATCAAAAAGTAAAGTTTCCTATTTGTCATTCATCTATGTGATATAGGGATTAACTTTGTCTACACTGACAATGTAATGATTTTCTTCACACTACCAGGCCTACATGCATGACACTTTACCTCGATTTAGTGTTGAAATTCTTTTGCATATTTGACATGCATCTAGACCCAATGGTAAAAAATTCTTTACACTGTCTGTCCAGGAAAGGTTAATCATGATGTTATGGAAGGAACTTGTCATCCGCTGGTTAACAAGTAAAAGAACAAGCACTTTTATGCATGCAGCAACATGTTAGAGATAACAAAAACAAAAGAAGGGTATTGCTATCATCTTGTAAAAATATGAAAGGAAATACTATGAAACAGCTTTAGAAGATAGTGGCTTTGCTTTTTAGGTGTTTCTATTCTAAATACTTGGGTGGATTTTCAGGATAGTTTGAGTTTTCTCTTGATGCTTCTTTCCTGAGTTTCCCTATAGCAACAAATTCTGAAAATTAGTACCCTGTTGTTGGAGAAAGCATTTTCAGGGCAATCTAGGTCATGGGAGTTCTTAGACTTGTCCTTTTGATCTAGAGGATGAGTTATGTGTTTAATTGCTTTTGTTATTTCATAGGCCTTTAGGATTGCAATTCAGCATATAATTTGAAGATAGGGTGTATTGAAGCATTGTAAATGTTACATTTATTAAAAGCTTACTATAATTCACACATTGGTTGACTCAGTTTCTCTTGGTAGACCTGCGATGCCATGGTGATTCAGCATCTATCAAAAAGCAGGGACCTCATACTGTTGCAGCTGCTGCCCTTGATGTCTTAAAGCTTGTATGTAATGGTTCAGGTTTGAGCTATCTTCTACATACATGTAAAACGGTTCCCCTGTCAAGTGTATTTGTTTTGACAATGTTGCTTTGATGCGATGGATTGTTCACGTAAAACTGTTTCACTTGAGTGTGTGTGAATATATTGTTAATTTTTTTTTTCTCTTTTTAAACTTTGTTTGCCTCTATGATCCATGGTATTGCTGTCTGGATTTTAATTAGTTTGAATAGTATCAGGTAAAATGTCACTGCCTGGATACCAACCCAGTTTGCTGAGCAGTGTTCTAAATTTGTAGTTGGACCCTTGTATGGACATGATTGATTGTTTCTATCAGAGGCATATTATGCAACACAAGGTTTAAGCCTCATTGTATGGTTTATGTATTAGTCATCCAAAACCCCTTTCAAGTATTTGGTTTTTGTCTCCTGGATTCAGCTAGCGTAGATTGTATATCTACAAGTATTGAATTTGCAATTGATGCGCTGATCTAGCACTGTTGTAGTGGTGCAACATTCTATAAATGAACGTGTAATGGGTACCTGAAGAAATGAAGACAAAGGACATTATAAAATTTGGAAACAGAAAGTGTAGTGGATATTTTCCTGGCAAGGGTAGGGCTGGGACATGAGCTGATGCTGGACCCCTGTATAAGCATAAGGATATTGGGAATTTCTTGTAGAAGTGGCTTATGAACCTTGAAGCTGTTGTTCTTTGTGTATGTTGATGGTAGTGTTGTGTTATTTAATGTCATGACTGGTATTGCAATGACATCAAATCCCGATTCTGATGTTAAAATGTATGCATACATGCAGGCACAATGCCTCACATAGGGATAGTTTTAAGTCAAGTGAGACCAATTTGGATTTTAGAACAGGAGATAGTCTATGAGCCTTATGACTTTAAAAAGCTTGCCATGGTTCCATATCCTTTGCTCTTTTTGTGTTTTAGTGTGCCTCATATTAAAGATCAATCCTATGTAATAAAACATTCTTTCTGAATAGCTTCTGAAGAGTAGTCTGCTTTCCTATTCTTTGCCAATATGTAGTTCCAGTATGGGTTTTGTTTAAACAATTTGTGTGAGAATCAGTTTTCATTAGAATCTGATGCAGAATAAAGGATTACTCTAGTATGATGATAAGAAGATGATTGCGGATTGCAATGGAAACAACCTCTCTTTATGCTTTCATAATTGGTATTCTATAAGTAAAACATCATTTCACAAAGGGTCTATTTTCTATAAAAGTAATATTTGTGCTGTCAATGTTATTATTCAGCAAGAATTCTCCACAAGTTTTAAGAGGAAATCTGAGGAGCTCAGTTTCATGTAATTCATTTGGTTTTGGCTTTTCTCGGGATTTTGCTGTATCTAATATGTAATCAATAAGAGGGTTAGACTTGTACATCTTATGATTATTTATTCTTTGTTTCATATTGATCTAAAATAATTACAATGAGGATAAAAATATTGATTCATGGTATCTGTAAATCCTTTATCTCATAATTCTAGTCTGCTTTTTTAAGTTAAAAATGCTTAGAATGCAGAATAAATTGATATAACTTCCTTGGTGAAGAATCTCAATCATTCATGCCTCACTGAACTTGTCTGTGATGTTTAAAAGTAGAGATATATTCCCTTTGCATCCTCTACAGATTATAGTGACATGTAATACTGCATATTTAAACATTTGAAAAGAGATGAGCAATTTCTCCTAAGACATTGTAGATATAAGGAGCTGTGATATAACTTAGTGGGTCATGAATTTGAAATTTCTATGGTTTTTGAAATAAAAAAGAGAAGAATAGTTCTTTTGCAATTAAGTATGTGCTTCTTTAAATGGTATTCATGTCTATGGTGTGCTTGATTTATGCATACCTCTTCTGAAGTTCTTTCCTGATGAAGCTTTCTGAGTTAGTATGTCTAAGCCTCTGCTTTATAAATCTTGTGCTTTTTCCCCCATGTACAATTCCTGTTATTCTTATCAACGCTCTCTTGAACCTAAAGCACAATTACAAATAAATATGGGAAGTAATCTTTTACCGCTTTTAACCGTTATGTGGTAACACTTGTTTTTCTTTGACTAGCTTGGGCAGCTCAGATTAACTCCTCGGGTTGTAGTTGGTCATAGCTTTGGAGGAAAAGGTAATTTCTTCTAAAACGATTTATTGATAAAAATAGTGCACATTGGTCTAAATTCTAAACACCAGGATATGCAGTGTCAGATGTATGCAGTTGATTACATTTTTCTTTCTGTGCAGTTGCCTTGAGCATGGTTGAGCAGGCTGCAAAACCACTTGCACGACCTGTCAGAGTACGTCAATGAAATTCCGAAGATTACTAAAACAAACTTCCAATTTTTCATCTTTTGTGATTTTAAAATGAATTGCACCTTGTGGTAAGTTTTGTCATAATAGGCTCTACCACTGCTATTTGCAAAGGTAGCAAAGATTACAGATCGAGGTGAGCTTAATGCCTTACAGCAGCTCTATTCTTGAGAAGCAAAAGTCTTTTATAACTTTAAGTCATAGGTCTCCATTTTTCTAGGGTGATCACTGGCACAAAGAATTAAACTTCATGACGTGGGTTTCTGTTTTCAAGAATTATATTTAGTGATAAGAGAATTTTAACATTTAATTTTATCATTCATCATGTTACCCCTTAATTATATAAATGGATTCTAAATCCATGATTATATATACATTAAACCATAGGATAAAGCAGATATATGTGTATAGCTGTCAAGTATGCTTGAGTAAAGTTTTGGTTAGATCATCTCTATGTTGATGGCTATGGGGCAAATTCTATTTCTTAACATTTCCATGCCCCTTTCTAAGTATCCAAAATGTTGACCATACGCATGAATTTAGCTTCTTCTGCCTCCTTGGTAAAAATTTTCCCTTTCCCACAAATTTTCTGCAATCTAGTGTGTAATTAAAAGTGAAGAGTGTTTTACATAATGGCATAGAATCAACCAAGTCTTTTATAGCTTATTCTAGTTGACTACCCTCTTGCATTGTGAGATAGCATAAAATTTTGTAATCGAGTTCAAAATGTAAGTCTGTGGAAACATGATTTATGGCAAGTTAATGCAAAATTGTGGAAGATATTGATTAATCTTGATGCTGAGAATACTTTTAATCTGTATGGAAATGATGGATAAGTTGTAAGCTAGAGTTGTAAGGCTGTCTTTTATAGTCTTTGTTCATTCTCTAGTCATCTTTATTCTGTTTTTAACTAGATTGCCATTCAGGTTTGGGTTCTAGATGCAACACCTGGAAAAGTTCGAGCTGGTGGAGATGGAGAAGACCATCCTGCTGAACTGATAGCTTTTCTGAGTAAATTGCCTGATGAGGTCAGTGCTTGTTCTCTTTTTGTTTTCTTTGTATTTTTGTTTGGTTCATTCTTTCAAACATTTTGAATTTTTAAGAATAACATTTTGGCATTGAGTCGGCTTTGATGTCTTTATGTTACCTTTTCCATGGTGGTCTAACAATATCAAAAGTGACTTAGGATTGCAGTTGTGTTGACTTAGTTTTGAAGTGTGGCCTTAACCTATTCTTATCTTGTCATGGTGCTCCATAGTGCTTTGATGATATTTAATTCAGTTATGCTGTTTAGGAAGAATGTGGGATGAGATTTGTATTATTTGAGTAATACCTCGGTAAAGCAGAGAATATGCTAGAAATGGAAGATCGGTTATTAGCTTTCTCATTTTACTATTCACATGTTCTAGACTTGGACTGAATGTTCTCAACACTTCAGTTTTGCAATTTTTAGCCATAGATTTGTTGTATTTCCGTAAATTTGTAATCACTGTCTTCATGGGCATGGTACTGCTTCTTGATTATTAACCATCTTGGTAGAAACATGAAGTCCATTCTGTGCTTCCATTAAATTTGACAAGTTGACAACAATAATAGCCTTCATACCAAAGACCTAGCTTAACCAGATGGGACAATAACCAGGCAAACATGAGCTTTCTGGATCAACTCTCAAGCACTCCTTTTTCCCCTAGTAATGCTTTGTAAGGCTTAAGAGTCTCCCTTGAATCGAAATTATGGCCTCCAGTTACAGTGACATCTTCTAACTAGGTTTGTCTCACTGTGGAGTTCGCGAAGAAAGACAGCTGATGTGAGGGTTTCAGCATAATAACTTCAGTATGACAAGTAGTCCACAGGTGTAGGTGCCTAATATGTAGTAATAGCAGATCCTAGATATAATGTTTTCTTCTTTTTGAGGTAGATGTTAGCTTTCTCTTAATTTGAAGACCCTTGCTTTGAGTTTCAAGTTTTGTTACATAATTTGTTTATTATAAGTTAGCTTGACCACTTACTTTAAAAGGGTCAGCACATTCCTGTTTTTGCAGACCAAAGCTAATTTTTTCTAATGGAGGAAAGTGGTTAATCCTTTATACTTGTTTGGAACCGTTTAGTCTAATGTTTGACCATGTATTCCTGTAACATCTTATTCAAAATTACTGACTTAGCTGTAATTAAAAGACAGCTGGATGGGATACTGAAACATTTGATACATTACAGGTTATCTACTTCATTATTTATCTGATTGGTTGGATAGTAATTTCAATAGCACTTTGAGAATTATACTGTTACAAATAGCCAGTTCCACTTTGAAATGTCATATAGCTTGTGAGCACCATTTTGTAATCGGAAAAGTTTGGCCCCTTCTGGACATCATTGTCCGCTACCATTAAATTAAGCATACAAAACTTGAGTCTGATTTGCAAGCTTCACAGGATCTGCAAGTCTTTTTATCTTTTTCTTGTTTTTTGCATTTTCTTTTCTTTGTCTACACATCTGTGCCTATATCCTTTTTACTTTGAAGCACATTAGTCATGTTGGCTCCAATAACATGGCATTCATTTCAACAAAGATCATCATGCTTTCTAAGCCAGTGGCCACCCCGCCATACAAATCACAACTAGCATTGCCAAAACTCTATCTCTACTTACTTCTCCATCTCAAATTGAGATCTGCTCAAGTCTAGCAATGACAACTATCGATTACCAAGATCTGCTGACACAATGCAAGTAAAAGTCACAAAGTCTTGGATTTCGGGAGCTTAACAATAGTCATGTCATCTTTTCATAAAAAAGTTTTGAAATCAACTAATGATACAGTTCAAATAAATGTTGGTGTTACTACATGCTGTTAGATGAACTTCTACAGTGGAAGGAATAAAAGAATTTTTTTATGTGGAACTTGAGGAACATTTAAATCTTTTTTCCATGTCATCTTTTAACCTGTCTTTTCCATGCTTTATACATATTCCGCCTTCTGTTAACTATTGCTCCCCAAGCCAGGTCTATTCAAAAAGGGATATTGTAGATGCTTTAGTACAGGAAGGTTTCTCAAAGGATGTGGCACAGGTATAATTTGCACAACTTTTGAAGTCTTATAAGTGAATCTTAGATTTTGATCATGGACAGTTTGCATGTGATCATATCTATTTGGTAATCTTGCATACACTTCCTCATCCTCATCTCTGAAGATTTGCATAAAACTCACGCCTAGGGCGCTCACATTTTCCTGTACATTGTGTCACCTTAGTGGATATTGAAATGTGTATGCTTATGTGATAGTCCTTTAGCTGTTATCAATGTTCATAAAATTGAGAATAAGTGATTTTAGGTTTTTCAGATGTTTCTCTGGCCTTTAGTATATACTTTCTGTTCCGACAAAAATATCATGTTTGTGGATAATATGTTGTTTTTACTGAGTATACTTGTCCAAGTCAAGGATGAAGTCTGGTGTTTTTAATCAGCTACAGTATAGCAATGGACAAAGATTGTTACATTCTGTTTCAATGCAAAGGGAGTGGCTGCAGAATCACTTTTTTGAAAAAAAATTCCCTTCTGAAATGAAACCTATAAAAAGAAAACTTAAATGCTTGTTTGCATATCAGCAGCTTGTTTGTCTTGTTCCTGGTTTTCTTTACTCTCCTAACTTTTGAATCGTTCCTAGTGGGTGGTAACTAATCTGCGACAGAGTGGCCCTCCTGGTTTGCCGTCATCAAGGTTCTCATGGGCATTTGATCTCAAGGGCATTTCTGAAATGTACAAGTCATATGAAGAAACCAATATGTGGTAAAATATCTTCGTCTTTTCCAGAATCACATGGTTGATCTTATGAACTTATTGTCTGATTATATGTAGCGTCGTTTTGTAGCCTGGAGCTATTTAACATGCTAATTTTATTTTGACTAAATAAGGAGGGCATGTCAATATTCCTTTCACATTTGAACTTCAGAAGAGTATATTTGCAGATCACATGAATTATAGTGTTCAACTTGACCTGAACATGAGAGTAAAAAGACATGTTAAAAGTTCTTCAATTCTCGTCGTGGTAAAATCTTAGCTCTTGAAATGCATCTTCTTATCTCTCCAATATCTGCAGGAAATTAGTGGAAGATGTCCCTCGGGGTGTACATGTTAACTTTTTGAAAGCAGAAAGAAGTTTGCACAGGTGGGCCCTTGAAGATCTTCAGAGAATTCATGCTGCTGAGGAGCAAGCAGTTGAGGAGGGAGGTGGAGTTGAAATGCATGTCCTTGAAGATGCTGGTCATTGGGTAAGTCACATTTTCACTGACGTTTTTTATTTGCTTGCTCAATATTCTCTTGGCATTTACCCTTTTTCACCTCTTTGAATTTACAGCATCTTTGTCTTGTGTTTCATGTCATGCATTTTCTTTCCATGGTGATGAGCTATTATACTTTGTTTAGTTCACACACTTAATTTATGTTGACCCTGTTCAACATACGTCTGTCTTCCTAAATGGGTAGCCTAATGCAATAGATTTCTCTATTTATTGAGGATTCAAATCAGGGCCTCTGGGTGTGCGTCTGTGTCTGTGTCTGTGTCTCCCGATCCCCTCCCACACCTCCACCAAAAACGAAAGCAAAATGAAAAGAGACAGCTTCAGCTACACCACCTTACAAACTTGCTTAGTTGCAACACAGAAAGCAAGAAGTGGACTAATTTATTTCCCTTCTTTGTAGTAAGAGATGGTAAGACATATGGCCATTTATCATGTCACCTTCAAGCACAGTAAAACAAAGTAGTACTCGACGTAGGAAGCAAGGACACTCCCGCAAAGATTACATATATGTATCTGATCATGTTTGTATCTCAAGGACAACCAAAATATGGTGACATAGTTTTAGTTCAATTTGCATATGCTTGGGTAATGTAAAGGGTGCTTTGGGAAGGATGCATCAGCTGAACATCCTCTAACAGTACCATCATTTGTCACTCAGGTACATGCAGATAACCCTGATGGGCTCTTCAAGATTCTTTCATTCTCTTTTCAAGGATTTTAGGCTCTTAACTTCGGCAAGGATCTGTCAACTTCAAGGGTGTAGTCTCCGAGCTACTGTGATCATTCTTTTTGTCCACCGATTGCTTCTGACTTTTCAGTCTTCTCTTATTCTTTTTCCCTCCCTTGATATATGCATCATTTTGTTCTATGAAAACCTGATCATGTTGTTGTATTACGGGTTTAAGTAGTAGGAACTCTATACTTGCAAGGTTTGGGGAGCATTGACATTGTGAGATAGGTATTTGTGATGATGGGTATAAATTTGATTTTATGAGAAAATTTGAGAATTTAGGCATCAATTACAGGGGTAGCCTGCTTGTAGAGGGCTAACGTTTTTCTTTTAGAAAGATGCAGATATATTCACATATAGCTAGGGTTGAGATTTCCAGCCTGACACCATATATTTCCTTCCATGCCCTAAGACCATAAATTATAGGAAGACCACAATTGGGCACTTGACCGAGACTTGCGAGCGCTTGAGCGCTAGGCAACAGTAAAATTTGTTTAAATACGTATATTCTGAATATGTCATTTCTTATTTGTAACAAAAATGAATCAGCAAGAACCCTCACTTGCACCTCTCTCTCTCTCTCCCTCCATAAATACTCAGTTCAAGGTATACGTTCTCTGACAAAACTCAAACTAAGATCTGTAAAAGTACAGAATTGCTGAAAGTACAAAACTTTCTCTAGGATCTCCAAAACTTTTGGCTGGTATAGAGGACACTCTCACAACGCTAGTAGTAGCCGGCAATAGAATAGGGTCGAACTCCATCTGTATATTTCTGCTTCAACCGAGTTTATTAGCTGAAGAAGAAGATTGATGCTCATGCCTACTTTGGTTTGAAGCTGACCATTTCATCTGCATGAAGCTCATCTTTCTCCATGGACCTAAATGAATGTTTCTTTCTGCTGTAGACCTTTTGGCTGCATCACACATTACACGAACAATAGCATTTAAATGTTCAGGCTTGCCAATATAGGTCTCTGGGAGTTGCTCTATCAATTTGTTATAGTCTTCACAAGCGTTTGCCATTTTGAATTCATCCCGAAATTCAATTTCTATCAAAAACCTGATTTTCCTCTTCTTTCCTTGAGCACTTGCAATTACATCAATGTACTCATGTCTCCCTGTTAAAAGCAAGAGTCCACGGAGCTTAATATAGCAAGACAATTTCTTGTTTTAAGGCTTAATGTTAAATGGGAGGGATGGAGGGGTTTTGGGTGGGATTAAAATGGGATTGGAAAAAAGGGGCCAGTACTCAAACATTCCCATTTAGTCAGTGAGGCTTATTTTCATGCCGCCATAAATATCCAATAAATCTTATTTTAGTTTTTTTTTTAAAATTTTTAAAAAGCAATCTCCTTTTCCTGTTCACCTATCTCAGACTACTTCAATCAACAACCAATTTTTTTTTAAATTTTATTTTTCTGGATCTGTAATATAGATTTTCTCAGTACACCGTTGTGAAGATTTATTGCATACCAAATTATTTTGAATTTTTTAGTTTTAGAAAAAGCATATCAAACCAAATTAGTGACTCAATTCAATGCAGGAAGTGGGGAACAAAAGGGAAAAAAATACTAAAAGATGAAGTTGAATCCGTGGAATGTCATAAGAAAAGTAATTAAAATTATTGAACTAAAAAGCAATTAAAGTTATCAAATTATCTCGCATATTTTAACAAAACAGAAAATGAATCGAAAAATCCAAATTCAAAAGAAAATTGTGTATGAATTGTCAAAGTTAATAATCAAATGATATTCACAATTCAAGCGATTGTGCGACGAAAAAAAGAAATAAAATAAACAAAAATGGAATCCAATATAAACAAATCTAGTATGGAAAAAAGAATTTTTTTTAAAAAGAGAGAGAAAGAAAAAAAGCAACAGAAATGGGTCCCATCATAAACTCAAATAATACCTAATTATTCCTATTTTTCGATGGTATATAAGACCTAAGTTCAATCCCGTGAACTCATCCTGCATGGGTAGTCCATTGCGATTTGGAATTAATTGTCATCACTAATGTTGGTGAACATATAATTTCTTGTTGAAGATGTGTTTTCTTCTAAACAAACTAAAGTAAAAAAAAAAACCTATATTTGGCAGTATTATAAATTTAAGAAAAGTATAATCCCAAGAGTTCTTATTTTGGTCTTAGTTTTCAAACAAGTTTTTGGAGGTACATATTGTACAAAAAAAAAGAGTAGTAACATTTCAATTAACAGCCTCTTTCGATTACTGAATAGTCTAGCACTCAACATATTAGTATACATGCATCTCTATACGTGGAGACAAATTAGGAAGATTTTACCTCCTGGTATAGAATGTGTTTTCTTCCACATGGAGGTACATATGCTGGCATTAATTCCTTTCCCGCGCAGAAAATTCACAATTGCTCTCCTTGAGCACTTGGAGCAATCATCTACATCTAGGCCAAGACATTCGCATAATTTAGTATTTCTGGCTAACTGTATGAGGCTGCTAAGTTCTTCCCTGGACTTGGAACCGCTCGAACTGTATTGTTCCAAAATCTCCTGTAAATGTTGAACTTTCTTCAGCTATGGAAAGAGGAATCATGTTTTAGACTTCAATATTCCACATTATTATGCTAAAATTCTAAGAATACGAATTACACTATTTTGGACTTAAAAGGTACTTGTCATAAGTTAAGGGATAATTTCAGAAACCTCTCTTTGAGATTTCTGAGAATTTCACTAGTCTCTCCTGAAGTTTGCAAAACTACACAAAACCTCCCCCGAGATTAAGGTTGTGATAACAAAATTAGTCCAATTAGAAAAAGTACTTTAAGGAGAGAGATAAAACTTTTATTTCATAAATACCCCTTATGCATGTATATAAGTTGTATTAGTAAAAGAATAAAAATAATTAAAAATTAAAAACAATTAATACACGCATTTCACCACTCAAAAAGTTCATATTTAATAAAAAATAACACAAATAAAGAACAAAACTACACTAATCATCACAAGATTCAGCAAAATAGAGTAGTCATCTCTTTTAACATGATGTTTGCTATAATTCTTGTGATTTTGAACCAAATAATTTTTGAATTTTACCTTTTTTTCCCTCCTTTCTCCTTTAGTTCCATAAAATTATTTTACAGCAGTCACACATTTAAGAGTTTCAAAGAAATATCCTCATAAACAACCTTCTTTTGGCCTATATTTTTTTCTATTACCGAACATTTCTTCTCACATTGTATACAATTGATTTCTGATCATTGTCAAATTCTATCAATCACAAAATAGCGTTATTAGATATATTAGTTTGATGTTATTTTGTAATTACAAGTCATTGTTCATCATTAAAGAAATTTCCAACACTTATTTCCATTAATTAGTGACTAATAGTTAATTAGTGCTCTAATTATTTAACTGTTAGATATTAGTAAAGAAGAAAGGAGGGAAAAGAAAGGCAAAATTAGACAATTTTTTCTGTTCAAAGTTACAATAATCATAACAAACATCATGTCAAAAGAGATGACTACTCTATTTTGCTGAATCTTGTGATGACTAGTGTAGTTTTGTTCTTTATTTGTGTTATCTTTTATTAAATATGAACTTTTTGAGTGGTGAAATGTGTGTATTAATTGTTTTTAACTTTTCATTTCATTCTCTTATTAATACAACTTATATACATGCTTAAGGGGTATTTATAGAATAAAAATTTCATCTCTCTCCTTAAAGTACTTTTTTAATGTTACTTTTTCTAATTGGACTAATTTTGTTATCAAAACCTTAATTTCAGGGGAGGTTTGTGTAAATTTGCAAACTTTAAGGGAGGCTACTGAAATTGTTAGAAACATCATGGGAAGTTTCTAAAATTATCCCAAAGTTAAAAGCCATTTCTTTAACTCTTATACAACTCAAAATATCGATCCCTTGACCTTGAGCATTTATTACTACTAAAAAAAATATACAAATACATAAAACAGAATTCGGTTTATATCTTTTTTTATTAGATAATTGGGGAATTATACAGAACCTTCTCATTTTAATTTTGTGAGAGTGAAAGAGAAAAAAAAACTCAAAGCATTGATGGATCATGGATATCAAGATTGCTTCCTGGCTTTGTAGAGTCGGGAAAATGAACGTAATCAATGATGTAGTTGTTCATTAAGAGCATTTTATTTCAGTAGTATATTCTTTCTATTTCCGCCTTAGATTTCAGTGGTATATTCGCAAGATAATAAGTAGGCACTCGACAAAATTGGTTTTCCATCGTCCCCCCACACCACATATTTAGTCATTAGTTGCCCAAGGCCGAAAATGACCATTGCAGATATTCCTGTGGTGGAATTTCAATTCACCAGACATTTGGCTTGCCCTTTACTAGATTCTTCCCCTCCATCTTTATAAGCACTCACTTTAGAAAGTGCGAAAAATAATAAAATAGGAAACCCAATAAAGCACTAACAATTATGGACATAAAGTAATGGACAACTAATTGTCCAATTGGAGATTCATAAAGACAAACAACATATGAATATTAACATAGTTTATTGAATAAATTGGTTAGGAAATTTTCAGCCACAACAATTGAAACAATTTTGTCCTGAGGCTAGCTATTTGGTGGTACTACTGGTTAGAGTTATTTACAGTGTTAGGTCTTCAACTTGTTCAAAAACTTCCTTCTATTCCAACGAACTTAAGAAACTTGATGAGAAAAGATACTTGTCCCATGTTTCCAACCAATAAAAAGATTAAAAAAAAATTAAGTGTTGTACAAAATTAATTACTTAGTGTTAATGAAATTCATACCATTAATTTTCAGACACTGCATTTAATTTCACATTATGAAATAAAATAATTGAATTTCTACTCTATTAGTGTTAATGAAAGTCATACCACTCATTTTATAAACCAACCAGGAGATAACTTCCACAATTTTAATGCACAATACTAAAGAAATTTTCCCTATTGGAAGACAAAGAAATGAAATTTCTTGGCTGCCCAAGTTGTCTGAAAAATGTAGGTTCACTAAATCCAAAAGGAAAAAGCAGTTGTATAAGATGTACTAAATATAATTATTGGACAATGCTCTTTGCAATCACTTAAACAACATTAAAGCAGCAAGCCTCAATTTGTTAGTCAAATACAGTAATAGATGGTAGCCGACCGAGCTAATCATATTCATCGTCCTTTTGAAACTAGTTCATAAGAAGAACGAACTCTTGAATTTATTTTACTATGTTAAAAAGGTACTTAACGTTACATTACATACCAAAGTAAAGAATCATGCATGGCGCCTAAACTGTTTATCTCTTCAATGAAATAATGGAAGCTAAAACATGCATAAAGACATCAATAACCAGAAACTACAAAATTGATTATTACACTTTTCATGAGGACAAAGTTTGATGTACAAGTCAAGTACAGCAAAACTATGAAAAGCTTACTTTTAGAATCTAGATAGATATACAAATACATACCTGGAGCAAAGCTTCTTGTGATTCCCAATAGAGGGTTCTCTCATCATGATCAAAGGGTTGGTAGTCGTTGCAATCATCATCCTCTATTGCATGACCATTGGTTTCATGACGACCATCATAACCAAAAGAATTCTGATCTTCTTCATCGTTTATATTTGTGTCTATACAGTTAGTATAGCAGCCATGAAAGCTGCCAAAGAAGTTTTTATGATCATTGTCATGTTTTATGAAAGCCTTCTGATTATATTGAAGGAGCAAATGGCCATTACCTCCATTTCCCCCCCTCATGTTCTTGTATGATATTTGAGAGAGCGGTGGACATTGATGGAGGGCCAAGCAAGAAAGAGAAGAAAATGTGAGGAGAAGAAGTGATTGTCATGAGCGGGTTATATATATTGCCTGCCACGTTTGCACATATTGAATAGTGATCAATATTATGGGCAATGTATATCTGTCCATTTTCAAAGGTTGTCTCAAAATTGAAAACGCAAGAAATGTATGGACAAAAGCAGAATTTTCTTTCAAGACTCGAGAAGGTACATCTAAGAAATCTTCTGAGAAAATCGCAGTTATGGTACATTAATTTCGATCAATTTGACTTATATATATATATATCTATATATATATATATATATATCTTATCTCATTTTTGTATTCAAGTATTTGAAACATTTGACCTTAATACCTGATGCCCATATATAGCCCTCATAACATTGACAATTTGATACATTATATCACCTCAATATGTAATTCTTGTACTGTATTAATTGTTCTCAAGTACGAAAATATGGGACCAATTTGTCAATCTCCAAAACATTATTGTCGCGCCCCATTTTTCGCAATGGAAAAAAAAAAGATGTTTATAAAAGATGTGATTTTATTTAAAATAAGTGAAAAGAGGACCTAGAATGAGACTTTAAAAAAAATACGACAGTTTGGATCCAAAATTTAATCTAAAAAGGGTTTTTAAAAAAAATTAGAAGTCGCTACTTGATATTAAGTTTTGGTGTACCAAGTCACCCAAAAGTGTTTTTTAATAAAATAAAATAAAACCCTTTTCGACAACTCCAGGTCTTTAAAAACAAGAGAAAATGAGTTCGGGAATCACGATTGAAGAAAGGGAAGGCAAAGGTTCGAGTAACTCAAACCTAAGTCACCCTTTCAACCTAATCTAAGTTAGTTGCGAGATTTAGTCAAAATTTTCCTAATATAACTCTTAAAATTTATCACATTTGGATGTTTCCTACATGGATGCAAATTTAAAAAATATTGAAAGGGACAAAATGTTCATTCAAGGGTTTAATTGATACAATCGCATTACTTGCGAAGGCCAAAATAATTCCTTGAAGGGGTCACAAGTATGCAAATAATGAAATTAAAAGAAAAGAAAAGAAAATTAAATTATATACATAAGGTATAAGTGATCAAAGAAAAAGGAATGTAGCATAATGGGTATGGGAGGCAAAAACTCGTGACATAATTTTCTTATACAGGGATTAATGGGTATTTAAACTAAAAAGTTATAATCACCCATTTCCTATGTTCAAAGAATAATTCTCCTAATATGAACAAGCAAATGAACTAGTTTAAATGAGATGTAATTCTAAATGTTATGATTAACACATATAGAGGGTAGGGGATAGAGGATAATACAATAGGAAATATCATACAAAATGAGAAAAGATCCTAGAATAAAAAATATGCATGAAATACATGAATGTCACACAAAATGAATCTAACGCACGAATAATCTAAAGGTCTAGTATTGGACTAACTCATTTCTATAAGTACCCACAAGCATTGGACTAGTGAGAAACGGAAAAAAGACCACAACTAGCGTTGGACTAGTGTAGTGACGTCATGCATTTAGTATAATCAAATAAATTATATGAAACATAATAAAAGCAAATAAACACATATAGCACATAACACATAAGCATGATATTTAGATGCAAAGATCCTAAGAAAAACGAGTAAATACTTAAGCACGCAAGCATGCAAGCACACAAGGCCAATAAGAGCAATGAGAGACCTAACTATTACATTTGGGGGCCCTAACTACAATCTAAGGGGGAAAGAATAAAATAATAAAATAACTATCTAATTATTACATATTCTATATAAATACATGTCTTGAACCCCCTAACTATTACAATTTGGCATTTAAATGCCTCTCAAATAATCAAAAACTTAATTATACAAAATTAAAAACAAATAAAGTGAATAAGTAAATGAACAAAATAAAATAAAAGAAACATTCAAACAAAAACATGCAATTACACATATAAAATCACATAAGAGCACATAAGAGGATTTAAAGATAACACAAAAAGATACCTCCCTTGAAGTAGTAGGTAATTGGGTTTGGTTTTACCTATTTAACTACAAAAATAACAAAAATCATCAAGACATCAATTTAATTAACAAATAAATTATAAAAATGAAAATAAACATGAAATCAATCAATCGAAGCATTCAAAAGGAATATAATTCATAATTAAAGAAGAAAAGTAACTTTTATTTAAAAAAAATCAAATCTATTTGGGACCTAATTGAAAAAATTAATAAATTTTTGGAGGTCAAATTCAATTATCAAAAAATCTAGGGTCCAAATTAAAGAAAAATAAAGTTTAGAGACCTATTTTGTAATTAAATTAGGAACCTAATTGAAAGAAATCTAAAGTATTTAGGACCACAACATAATTATTCAAAAGTACAAGGACTGTTGTGCAATTTCGTAACCAGGTTTCTTAACCAAATGGGCCATTGGGTTACTCTCATTTATTATTTGGGCCAAAGGCCATTAGGTCCAGACAAAGGTCCAAGAAAAAATACACAGGCTAACCCGTAGTTTTATCCAAATCAACCCAATCACAAATGCATGGGCTCTAACCTCTTAGCCCAAGCCAAAAAACCCCAATAAAAATAAACTACAACCCATTACTAAAACTCAAACAAAATAGCCCAAATTTTTATACAAAAACCCACCTAACAAACACAGAAACCTCCAACTATTTTACCAAACCCAATCAAAATAATAAATCTATCAAAATTATTAAATCTTAAACTCCATCCTAAAATTCATAAACAATCTGTAAAAAATCATATTAAAATATGCCAAAGAAAATTAAATTTAAAGGGGCAAAAGTGATTATTTATAGAAGTTTTTGAGCCACATTGAAATTAGGTAAAAGTTGGGGGATGAAAAATAAAATTTTCAGAAATTCATGCATCCCCGAAGCTTTCTTCTGCAGTTTCTGGGTTTACTTGTTCGGCCAATTGAAGCTCTGGCAGCCACGGTGGCGCCGACGCCTGTCACCTGCGATTTCTCCGGTCGCTAAAAATTATCAAAATACATACCCCTACTCGTTTTGTCTCGTAGATTCCATTTTTGAAGTTAATTTTTACAAAAAAATGAATAAAAAATGGCGATATTGCCAGATTATAACCACGATTTTTATTTTTTTTAAACACACTACAATCACCACTAAAAATAGTAAAATTCATACCAAAAATACTACTTGTGATTTCTATAATCCAACATGAACAAAATTTGTAAAATAATCCAATTTAATTCAACTCTTCATCTTTGGCATCTTTTTTTTTAACAATTAACATACATATACAAAAATTACTTCTCTGTCCATTAATCTAGTTTATGACATTCCCAAATTTTCACCCATACAACAACAACAAAACCAGTAAAATAAATCAACGAGCAAGCCACCACATATATATTCAATCTAGTTAATTATATATATATATATATATATATATAAAGAGCTGGAAAAAGGAAAAAAAAATACCTCAATGAAGAGATTGATCCCCTGACCAGAGTTCTTTTTTTCAGTGAAATTGCCAAGCTCCAATAGCTTGACCAACAGCTGCCAGAACTCTTTTTGTTGAAGTCCTCTCTGTTGGTGTGTGTTGTCTTGGTTGAGAGCAAACAGAGAGCCACAAATGTCTTCTTTTCTTCTTGCGTCTTTCTGTCCAAGTCCCCTAGTCGAGAGAAAATTGAGAGGGAGAGTTATGAGGAGCTCGAAGCAATTTTTTCCTTCTTCTTCTGTGTTTTCTGTTGGCAGTCAAAGAAAAGGCCGTGAGAGAGAATTGAGAGGGAGCGTTCTTTTTTTTTTTTCTTTCTGCTCCGTTGCTCCTTCGAGGACCCCCGCTGCAAAATTGGAGCCTTTCCTCATTTGTTTCGTTGCTTTGGTCAAAAGGAGTGGATTGTGGTGGCATCATGATGATCAAGGTCATCATGATGTCTCCACTTTTATCCCACTGACCGTTTTTATTTCGTTGGATTTGGGTTATATCCCACCAACCTCGACAGGTTTGTTGTATCCCACTGACCGTTTTATTTTATTGGGCTTGAGTTTTATCCCACCAATTTGTTATTTCCTGCCAATCAAATTTAATTTAATTTCCTGTTGGCGAGTCTCAGCGTCCGCCGCGCACTCTTCTAACTCCCTTCTTGGAGTGTAACTGCATCCCTCCGTGCATCTTTTTCTAGTTATGATAATTTACTTCTTTTGACTGTTTTGATTAACAATTGTGTTTTCTCATTCATTTTGTGTTTCATGTTTAGAAGTTTTGAGAGTTCCGACTTCTTATACTTTGCAAAGATCATATATGTTCAATACACTTGTTTCATTGTGGTTCACTGGTATTCGAACTATGTTTGTCCTGATTCCTATGACAGGATACGTAGGCAAATCTACATGAGTTCGGTCATGTTTTTTTATAATTTTAACCAAGTATTAGCTTGTTTATTTTAACTCAGGTGCAGTTAGAAGAGACAAATAAGCAATTTGGTGTCTACATCTTTGTCTAGCTTGAGTTTCTTCGAAACTTTAGACAAAGAGGGGCAAGTTGTAGACACCAAATTTTTGTCAATTTTTAATGTTTTCTTGAATTTTTTTATTTAATAAATTATTTATTTTCTTGCATTTTAATGTGCATTTTTCTCATTTTTGCAGGTTTATTTTAGAAAAAAAAAAGAAAAAATTGATTTTAGTAAGAAAATATAAAATATAAAAAAAAATAATAATAAAAGTGGAAACATCATGATGACCTTGGTCATCATGATGCCACCACAATCCACTCCTTTTGACCAAAACAACGGAACAAATAAGGAAAGGTTCCAATTTTGCAGCGGGGGTCCTTGAAGGAGCAAGGGAGCAAAAAGAAAAAAAAAGAACGCTCCCTTTGAATTCTCTCTCACGGCCTTTTCTTTGGCTGCCAATAGAAAACACAGAAGAAAAAGGAAAAATTGCTTCGGGCTCCTCATAACTCTCCCTCTCAATTCTCTCTCGACTAGGGGACTTGGACAAAAAGACGCAAGAAGAAAAGAAGACATTCTTGACTCTTTGTTTGCTCTCAATCAAGATAACACACACCAACAGAGAGGACTTCAACAAAAAGAGTTCCAACAGCTATTGGTCAGGTTATTGGAGCTTGGCAATTTCACCCAAAAAAAGAACTCTGGCCAGGGGATCAATCTCTTCATTGAGGTATTTCTTTTCCCTTTTTTCAGCTTTTTTTTATATATATAATTAACTAGATTGAATGTATGTGTGGTTGCTTGCTCGTTGCTTTATTTTGCTGGTTTTGTTGTTGTTGTATGGGTGAAAATTTGGAAATGTCATAAATTAGATTAATGGACAGAAAAGTAATTTTTGTGTATGTATGTTAATTGTTAAAAAAAAATGCCAAAGATGAAGAGTTGAATTAAATTGGATTATTCTGTGAATTTTGATCATGTTGGATTGTAGAAATCACAAGTAGTATTTTTTGTATGAATTTTACTATTTTTAGTAGTGATTGTAATGTGTTTAAAAAAAATAAAAATCGTGGCTGTAATTTGGCAATATCGCCATTTTTGATTCATTTATTGTAAAAACTAAGTTCAAAAATGGGATCTGCGCAAAAAATCGAATATGAGTGTATATTTTGGTAATTTTTGGTGATCGAAAAAATCTTCGGCGATTGGCGACTGGTAGTGATCCGTCATCGAGCAATCATTGCCACCGGCAAGAAAATTGCAGAAACAACTGCGGCCAGAAATGTTGCAGAAAGAAGAAAAAGCTTCATCGAAACTTTGACATGTTTCGATAAAATACCGGCAAGAAAGAGCACATAAGAGAGTTTAAAATAAAACAAGAAGATACCTCCCTTGAAGTAGTAGCTAATTGGGTTTGGATTTGCCTATTTAGCTCCAAAATTAACAAAAATCATCAAGGCACCAATTTAATTAACAAATAAATCATAAAAAATGGGAACAAACATGGAATCAATCAATTGAATCACTTAAATGAAATGTAATCAATAATTAAAGAAGAAAAGTAACTTCTATTTAAGAAAATCAAATCTGTCAGGGATTTAATTGCAAAAATTAATAAAGTTTTAGAGGTCCAATTATAATTAACATAAAAATACAGGGTCCACATTAAAGAAAAATAAAGTTTAGGGGCCTATTTGTAATTAAATTAAAGATCTAATTGAAAGAAACATAAAGTATTTAGAGCCACAATATAATTACTCAAAAGTACAGGAACTGTTCTGCAAATATTTCACCAGATCACTTAAGAAATTGGGCTACTGGCCCATTTTTATTTCTCCCTCGGACCAAACCATTTCGGCCCAAAGAAAACCCAAATGAAAAGAGATGGACCAATCCATTTTTATTTACCAATTAAACCCAACCAAATTAATCAAAACCCAATTCAAAAACCCAACCCAAAGTGTTGGATTTTAACCTCTTCAACCCAAGTCAAAACCCAGAAAATAAACCCAACTTTTCTTATCCAAACCCACCCAAACAAACAAACCACAACCCAAAACTACACTTATTTTTCCAAAAATCCAATAAGATAATAAATCATCTAAAAGAAATTAAGATTTAATTATAACCTAAAATCCAGAATTAATCTACCAAAAGACTACTTAAACATATAAAAGGATTATTAAAATTAAAAAAAAAAACGAAACTGGTTTAATTGCAAAAGCATTTGGGCCATAGAGAAATTAATTAAAACCTGGGGGAGCAAAAATACATAATTTTTGAAAACGAACATGCAGCCGTTACGAAAAAGCTTTCTTCTTCTTGCGATAATTTTTATGCAACTTTGCTTCATCAGCTGGCAGCCATGGCTGCCAGTGGCAGACCGCCACCAGTTGCCAATTGCCGGCAATTTTTGTTATTTTTTTAGAAATTATTGAAAAAATACACTTACTAGATTTTTCATATAGATTCCATTTCCGGCTCTCACTAGAATTTTCATGTATATTCGATTTTCGGAGTTAGTTTTTATAAAAAATGACCAGAAGGTGTCCAAAATGCCAAAACAGTTCGGTTTCTATATTTTTTTTAACACTCAAATCTTCACCAAAAATCATAAAATTTATACTCCAACACTCCTTGTGATTTCTCACAATACAACTATGATTTTAATTCAGCAAGAAAACAACATAAAAAGACTAAATTAAAGCAAAACAGCCCCTAAAAATAACAACAACAATAATAATAATAATAATAACAGAAATAGGAAAACACAAATTAACAACTAGCTTACAAGGGAGTGTTTGGATACCAAAATTATTCCAAATAATATTTCGTTTTGCATCACAAACACATTTTCCAACCTACCTTTCTATATTCCCAATAACCTTTTTATCTCACATACATCATATCACAAAAATTACTACAGTAATTATTCTAAATAATATTTCAAATAATACACTATCCAAACAAATCCACTAATTAAAAAAAAGGCTGAAAAAAGAAATAAAAATGAATAGGGATACCTCGATGAGAGTATTAGTTCCTTGTTAAAATTTTTGATGAAATTTCCAAGCTCCAATCCAACTGGTTGCTGCTTGCGTTTTTGTTGAAGTCCTCTCTGTTGATGTGTTGTCCTGATTGAGAACAAACAGAGAGCCAAAAATGTCTTCCTTTTTCTTCTTGCGTCTTTTCTGTCCAAGTCCCCAGCCGAGAGAGAGAGAGTTCAGAGAGTTTTTTTTTTCTTTCTTCGTGTGTTTTTTGTTGGGAGCCCAAGTAAGGGCCGAGAGTTGGGAGAAAGAGTGGAGTCCTCTTTTTTTCTTCTGCTTCTCTTGCTCTGTCTTTTTTCATTGGGAGCTCCAAGCGAGAGAGGGAGAAAGGGAGGGAGGCCTCTTTTTTTTCTTCTGCTTCTTTTGCTCTCTGGAAGTCCACAGAGAGAGGGAGTGAATTGAGGGAGCCAAAGAGCAGAGGGAGAGGGAATTTTTCGTCCGTTCCGCTCAAAAGTGAACCAGGGACTTCCTTCTGCAAAAATTCTTTCTTCTGCCCGTTGCCTTCGCCCTTTTCTTCTTTGGTCAAAAGAATGGCCATCATGATTTTGGTGGCATCATGATGACTTGGTCATCATGATGTCTTCATTTTTATTTTTTTTTATTTTTAATATTTTTTTAAAAAAAATTTTAGACAAACCTGTAAAAATAAGAAAAAATGCACATTAAAATACAAAAAAAAAAAATCATCAAATATAAAAAATTCAAAAAAACATTAAAATTGATAAAAATTTGATGTTTACAATTATTAAGGCAGAAAGTAAGATAAGGCCAAATATGAGAAATGTGTAGCAAATGAAACATGAAATATTATCTATAGTAGTACTCAATGAAAATAAAGGATTAAACTAGAAATATGCACTTATTGGTTCATTGGACGCGTGAATTGTCAAGACTTTGCAGAGCTTCCGACCAGAAATAAACATATTTCAAGGATTATAAATTACAAAGCATTTATTAGCTACGAAATGGCTTGGGATTATGATTGCAGTTCAAGAAAATGTACAATGGTAAATATAAAAGATCGAGACTAAAATGAATATTCTAATTGCCAAATGAACTTTTGCAACCAATCTTTTTAGCTTGTATATGTTTCAGAAGTTCAACTTTGACAGTTGTGAGTCTAGTCACAATTTCCCTCATGTTGGTCCTCTCCCTGGGTGAATCAGCTAGACAATCTAGCCCAAGACGAAGGATAGAGAATAGACATTTGTTCCCTTGCGTAGAACTGCGGATCTTCTTGTGTAATTAAATTGCCGTCAACCACAGATACTATTGACTTTGCTTGGATTGATTTGCTAAACCAATGCTTGAGGTTCAATTCTTCTCCAAATAAATGATCAGTAGGCTTTTTCCTTGTGAATGTTCCAAGCAAGAGCACAGCATAACTGTATACATCACCACTTATGGACACTATGCCTTGCATTCCATACTCTGAGAAAGCATCAAATATAGGTTATTACCAGTAGTTGTAAGATAAAAACTTACTGTTGATCAGAAAGAATGCTTATGCTTTGTAGGAAATCGATAATAAAAAATTTAGATGGAGTCTGAATAGGAAAGAAGTATCACCTGGCGCATGTACCCTATTGTGGCTAAGGTCTTGTTTGTACCGTATTTTCATCTTCACCAAAGAGTTTAGCAATACCAAAATTACTTATGTGTGCTACCATATCCTCATCTAGAAGGATGTTGCTAGGCATTAAATCACAGTGAACTACAGGCGGTTTGTGATCATGGTGGAGATATTCCAAAGCTAAAGCAACATCTATCAGTATGTCTAACCTTAGTAGCATGTTGGGAAAACATTTGCTCGAATGCAACCAGCTTTCTAGGCTTCCATTATGCATATAGTCGAGTACCAGGGCTTTGAAGTCTTGATTACTGTAACAGCTTATGATTCTAATCAAATTTCGATGATGGATATTTGCAAGTACTTGGCATTCATCATCAAAGCTCTTCTTTGATCCTTCTGCTTGCAAGTGGAATACCTTTATACCAACCCTGGAGCCATCAGAAAATACTGCTCTATACACGGAACCAAAACTTCCAACGCTGAGAAGGTTGTTTTCACTAAAGGAATCTGAATTTCTTGATAAGAAACTTTTCTCCATGTTTGACACATCCGGACTTCATTCTGCTGTAGTACTTCAACCCTTTGGACATTTCTTTTTTTTCCATCAAATTGTAGTGGCTGCTAAAAGTAGGATAAAGAGTAAAATAGGAGGCAGAATGTACTTAGTCAATGAAAAATATTTTGCTGACCTTGATTTGAAGACATCTTTTGTCTTGCAGGATGGAAAATGTAATCTGGCTGAACAACACAATGCACAGTTATTCATAAAAGATTCATCTGTTAGGTTGGAAAAAGGTCCACCTTCTGGAATTTCCCCTTCCAGTTTATTGGAAGATACATTGAAGAAATTCATGTATCCAAGCTTCTCTAATGGCTTTGGTATCATTCCAGTAAATTAATTCTGAGATAGATCCAAATGTTCCAAACTTACCAGATTTCCAAAAGACTGAGGAATATTTCCTTGAAATTTGTTTTGCGCCAACGACAGATAAACAAGTTCTTGTGCACTCCCCAAGGAACTTGGAATATCGCCTGATAATTGATTCCATGACAAGTCTAGTTGTGTTATGACCTTCAGATTTTGTATCTCTGTTGGAAGATGACCACTTAAAGAGTTTGAAAACAGGTTTAGTCTTAAGAGATCTTTAAGGTGCCAAAAACCGAATGGAATGGTGGAATTCAAACTGTTGGATTGCAAAAAGACCCCTCTCAAGGTCTTGATTTCACCCAAGCAATCGGGTATTGGACCATAGAGCATGTTTTCATTCAGATACAAGTCGCCAAGATTCTTCAGTTGGCAAAGCTCGGTAGGTATATGTCCTTGCAGTCAATTGTGTACAAGATATATACCCTGAACACGACTTAAATTCCCGACTGATGATGGAATAAATCCAGTCAAATCACTGTTATCGAAATATACGGCTTCCAAGCTGCTAAGATTCCCAATTTCACTTGGAACAGTACCACTGACCTTGCTACCAAAAGTTCTGAACAGTCGAAGAGATGAGGAGAAATTCCCAATTGACGGTGGAAGCAGACCATCAAATTGATTCCCTGATATATCAACATACTCCAATTGTCTGCAATTTGTCAAAGAAGAGATAAATCTCAATTCTGGAGTTGAAGATTCCCTTCTCAAATTGTTGTCACCTAGAAAAAGATACTTCAACGATCTTACATTACCCAGTGTGCTAGGTATAGGGACAGTAAAAGAGTTCTGTGACATGACTAGCATGGTAAGTTTAGAATAATTGGTTATAGAGCTTGGCAATCTCCTACTGAATTTATTGGAGTCAAGAAAATTTTTTTGCAGTTTTGGAAGTCTAATCTGCATACTTGAAGGAACAGAGCCTGAGAAGTGGTTAAAAGCCAAATGCATATACACGAGTGATGACATGTTGATGATCCCAGGCTGGATGAGGCCGGAAAGGTTATTGTTTATGACAGAAAGTATTTCAAGATTGTTATTTTTACCAATTTCACCTGGAAATTCACCTGCCAAAGATGAGCAATTCAGTCAGTTGTGAAGCTCTTATGATGCCTTTGATTCCTTGTTTCTGATTTGTGATGTAATCAGTGCAAACCTTCGGGGTTCAGTTCCACCAATTGATCAAACTAGTTGTGCAAAATGACCAACTCTATGTGAACAGATATCCATACCTTTCAAATTGTTGTGACCCAAAGCAAAGTGAGGTTCCCAATCCTCTTAGATATGCCACCTGTGAAGTTATTTTCTACCAAATATAGGCGTACAAGAGTCTTGCAGTCCCAAATGAAAGAAGGAATTGGGCCATTAACTGGTTGGTCGAAAGATATAGTTCTTCAAGTGCCGGAAGATTGTACCACATGTTTAATAGAAAGCTTCTTGAGAGATTGTTTCTGGAAAGATCAATCACTTTCAGAGACGACATGTTGAAGATAAACAAAGGAATTTGACCCGTTAGCAAGCCACTGCTGATGCTAAATTCCTCCAACTCAGTAAGATTACCAATCTCTAATGGAATCCCACCTGTGCATCCAGTAAAGGAAAGATAAATCAATTTGTCAAGTATACTTGAATTGAGAATGCACTTGTTGCAGAGAAGAATGGGGTCCCGTATATACCACTGAAAATGTTACCACCAATGAATAACCACTTGAGCTTGCTCAGGAACCCAAGTATTCTTGGAATATTACCATTGAATTGATTGCGGCCATATGACAAAAACTCGAGGTCTCCGCACTTGTACAGTTCTAGGCAACCAGCTTTCTAGGCTTCCATTATGCATATAGTCGAGTACCAGGGCTTTGAAGTCTTGATTACTGTAACAGCTTATGATTCTAATCAAATTTCGATGATGGATATTTGCAAGTACTTGGCATTCATCATCAAAGCTCTTCTTTGATCCTTCTGCTTGCAAGTGGAATACCTTTATACCAACCCTGGAGCCATCAGAAAATACTGCTCTATACACGGAACCAAAACTTCCAACGCTGAGAAGGTTGTTTTCACTAAAGGAATCTGAATTTCTTGATAAGAAACTTTTCTCCATGTTTGACACATCCGGACTTCATTCTGCTGTAGTACTTCAACCCTTTGGACATTTCTTTTTTTTCCATCAAATTGTAGTGGCTGCTAAAAGTAGGATAAAGAGTAAAATAGGAGGCAGAATGTACTTAGTCAATGAAAAATATTTTGCTGACCTTGATTTGAAGACATCTTTTGTCTTGCAGGATGGAAAATGTAATCTGGCTGAACAACACAATGCACAGTTATTCATAAAAGATTCATCTGTTAGGTTGGAAAAAGGTCCACCTTCTGGAATTTCCCCTTCCAGTTTATTGGAAGATACATTGAAGAAATTCATGTATCCAAGCTTCTCTAATGGCTTTGGTATCATTCCAGTAAATTAATTCTGAGATAGATCCAAATGTTCCAAACTTACCAGATTTCCAAAAGACTGAGGAATATTTCCTTGAAATTTGTTTTGCGCCAACGACAGATAAACAAGTTCTTGTGCACTCCCCAAGGAACTTGGAATATCGCCTGATAATTGATTCCATGACAAGTCTAGTTGTGTTATGACCTTCAGATTTTGTATCTCTGTTGGAAGATGACCACTTAAAGAGTTTGAAAACAGGTTTAGTCTTAAGAGATCTTTAAGGTGCCAAAAACCGAATGGAATGGTGGAATTCAAACTGTTGGATTGCAAAAAAGAGTCTTGATTTCACCAAAGCAATCAGGTATTGGACCATAGAGCATGTTTTCATTCAGCTACAAGTCGCCAAGATTCTTCAGTTGGCAAAGCTCGGTAGGTATATGTCCTTGCAGTCTATTGTGTTCAAGATATATACCCTGAACACGACTTAAATTCCCGACTGATGATGGAATATATCCAGTCAAATCATTGTTACGAAATATATGGCTTCCAAGCTGCTAAGATTCCCATTTTCACTTGGAATAGTACCACTGATCCTGCTTCCAAAAGCTGTGAACAGTCTAAGAGATGAGGAGAAATTCCCAATTGACGCTGGAAGCAGACCATCAAATTGATTCCCCGATACATCAACATACTCCAATTGTCTGCAATTCGTCAAAGAAGAGATAAATCTCAATTCTGGAGTTGAAGATTCCCTTGTCAAATTGTTGTCTCCTAGAAAAAGATACTTCAATGATCTTACATTACCAAGTGTGCTAGGTATAGGGCCAGTAAAAGAGTTCTGTGACATGACTAGCATGGTAAATTTAGAATAATTGGCCATAGGGCTTGGCAATCTACCACTGAATTTATTGGAGTTAAGAAAAATTTCTTGCAGTTTTGGAAGTCTAATTTGCATACTTGATGCTGAAGGAACAGAGCCTGAGAAGTAGTTAAAAGCCAAATGCATATACACGAGTGATGACATGTTGAAGATCCCAGGCTGGATGAGGCTGGAAAGGTTATTGTTTATGACAGAAAGTATTTCAAGATTGTTATTTTTACCAATTTCACCTGGAAATTCACCTGCTAAAGATGAGCAATTCAGTCAGTTGTGAAGCTCTTATGATGCCTTTGATTCCTTGTGTCTGATTTGTGATGTAACCAGTGCAAACCTTTGGGGTTCAGTTCCACCAATTGACCAAACTAGTTGTGCAAAATGACCAAATCTAAGTGAACAGATATCCATACCTTTCAAATTGTTGTGACCCAAAGCAAAGTGAGGTTCCCAATCCTCTTAGATATGCCACCTGTGAAGTTATTTTCTGCCAAATATAGGCGTACAAGAGTCTTGCAGTCCCATATGAAAGAAGGAATTGGGCCATTGAGCTGGTTGGTTGAAAGATATAGTTCTTCAAGTGCCGGAAGATTGTACCACATGTTTAATAGAAAGCTTCCTGAGAGATTGTTTCTGGAAAGATCAATCGCTTTCAGAGAGGACACGTTGAAGATAAACAAAGGAATTTGACCGGTTAGCAAACTACTGCTCATGCTAAATTCCTCCGAGTAAGATTACCAATCTCTAATGGAATCCCACCTGTGCATACAGCAAAGGAAAGATAACTCAATTTGTTAAGTATGCTTGAATTGAGAATGCACTTGTTGCAGAGAAGAATGGAGTCCAGTATATACCACTGAAAATGTTACCACCAATGAATAACCACTTGAGCTAGGTCAGGAACCAAGTGTTCTTGGAATATTACCATTGAATTGATTGCGGCCAAGTGACAAAAACTCGAGGTCTCTGCACTTGTACAATTCTGAAGGAATTGCACCTTGCATATGATTGTAAGACAGAAAAAGACCGGTCAGTTTGAACTGATTATTAGTACAGGGGTCCGTTGGAAGATTACCTGATAAACTATTATTGGTGAGATCAATTTCTTCCAACAGAGTCATGTTGAAGATCCCTAATGGTATGGAACCACTAAACTGATTAAATCGCAGGGTTAACCCCCCTCAAGTTGGAAAGATTAGCAATCCCTTGTGGGATACTTCCTTCAAGAAAATTATAGCCCAAATTTAAACTCTCCAGCTTTGAGATATTGCATACAGGACCTGGTATGACGCCTGTGAACCTATTATGGTCAAGAAGAAGGAGCTCAAGTTCAGGCAAGGCTCCAAGCCATGATGGGATCACTCCAGAAAAGTTGTTATGTCCAAAATTCATCTGTTTTAGACCTTGTAAATTAGCCAACTCATTTGGGATGAAGCCACTGAAGAAGTTGCTGCTAATGTCCAGTGATGTTAGGAATGTTAGGTTTCCCAATTGCGGTGAGATAGTTCCACCAACGTTCCAGCCAGAAAGATCCAAGGCCATGATTCTCTTCCGGAGATTGCAATAGACCCCTGCCCATTTGCAAATATCAATTGTTGAAAACCAATTAGCCAAGATTGCAAAAGGGTCAGAAGTGATTTGGCTTCTGGACTCGAGAAGAGAAAATTCATCAGTGGTGAGGTTTTGATTAAGAGGCACAATTTCTTGGCTAAATGTGGCACAATTTGCCATCATTATAGCACCAGAGAGGAGAAGTTTTTGGTCCATCTCGACATGAACACTATGCTAACATTAAATTTTGAGAACTTTATATATAGATTAGACATTGAGTGATATAAATAAGCCAATTAACTATGATTTGTAATGATTGAATCTTAACAAGAAGAAGACGCGACATGCTACAGGCCATAGCATACATGCATGTCTGTCAAATTGAGTCAAACCATCAGTAACTCTTTTGTTTATTAAGAAGCCGTCCTTGTCAATTCTAACAGTTGGCCCATAGTCATTACCCTGTTTACACCCTTCAATTGTACCTAAATTATCATTTTGGTCCCCAAACTTAAAAATGGGATACTTTAATCCCTAAACTATAAAATTTGTCCTACTTAAGTAACATTATTAAGGAAGTGAGACAGATTTTATGCCTAAGTGGTATACTTTAGGGACTAAATTGGGACAAATTTTATACTTTAGATACTAAAACGGACAAGTACTATACGTTAGGAACTAAATATGATAAATTTTATAATTTAGAGATTAAAATGTCCCATTTTAAAATTAAGGGGTCAAAGTGAGAATGTCGTATAGTTAAAGAGTGCAAAAGTGGGATTAACCCTATGATGAATCATGAAATTCTACACTGATTGGTCAAAATGGTAATTAATAGGAGTTTGGGAGTGTTTTGGAAATCAATTAAATTTCATTTTTTAAATTTGTTTCTATAATTGACAATATATACATGATTATTACTTTGCTAACCTTTTTGCACAGGAGGGTCCAATTCTAACCAGTGGGTTAGGGACCAATACAAAGTCACTCACTGGTGATGATATAGGCTCTAGAGGGAGAGTTGGATTAGGTGATAAGGTAAGAGAAATTGTAAATAGGTGATAAGGTAGGAGAAATTGTAAATAGGAAGTTCGGTTAGAAAAGGGCATTAGATTAGCACCCGAAAGAATTTAGTCCTTTTCTATGGGCAAAACTCTAGTCTCACATTATGTTAATGAAAGGTAGTCCCTATTCAAGATTTTCAAAAAAGAAAGAAAGAAAGAAAGAAAAGATAATATAAGCTCCAAGTAGAAGTACTTTTTTATTAAAAAAAAATTCATTAACATATTACTTTTGCTTGTACAAGTGATATTAGATAGGGAAATTGATTTAATTTGGAGACAATAATGTTTTGTTAGGCTTCGTTTGGATTGAGAAATTTGATGAAGGATTTGAAATTCATCTAAATCGCTCTCATTGTTTAGATTACTTAATAAGAATTTGGATTTGTAATATATCAACTATTAAAATATATTTTAAATACTAGAATAATTAATAATTTGCAAATCCAAATACCTTCTAAATAATATAAACAACTAAAGAAATTTGAGAAAATTTCAAATCTTTTATCAAATCTCTCAATCCAAGTGCAACCTTAAAGAATTTCCCTAAATCAGGAAGGTGACTTATTGTGGAGACAATAATTCAGGTCCGTTTGGAGGGATATCCCCCGGCCACCCCAAGTCCAACCGAAGGAAATGGCGCATCTTGCAGGATTGAAGAACAAATTCTCCTAAGAAAAGAACAAAGATAAACAAATGGCGAATAGATTGATATTTCATTAAAAAAAAAAAAAGATAAACAAGTTCTGCTTAATGCTTTTGTTTTCTCATTTCACCTTTTTTGTATAACATCTTTTATATTCCAGTGGCACTAGCAATTCTTTCTGTCAATGGCCAACACACCGGCTAAGGAAATAAATTCAGATCGTCTACAATTTGTTTCACAAAATAATTCCCTCATCAACCACACCTATTACATAACTTAAATATATATTGTAAAAAATATCATAATGCATCCATCAGTATAATGCATCGTGCATCGTCCATCAGAACACCAACTCATCGTCCATCGTCCATCGTCCAATATTTACTTATTCCAAAAAACAGCAACCCAAAATCATGTAGTTTTGTTTTGCTTGATTTATGTGGCCAATATTTAGTTCATGTTTTTTTTTTTTTTTGGTAAAACGAAACATGCCCGACTCGAACCACTTAAGACCCGAGCTGACACACCAAACCGGAGGAATACACCACAGTTCCATGCAACGTACCCCGGACGAGTTATGGGGGTTCAAATCCACAGTAAAATTCAAACCCAAGACCAAAGGAGTTCTTAAGAGTTCGTTTACCACTGGACCACCCGTGGGGGCTTAGGTTCCGTTTGATAAAACTGAATCTGAATTCTAAATTCTGAAATCTGAATACTGAAACAATTAATTTGCTGAATTTTAAGCATCGAAAAAAAATATGAATGTCTGAATTTTAATACTAAACCTATTTATGCTGTTTGATAAATATTTATAGCTGAATGCTTAATAAGTTTAATTTGACAATTTTGCCCTTATATCCTTTCATTCAAAAAAAAAAATAGAATCTATGATTTAATTAGTTTAAAATTGTTAGGTATGAAAATAACAATATTTATTTTTAAATCAAATTAATATAAAAGATGAAATATATTATGTAAGGAGTATGGAGAAGATGTGAAAGTCATTAAAAAGGGAGAAAAGAGAAACTAAAATTCGTTAGATAGAGAATATTATGTTATTTAATTAGATAAGAATTTTGAACATAATTAACAAACAAGGGTAGATTTAGTAGATAAGATAAGATAGTTGAAGTAATTCTATTGATTCTTATTAGAATTAAGCATTCAGTTAGGATTCTTGTGCTGAAAAAAATACACACAGGTTCAGCACTGCTTAACAAATTCAGCAAATAGATTTTCATTTATCAAACATTCAAAACATCTAAATGTCTGAAAAAATTCAGATTCAGCACTTTTTTATGTTATCAAACAAACCCTTAGTTCTTGTTTTTACTTATTTGCATCCGCATGTTATAAAAGATTCAGTTATTGTTCGGGGACAAAAGCAAGAAGGAAGCCCAATTCCAGTACAAAGAAATGCTAGCTGGCTCCATATTAACCATCTAAAAGATTCACATATATAATTGAGTAAATCAAACCAGTCCTGATTTTTTTTTTTTTTTTTTGTTTTTGGAAGCAAAATACGAAAGATTGGGGACAAAATTAAAGGGCTGACATAGATTGATACTGCTGGTGGGAAGATGCATTAGGACTATTAAGTAACATTTTTTCATTAATAAGTTTGGAATATGTTGGAATGATGAATAATTTTATTTAATTGACTAGGTGAAGAGTTGCCTAACGAGTTTGGAGATATTCATGATTCACAAAAAGCGTGTCTATGTAATATTGTACACTTTAGTTATTTGAATGTTAATAATGCCTGGCTCTACATGCGAGTTTCTTTTCGAAAAAAAAAAAAAACACAGCAAATCTCTATAAATCAGAACCTTGCTTGATTGTTTATGGAAGTTATCATGTCTGAATTCATAGATGAAGCCAGTTTTTTGCATGAGTGATGCTACAAGACCGATCCTCTATGAAGTAATATTAACTTTTCTTAGAGGAGGTAGCATCATATATAGTTGCTGTGGTCTTTGTTTCACTGAATTTAAAGATTTGATTTTTAACTTTTGATTCTTAAAAAGTTATTTTATGGGATTCACAATAGCTTTTCATAATTCATATGCTGATTTTAGATTTTCTGGACCCAAGAAAAATTGAAATCAGAAGTAGGTCTTTTGTTGCTTTTGAATTTTGATTGTGGGCTACTTTTTTCATGCAAACAAACCTATCCTCAAAACAAAACCTAAAGGCGCTCTCCCCATTCCTCTTTGTTCTCATCCCACTTTTAGACATATTAAATCACTTAGTTAGTTCAATTTACATGAACTTTAATTAATATTACATCAAATCTCTATAGGTAGAGTAATTAATTACTTCAAAGAATTAGCATAGAAATTCATTTATGCAGCATATAAGGGGCTACCTAGTCATTAGTTGGTCAAAATTAGCTTTTGCAGCATCTTTTAAGAGTATGGTCGAACCTATATAATTGGCCAACTAGAACATATACTTCCTCTGTTACGTTAAAAGTGTCGTACTTTTCCTTTTAATCTGTTCCGAAGCTACTATCACTTACCTAAAATGGTAAACAAAATTTTCATATATTTCCATTGAATACCTTGTCAATCACAATTTCCTATAAAGGCCTCACAAACCACCTTAACTGAGTTAAGATGTATGCTGGAGTGGAGTAGCAGCGTGATGCTCAAACGACAATAAAATTTGTATTAATTTTTAGTGGGCGTCCCCCAAGCATTATAAGGTGGCAATACTCAAAGTTGATTCAAATTAGAAAACAAGGGCAAAAAAGAAAGTTCAAACATCAATGTTAAACATTATTCTTATTAAGTTGGTTACTCGAAAAGTGACCAAATTTATGGGATGAATGGAGTATAACATTCTGAAAAGTCTAATTTTTGAAAATCAAGTTATAAAATTAGCATTTACAAAATCATAAGCAGTTAAGAACATGCCTATACATTCAATTTTATTGGAATGCATTACTTTTCAAGCTTAATCAAAATGGATACCGTTTGATTGAGGGACAAAACAAAACAGATAACGTGAACCACTTCTAAAGCTCGAGGTATTGATGTTCTGCTCTAGTATGCACCAGTCTGCGCATCCCACTTATCCCAAGAAATTCATGTCCTCTCTTGTCTAGTAGCATCACTTTAATCATGGGGTAATCTGCATATGCTGCATGCAAGTTTCTATTTTACGAATCTTAATCTAACTATTGGCATTTGTTAGTACCTTGATCTCTTCCTCTTTTTCAAGTATGCAGTGTCCATGAATTGCAAACAATTGACCATGTGTTCAGTCAAGTAGCATTGTATTTTAATACGTTACACAATAGTAGGAGGAAACGATCTTATAGCGAAAAGAAATGATGATATTCTAGCTAGTGCAATTCGTTACTTCTGTACATTTTTCTGAAGTGTTTCTTTGATCATTTTCAGTTTACTCACAATGTCCCTCATGTTAATCCTCTCCTGGGGTGCATCAACTAAACAATCCAGGCCTAGACCAAGGATAGACAGCACACATTCTTCCTTTGCATACAACTTCTGCTTTTCTTGTTGAATTAAATTGCTGTCAACAACTTCCTTCATTGAGTTTGCTTGTATTGATTTGCTAACCCAATGCTTCAAATCTAATCCTTGTCCAAAACAGTCATCAGTTGGCCTTTTCCTTGTGAATGTTTCTAGTAAGATTACTCCATAACTATAGACATCGCCACTCGTCGATATTATCCCTTGCATTCCATACTCTGTGAAAGCATTGAATAAACGTCCATTATGCTAGCAATTGTTACATTACGACTTTTGTAGATCAGAAGAATTTCTAGGTTTTAGAAAATAAACAAAAAAAGGTTGAGAAAGAAATATTACCTGGTGACATGTATCCAATAGTTGCTAAAGTCTTTGTTTGAACCATAGCTTCCCCATCATCAAAGAGTTTAGCAATACCAAAATCACATATATGTGCTGTCATATCTTCATCTAGCAGGATGTTACTAGGCTTTAAATCGCAATGAACTATGGGAGGCGTATGATCATGGTGAAGATATTCTAAAGCTGATGCAACATCGATCATTATGTTTAGTCTTTGTAGCATGTCCAAAAAGGAATTCTCTGAATGCAACCAGATTTCCAGGCTCCCATTATGCATATACTCTAGTACCAGAGCCTTGAAGTCCTGATTGTTGTAACAGCTGATGATTTTAACTAAGTTTCGATGGCGGGTACTTGCAAGTACTTGACATTCAGCATCAAAGCTCTTGCTTGATCTTTCTGCGTGAAAAACTTTTACTGCAAAAATGGAGCCATCAGAAAATATCCCTCTGTAGACAGAACCAAAACTTCCAGTCCCAAGTAAGTTTCTTTCGTTAAAGGAATCTGTCGCTCCCAAAATCTCTTGATAAGAAACTTTTCTCCATTTAGGAGGCAACAGGTTATCACTCTGTGGTAATTCCCTTCTTGGAATTTTTCTCTTTCTGCACGCAAATGAAATGGCTGCCAAAACTATGATACCCAATATAATTAGAGGTAAAAAATACTTGATCATTGAAATAGCTTTCTTTGATCTTGATTTGGAGGCAGTTTTTTTGCAGGGTGGAAAATGTAACCTGCCTGAACCACACAATGCATAGTTATGCATGAATGATTGGACTGTTAAGTTGGCAAAAGGTCCACCTGTTGGAATTTCCCCTTCTAATCTATTGAAAGACACATTGAAGTATTTCATGTAACCAAGCTTCTCTAATGACTTTGGTATCACTCCAGTAAAATCATTTTGAGATAGATCTAAATATTCCAAACTCACTAGGTTTCCAAAAGATTCAGGAATGTTTCCTTGAAATTTGTTGTGTGCCATGGACAGATAAGCTAGTGATTCTGCACTTCCCAGAGGACTTGGAATATTTCCTGAAAATTGATTCCATGACAAGTCTAGTTGCGTTATAACCTTCAGATTTTTTACCTCAGATGGAAGACTCCCGCTTAAAGAGTTTGAAGACAGGTTTAGGCCGAGGAGATCTTCAAGGTTCCAAAGACTAGATGGAATTGTGGAATTTAAATTGTTGGATTGCAAAAAGACGGCTCTCAAGGCCTTGATTTCACCCAAACAATCAGGTATTGGACCAGAAAGCATATTTTCATTCAGATACAAGTCACCAAGATTTTTCAGTTGACAAAGCTCAGCAGGCATTTGCCCTTGCAATCTATTGTGTTCAAGATATATACGCTCAACATGGCTTAATTTCCCGACTGAGGGTGGAATAAATCCCGTCAAATCATTGCTATCAAGATATATGGCTTGCAGACTGCTCAAATTTCCAATTTCAGTTGGAATTGCACCCTTGATCTTGCTTCCAAAGGCCTTAAACGATCGAAGAGAAGTAGAAAAATTCCCTAATGAAGTTGGAAGGAAACCATTGAATTGATTCTGTGATAATTCCACAACCTCCAACTGTCTGCATTTTGTTAAAGAAAAGATAAATCTCAACTCTGGGGTTGAAGATTCTCTTGTGAAGTTGTTTCCTCCGAGTAAAAGATACTTCAAGAGTTGCAAGTCACCTAGCGTAGTAGGTATAGGACCACTAAAAGAATTTCCAATAATGCTTAGCTTGGTAATCTTAGAAGCATTTGATATGGCAGCCGGCAATATTCCGTTGAATTTATTGTCGTCCAGATAAACTTCTTGCAGCTTTGGAAGTGTACTCCAAATACTTGAAGGAAGAGAGCCTGAGAATTGATTACCAGCCAAATCTATATACACTAGCGATGACATGTTGAAGATACCAGGCTGGAGGAGGCCCAAGAGGTGGTTGTTTCTAAGAGAGATGACTTCAAGATTGATGTTTTTACCAATCTCACTTGGTAATTCACCTGCCAAAAATACGCACTTTCATCAGTTCTCAGTTCTCAGCCTTTTAGGATGCTTATGGCGTCTTCTTTCCTATTTGTAACTAATTATAATGCAAAAAAGAATGCAAGTCAGATGCATACTTTTGAAAAATCTTCCAAAGCTCTTCCAAGGAAATTCCCACCCAAATAGGTTAAAGCAGCGGATTTCAGAGGATGGAAGATCAGATATAAACAAAGATTTCTACTCAGATACAGCATGCTGTCAAAAATATGCGAGTGTGACGTTCTTGTTAGGATTGGTTCCAAACATTCCACTTTCTGGCATATTCTATGCAAGATATCTGGTCACACATCTTTGGATAGCCAAACTTGTGGTACTATAAGTACGATACTTATGATGCGTTCTGAGGTAAAAAGCTTACATCACTTTTTCCCTTAATCCACTACATTATGGAAGTTAAAGGAGCTCTTTCGGAGGATCACTAATGTGCTTCAGAAAGTCTGCAAAAATGGCACCTTTGCCACTGAAGTCTAGATTGTTTCTTAAGGACTCACGTGATATTATTCACAAGTATGCTCACTCCTTTATCTATGAAGCTTCAATGCTTTTTTCCATCAAATATACTTGAAATACTACTAAGGAAGCTCCATTAGTTCAAAATTTAAGAAATATTTCTCTTTGTTTCACATATCCAATAGTTGAAATTGACAAGATTACAACATTGCTTGGGGCATGGAAAAAACAGAGTTCTACAAGGCAATATAACTAGAATACACTTAGCAACTGCCAGCTAAACCAAAGTCCAAACTAAAACACAAGTACAACGCATGAGGGCGAAAAGAAACAGGGTGAAAATGGAAAAAAGAAAAATGAACGAGGGCGATTCATATAGTGCATATTTGATTTTCTATGAGAAAACGACAAGTAATCAAATACAGATCGTTCACTTTAACTGGCATGTCCTGATATTTGGAATCTTGATGGAGATGTATTTCTAACCTGACATAAGTTCAAATCGTATTTTACTGTTGATTCCTGTGGCTTTCTTTTTCTGGCCGCAAAAATTGTCAACTAACTGAATAGATGCATGGTTTTGTCTCGTTAAAATCTTCTCTGTCCAAATTCCAATAAAGCCAAGATGGGGAGTTTCGCTAACAAAATAGTGATGTCTTGCATGCAGTTACATGTTATGCCAAAGTAGTAATGCAAAAGGACCATGTCTACTTGAAATAATGGATATTCAAACCTTTCAACTTGTTATCGTCTAGAATTATCTTTCTGAGCGAAGTGAGGTTCCCAATCCTATCAGATATGCCACCTGTGAAGTTATTGTGTTTCAGTCCTAGGTCTACAAGAGCCTTGCAATCCCATATGAAAAAGGGAATTGAGCCATTGAGCTGATTGCTAGAAAGATCCATCTGTTTTAGTGCTGGGAGATTGTAAAACATGTCTACTGGGAAGCTTCCTGATAGACTGTTGTTAGAAAAATCAATTATTTCCAGAGTTGATATGTTGAAGATAGAAAACGGAACTTTCCCTGTTAGCAAGCTATCCCTTATGCTCAATTCCTCCAAATGTGTAAGATTACCAATCTCTGAAGGAATCTCTCCTGTAGAAGTAATAAAGAAAAGAGGTTCAATTTGCAAAATGAACTTCAAATGAGCATTTAATGCAATGTTGTAATAAAGATGATGGATTTCAGTAAGTACCAGTGAAAATGTTTCCCCCAATATATAATTCCTTGAGCTGGCTCAAGTACCCAAGTGTCCTTGGAAGTTTGCCAAAGAATTGATTGTATGAAAGTGACAAATATTCAAGGTATCTACATTTGTACAATTGTGTGGGAATTTCACCTTCAAAATGATTGTAAGACAGATAAAGACCTTGTAGCTTGGAGGGATGATTGCAAATGTCCATTGGCAGATTTCCTGATAGGCTGTTCCTTGTGAGGTCAATACGTTGCAAGAGAGTCAGGTTGAATATTCCAGACGGTATAGAACCTTCAAGCTGATTATATCGCAGATTTAATATCCTCAGGTAAGAAATATTAGCAATCCCTTGTGGAATACTTCCTTGAAGAAGATTGTCGTTCAAATTCAATCTCTTCAGCTTCGACACATTGCATAGCGGAACAGGAATGACACCTGAGAACCTGTTGCTGTCAAGGAGAAGGAGCTCAAGCTCTATGAAGGTTCCAAACCAAGATGGGATCTCTCCAGAGAAGTTGTTGTACCCAAAATCCATCTGTTTCAAACCATGCAAATTAGACAACTCATTTGGGATGAAGCCACGGAAGCTGTTAAAACTAATATCCAATGATGTGAGGAATGTGAGATTGCCTAGATGAGGTGAAACGGTTCCTGAAAGGCTCCAGTTTGACAGCTTTAAGGCTGTGATTCTCTGATGGAGATTGCAAGAGACACCTATCCAGTTACAAACATGAGTTGTGGAAGACCAATTGGCCAAGATCCTGAAAGGGTCAGAAGTTACTTGGCTTTTGAACTCAAGAAGAGAAGATGCATCGGTGCTGAGGTTTTGATCAACATGAAGAACTGCTTGGCTGATTGTAGCACAGTTTGCCGTCAGTATAGCAGTAACGAAGAAACAAAATTTATCCATCTTAGGAATAAACCTCAAACAGGATTTTCAGACGACACACATAGGCAAATGGTAAAGTACTATAAGCCTACAATTAATTCAGCTTCCTCTGATTTTATTGATGGAATGCTAACAAGAAAGGGGCATGATATATTTCAGCATGCAGCTGAGTCAAACTTTGAGGAACATCTTTGTCTTTAGGTTTGTTGGACTCATGAGAAGAAGCTTCAATGGTCCTATGTTGAAGTACTTTTCACAGATGTAAAAGGGGTAATAGAATTGGGGTTCTGGATTGAAGGGTACTTCTTAGGAGATTTTTTGTTCCTTTTTCCTCTAAAATGGAGCTATTCCATCCATAATATCCTTATTGTTGTCAAGATAAATTAGTTTTTGGAGCAAATATTTCGTTCATTTTAAGAACCTAAAAGGAAATTGTCACCAGTTAACTAATGTGGCCATCAAATGCTTACTTCAAATTTACGCAATACATGTTACAAAGGAAAAGGGTGATGAAATTGTTTGACCATAGGTTACAAAATTGTCAACCAAGTTACCTGACTTTTTCAGCCTTAAGCAAATGCTTATTAATTTACTCAAAGAAATATGTGTATATGCTTAATAATTATTAACTCAATAGGGCGATTTCAATCGTCTTTAATTCCAAAAAAAAAAATGGAAAAAAAAATCGCACCCAAGGGTCAGTATTACCGTATCAGATTCAAAGCATTCAATTTAGGTTGGAACCCGTAGTAATCAATGGAGTGATGTTTCCCATGTGCTACATAAGTAATCTAGCTGTGGTTGCATCCATGCTAAGAGGAAGGACAACATTTTCTGGCTATTTCATCAATGAGGGATGGACCATTGATTTTGATGGTCTTTAATTAAGCAACAAATCTGGTCGCAGATTTTAGGTAGAAAGAAGTGATACAACAATGCAAAAGCAACTTGGCCAAGGAAAGACTGTGTAGCTATTGCTGGAGAAGCTAGAGGTAGACATGGTGGTTTTGGTACAATTCAGCCTTGTCTAACACTGCAGATGGGAATGATTAGGGAAAAAATGGGGAACAGAACAAATAGATATTAAACCACTGAGCCGAAGACAACAAATAGATATTTGTCACAAGGGAAGGTCTTAAGTTCCTTCTTGGGCTATAGGTGGGGATTCAAATATTACCTGTAGGAAAAAAAATTCAAGAGTTATACCAAAACACTCTCTTGATTTAGTAAAATTTGTATACTCGTTAGCTCCAAATACAGCCTCTTTAGGCTCCCCCTCCCCTCTAGTCTAGGATAGATAAATCACACAATAGTTGTCGTCTGCAGAAAAAAAAAAATAGATATTATAGTATTTCTTGTTTTAGTTTACATAAAAAAAAAAATTCATTAACACTGTTGATCATACTCCATGTTTGCATTAGACTTTTCAAAGACGATAAGCTTTCATTTCCTTGTTTCAGATATATAAAAAAAGATGGAAAACTAATAGCACTCTAAGAAAACCAAAGAAAGGAAGAAGTTCGCATTATAATTGTAATCCAAGAAACCGTTTATTTCAACTGAGTAACATCAGAGATCATTTAATGCATCCCTCATATCTATCAAGAAACTCCGTTTGGAATCCTCAACTCAACCTGTGTGACATCTGTTTCACCAGGTTGATCTGCAAAATTTCATATGAATACTTTCATATCAATCTAGGTTGTAGATAGATTGAAATGACTGCATGCTAACACTTTATATACTTTTGCAATTTGGTTTGCAAGATGGATTCTTCAGATTTGTACAAAAGAGATTCTATTTTTTTGCCCAGATAAGAATTGATTCCGGTCCACCAAAGTGTCTTTTTCTTTTTCTTTTTTTCCTTCTGTTGGCCCATTTCTAATTGGGTGCACTTTTCCGGTGTCTTTGGAGCACACACTAAAAAAAAACTCGCAAATATAGACGGGGTCTTTCCATATAAGATAACTTATAAGATAAATGTTTGATCATCCTGTCATTTGATGCTTTTTTTCACGTCATTCTCTATAATTTTAAAAATTATATATAATTCTTTCATGATTCGAATTAAAGCGTTAAAATAATCGAATTTGTATTTTATGACGAAGTCAACTAAAATGAATAACTTATTCTAGGAGTGTGTCTAATCAAGTAATGAATGCTGGTTCGGTTTTCTAAATGTCTAATTTATTAAGGCTATAAGAGGTTGGGTGAAAGGTGGATTGAAGAATACAAGTTATATCTGTCTTCCATTGATTTGTGCCCTGAACGGATTTTCTTGCTATCTATTATAGGAGAAGGAAAAATTCAAAGCTTAGGTGAAAGGTGGATTGAAGAATACAAATTATATCTGTCTTCCATTGATTTGTGCCCTGAACGGATTTTCTTGAAATACTGATTTGATAGGTGAAAGGCTGATTTGAGATTGTGGTGCTTTTGCTTGAAAAAAAAAAAAAAAGTACCATTGAAATACTCTCTCCGTCCCATTTTGATAATTTTGTTTTCATTTTTTATTCGTCTCAAATTATAGTCCACCTTGTAATTGAGAAATATAGTTAACTTTTAACTTGTCTAAAATATCCTTATTTAATATACTTCGTTATTAGTAAATATACCTATCTAATTTTATACAATCCACTTTTCTACCAGTAATTGCTTAGATATATGTACTGAATGGTGTAATATACTATCATTATTGTTGTTATAATTAATATAAAGGTATAATTATTAGTGATACTCGCAATATTAATGTAAGGACAATTTAGGAAAATAATAGACTAGATTTATTTTTCAACAAAGTTAACTAATTTTTTTTGAACTGTATGAGAAAAAACCAAGACTATCAAAGTGGACAAATTGTTAGTCCCAATAATAATTATGAGAAAAACCCAAGACTAACAATTTGTGGATACACTTTTTTTACCAAGAAGGGTAACACACTCAATTTAGAACAAACACAGGAGTAACCCGAAAGAGCGATCCGAAGATGATATAAGGGGACCCATAAGAAATACCTATCCAACCAATTGGTGACAAGAAACCCGGCGGGGTTTGTTTGGATTGCTTCATATTTCCCCAATTTTATTTGCTTACATCATCTTTACAATTTCCAATACACCTTTTTATCTTCCCAATATCTTTTTATCTCACATACATCACATCACAAAAAGTACCACAGTAAAAATATCCCAAATAACTTACAATCCAAACAGACACGTAACACTGAAAATTTATCTTGACTCTGCTACCGCTCTGGTCTACGTTGAAGATGGCCGTACAATCGAATATTCCTTTTTTTTTTTCCTTTGTGCATGTTGTTTTTCCACTTCAAAGTTCAAACCTCTTCTACACTATCTTATCACTTCTCTCACTGTTGGTCTAACCAAGTTTGGCACAAGCCTATCCTTTAAATTCTTCAATAGCAATTTTAGGTCGTTTGCAATTTTAATCCACAGCATGACCTTAACATATAATTGAGGACCTAACCTTAAAAATCAATAAAATCTTTATTGATTTTTTTAATCCAAGTTTAAGGACTTAAATGATGCATTGACAAGCCTTAAAAAATTCCCGAATAAGTTGGCTTGAATAATTTCCAATCACCTAAAATGATTTAGTGTCTTATTATTACTTTAGGCATCTATACTTCACCAATTAATGAATATATTCCCATTCCCTTCCCAAAAAGTAAAGGCTACAAAAAAAAAAAAAAAACACAAATGAGCTTTAACCTTTTTAATATGCTCAATTGCTAATTATAGAGGGTTTTTCAAAATGAGTTCTGTGCTTAAAACAGAAGAATATCAACACAAACTATTTCGAGGAGAAAACTTACATATATCAGTTTTTAAAATTACGTAGAAACATCATTATGTGAGATACCAAATTAATTAAACTATATCTACCAACTCTTGTGGGGCAAAACAAGTTCTATAGGTTCTGAGCATCACTTTATTTTTCTTCAACAAGTAAATGATACTAGTAAACAAATTATAAGCTGTGAAAATAATAAAGACTGAAGGAAATAAAGGGAGTATTAGTGGTCCACCTAGTAGTTAGAAGAGAATTTTTAATATCCTTCCTACCATTAAGTCTAGAATTCAAATTCTATACCTGATAGTTAGAGATGAGAAGGATGTCGAGAGGGATTGTAGGGTTTTAAAAAAAAAAAAAAAAAAGGAGTACTGGTAACAAGTAACAACCACATCCATACAGAATTGTAATCTAATCTTATCTAGTGAATTTATTAAAATTTGAGGCCAACGTTGGAATAAATATAATCACTAGTCGTTTGGACAACCATCGTATTCTATTTGACTGCGAAAATTAAAAAACTGAATTCGTGCACCTGAAGAAAGAAGGAAGAAGAAAGGCTAGTTATAGATTGATTGATTCTAGTAATTTTTTGTAAATGCGTCAACTCCTTTGAAATAATTTACCATTTGAGTTTCTAATTTAGAACTAGGGGCAATGACAAAGACAAGGTGGTGAAGAACGAATGGTTTAAGTTTGAAATTGGACTAATTCCACTTTCCTAAACTTGTACCCCATTTTCATTTTTGGACCCTAAATTTTAATTTTGAATACTTTGTATCCTAGCATGTAAGATTTATTTCACTTAAACCCCATCAATACGAACGTTAAGAAAAGTAATGGAATAAAGGACCATGCATGCACCAACATGTTTTTTTGTATGACTAGTAAGGATTGTGAGATCTATCTCCTAATAGATTGACAAAGGCATATGTTGTGTGTATGATCCTTTTATTCAGTCTGTTTTCGCTAGCATTGTTGTTAATTGGACTTAAGTGAGACAAGCTAAGAGGATAAGATGCAAAATGCCCAAAATTAGATTTTAAAGTACACAGTAAACTGGGTACAAGTTGAGAAGTATGAAATGGAATTTGTCCTTTTGTAATTATATGTTTGAGCAGTGGAATGGTTGGGTGTGGTTGTGCTCTGCGTATTTGAGTTTATTCATAGTTACGATGGCTAAAGTTTGGGGTTATTTAATTGATAGGAAAATTCTATAATTCCTTTTGATACCATTCCCCTTATTTGTATTTTTCATCAAAGATAATAGTTTAAATTTTAAATATTTAACAATGTTTATTCTAAAGATCAATAATGCTTCTTTCACGATCCAATGGTGAATTTTATTTGTGGATATAATACCTAAAAAGTATTATAAAATCTCCATAATTGATAAGTGGGTGAGTTGAAATGTTCGATTTTGGGTTTGTGTTCTTTCATGATTAAGCTTCTAAATGCTTGGGCTTTTTGCATATTCTAATTTTGTGATATTTGATGATATAGGTAATTGGGTTGTGGTGGGAAATGGTAACTTTTATAGGGCATTTGAAGCGCAACTAATCTTCTGTTCTACTCGCTGTGTCACTCTCTGTCCCATTTTTTATTATATTGCTACTTCTCCTTCATAAACATTTATGTTTTAGTTCATTTTTGTTTCTTTAAGATCCAATAACTATTAATTGAGTAATACACAAAATTTAACAAACTCAAAAAACCAAAATGCATAAAAATGAGATTCTTTATGAATTTTCTGCTGTGTTTTTAATTTTCTATTATATATTGCTTTTTTGAACCTGTTGTATTTAATTTTTTACTCAGTTAATAGTTATTAGATCTTAAGAAAATAAAAAAACTAAAATATGATGTTCATGAAGATAATTTTTTTGGATATTGAGTCTATCTCGATAAATCTCATCATTGTTATTGCAACTTAAAACAGTTGATTGGAGTTTAAAGTAATTGATTAGTAGATCTGACGATTGCAATACATGTAGAATAAAGCTTCAGTAATTTATTTTATTAGAAAGCATTTTGATATTCTTATAATCTTCACATCTGTTCATAATTTTTTAGATTTTATAGGGTTAAATGCAAAATGCACCCTTGAATTATACTTGGTTAGCGACTTGCTCCATAAACTATCAATTGTAGTGATTTCTAATTTGCACCTTATACTACCGATTTCATTACAGATTGCTTAAAATAAGATAATGTGACGAATTTGTCCTAATCAAGTGACCAACTATCCAAATTGCCCACATCTCTCCTCCTCCTTTCTGCTCAAAACTTGGCAAACTTTCTCATCCTTCTCTTCCAAACCACACCACCAAGTTATTATCCATTCCATCCCTTTCATCAAATCTCTAACATGGATTACTCTTTATGTTTCCTACTCAAATCAACCTCTTAAAGCCCCTAATCTCACAAATCTATCATCACCTCCCTCTCTTGAGTGCCTTCTTTTTAAATATCCGTTGTTTCTCAAGTTCCAAAATCACAATCCACTTCAATTTTACCAAGCCTCATTGCTACTAGCTAGTCTCCTGACACTTTTGATTTAAGAGGACCAAACTCCATCATGTTCTATCCTTCTAATTTCTGTTATTGTCAATGTTATTGAGTGTTTTTATTTTATTGGCGGCATATTGAAGTTTGACTTAGTGTGTGAATAGTTCTACCTATGATAAGATTGTGTTATGAGTTCTGCTATTTGAAGATTTGGTGTAGATTTATGAGGTGCATCTTCAATATTTTACATTGGTGACTGATGGGTTTCTAGCCTTGATGCAAAGTTTTGATTTTGCTCTAGTTTAGAGGTGTCAAAATGGGTGACTTGGGCGGGTTTGGGTTGGGTAAAATGGGTAACGGGTATAAGTGAGTCAACTCATTTATACCAATTTAATTAAATGAGTATAAATGAGTAAGTCAAAAAATGAATTGGGTAATCCAATTACCCATTTATAACCCATTTATTTTAACTTTTTATAAACTCATTTAAATTCATTTTTGCAAACTAAGTTATCAATTTATACCACTCTTTGTACCCATCATTAGTTTTAAATATTTATTTATAATGTTCAATAAACTTAATTACCAATTTTTTTTCATTTATACTCTATGTCACAAAATTACCTATTATTTAATAATTGAATAATAAGAATATAAAAATTTGAACTAAGTACTATAAAAATTAATATAAAAACTTAATCCAAAAATTTTGAACTCCTAACATTTTTTTCATATATAAATTTAAAATTTCATTTTAGAAAGATAAGAAAATAGGCTAAAATTTATCATAAATTAATGAGCAAGTTAACAAACTAAGAGAAAATAAAATAATAAGATAAAACCAACAAATAATAATAATAATAATAATAATAATGAAACAAAAGTAGTTAACATCATGACAAAATGAAAAATTAGAAAAAAAAAATGGGTGGGGAAAAAGAAGAGACTTGGGGGAAAGAGAATTCTAAATGGGTTAATTGGGTTTGATGGGTTACCCAATAATATCCATTTAATAAATGGGTATTATTGGATAACCCATTTATACCCATATACAAATATTTAAGATACCCATACTCATCTATTCATAGACGGGTATGGGTAAATTTAATTAAGTGGGTTGATTTGCCACCTCTACTCTAGTTTTATACAATCTAGTCTTGACTTTTTTCTTCTTGTATTGTGGTGGTTCAATGGTAGGTATTTTGTTGCAGTGATAATGGCAAGAGGTGAAAGATTGTTCAGGGTTGAAATAATAAAAAAAAAAGATAAAATAAATTTATGAAATGGGTATTCTGGGTAACACATTATTTGTGGGGTTATTGTTGTCCTTTCAATAAAAAATTACTTGTCACATTATTCTAGAAGATTGTGTTGGATAGAAAATAATTTGAATTTTTTTGAAAAATATATTATTATAGTACTTTTTATGATATATATATATGTATGTATGATATACATATATGTCTTATATATATATGTATGTATGATATACATATATGTCTTATATATATATATATATGTGTGTGTATATATATGTATCAAAATTTTTTTAACCAAATAATGACTTATCCAAACAATTTTACACGGTATTTTGCGAGGTTAAAATCGAATATGTGAACTTAGAAAAATGTTCTATGAATTTTTTTTCAATCATCGACCAATTATCTTTATCATGCATATAAAAGATTTTTTCCAATTAATCTCCAATGTGAACACATTTCAAGAACAAGAATCAATAGACATAAAATACTAAACTTTTTTCTGATATTAATTTCGTGCTACCTTGAAAGTTTGAAATTCTTAATTCTTGAAGAAGAACACATCCCAATAAAACTTCAAATTTGAAGAAATCTACACATATTTTCAGTTATCCCATGAATTATGAATTTGACATTCTGAATTAAAGAGCACAAGGACAAAGTGAAAAATAATAATAGTAAAAGCGTTCTCAAAGAAAAAAGAAAAATTAATTAAAAAACAGAACAAAAGAAACGAACCAAAAATATAAAATAAAAACAAGTGGAGTTGAGAGCCATAACTAATTATATTGTCATTATCTTCTTTTTCTAATTTCTGTGGCCATCGTCTTCTTTCTGTCGTGTCATTTTTCCCTCCTTCTTTTTCCCTCTCAAAATGTACTATTCTAAAAAATAAATTAAAATAAACAAACTAAAAAAAAAATTCAATAATGGCTGCTGCCACCGCCGCTTCCAAACTCACCACCGCCTTCTTAACCGTCCCATCTGCATCCCACCACCACCGCCATCACGGCCAACCGCCGCTAACAACCATAAAACCACCCTCATTTTTCAAACCCAAGAGACTCCTCAGCATTTCACGTAAGGCCACTGACGTCTCCTCTTCCTCAGTGCAGGCGGAGGAGTCCTCCTCTGCGGCAGCTCCTAAGGACAATACTGAGAACTGGGTTCCTGTGGTGCCGCTGGCGGCTCTTCCCAAAGGAGAGCGGCGCGTGATTATGCAAGATGGAGAGATTATACTGCTGCTGTGGTATAAAGATGAAGTTTTTGCTATTGAAAATAGGTCCCCGGCTGAAGGTGCCTATACTGAGGGCTTGCTCAATGCCAAACTCACTCAGGTCAATTTCGTTCACTATTTTTGAATTAAAAAATGGAGAGGAAGAAGAGGAAAGGGGGGATAGGTAATCGAGTGGAGTTGAGCTCGAGCTCTCAATGAAATTGAGTCTTAGTTGAGTTTGAATTCGAGCTTAATCGAACCTTTTTGTACCTACATTGGACTAAACGGGTTCTCTCAAATTTTCCACTTGCCTTAGTTTTAGAAGTGATTGTTTGTCCTTAGTTCAGCATTGGGTATAAAGGGTTTTTCTCATGATACCTAATAGTTACTCTGTTTTTTGGCTACTAATTTGCATTGCCAGATTGCCCTTTTTAGGGGAAGGTTGTAGGGTGAAGGGAGAATGGATGGGTGAGAGTTGAACCTTGTTCTAAGATGAGGAATAATTGTCTTAACCATTGGGTTGTACGCAATTCTTGTTTTGCCTCTTCCCCTTTGCTTTTACTCCTGTTTTTAATGTTGTTAGTTTATTTTACCTTTGTTTTGTTTGTCGGAATATGTTTGTCTGATATGGATTTTATTTTTTTGGGTGCAATAGTGACATGGGATGGGTGATCATTGTTTCATTGATTATATTTATTAGGCTGTCAGATTGTGGCCAGCAGTATTAGATGTTTCTGATGTAATTGTGGTCTGTGGTGTACTCTAGAAATTCCTAATGGTGGAAACATAGATTAATAGAGGACTTGGGATATTTGGAGGGTAAGCAAACACTGAAATTTGCTGCAGAACATTAGATGGGGAGAGTGAATTTAAAAATATTTTAGGGGCAAGAATGTTGTGGGAGAGCTTCTGTAATGTTGTTAACATGTACCCAAAAGTATACTGGGAAAAAGAGATGTTTTCCTAAATCTTTCGTTGATATGTTTAGTTATCTTTAGATATGATCATCTGTGTGATTTGTTACATTTGTACAGTGAAGTTTTCATTTTTAGTGATATATGACAAATGCTATTGTTTATTTAGTTTTGGGAAGGACCTGGATGCTTGCTACCGGTGATTGCTGAATATATTTGTGTAATTTTATGAACATTGTCAGCAACAATCTCATGCAAATATTGCTGTTTTCTTCCTCATAATTTCTAGTTTTGAGAATTTCTTTGCTTCCCCCTCCTCCCAACCCCACCTAAATTTTCTTCTGGAGTTCTGTTTGAAGATTAACTATGGCTTCCTATTAGCCTAGTGCACTACTTAGGATCTCGGTTCCCAATGATAACTTGAGTTGCTAGACTTGCAGGAGAGGTTAGATATCAACTAATGCACGTGGTGGCCCATCTGTTGTATAGTTTGCAGACCTTTAGAGTGTACCTGTGTCTGTTGTAGACACATGTTATTCTCATTTTAAGGATTTGGAAGTGTCATCATTTGACTTACATTTGTGGTTGTGATCTTTTGAAAATCATTTTAGAATTATGGATCATGCTACTTGAAAAACAGAGAGCAAATAATTACATTAAATGGTTTTCACTTATGTGGTTATCACTGTTGCGGCTATTTTAGGGTGAACATGAACTATACCTGCATTGAATTTCTCTTTTAAAATCATGGGCATAAGAAGCAACATTATGAATTTGACTTACTAGTCATCTTTTGGCATTTTTCTGGCTCACAAGGATAGGCTAAACCTCCAAATATCAAGGTGGAAATGTTTAGAGCTAGTTTGAACATTTTATCCCAATATATAAGCCTTTCTAAAAGAGCAGTATGGTTTGACATTTATTAGTTGGACAACCTTTTTCCACTTAATAGGTTTGTATACAAGGTTAGATCCTGCTCCTTGCTGTGAACCGGTTCTCCTTTCCCTCATCATCTTCTTCTCCCTTCTCTCTCATTTTCATTATTGAAGCTCCTACTTGCATTGAGTGTATAAGTAGACAGCAGAGAAGTTAGAGGTCCAATGGAGGAAATTTTCTTTAGATTTTTAGTGTTTTTTAACTTTTATAGTGGGGACTTGTAAAAGGGATGTCAGATTTGGAGTTTTACTCCACTACAGCACTAGGATGAATGGATGTGAGCTTCAATTTGCTTTTCTAAGCACCACTAAAGGTCAAGAATTTGGTGATCTAATAAGAAAGCAAGATAACTTCAAATGCTTTTATTCAATACCTATGATGACCGGCTGAACATATGTGAAGATACACAGCATTTCCAGATGGGTTTAACCTTGTCAGCAATTCATGTGAGCAATCAGGAATTTGAAGGATGAATAAAGAAATTGAGTTAAAAAGTCTGCAGTCTTTTATTTGTTTTGACCCCAGGTTTCTCTTCTAACTAAAATCAAAGCTGTTAAACAATAAAATCATGTGTCAAGGGCCAAACTTATTTGCCTTAAACCTTAGGGAGGTCTTGTGTAGTTAATCAGTCAAATGAATGAAGCTGGCAATGTTTCAAGAACATATTTTCTAGGACCCTGTTTTAATTTATGTTTTGTCAACATAGATCTTGAAAATGAAATTCTATTAAGTAAATGGCAAAAGGAAACTGTTGCATAGATAAGTTTTGAGAGTCAAAATGTTTCTTCAGATTCTTCATCAACAATTGAGGGAGCTCTTTGTTCTCCTCTCATGTTACTGGCTTTAGTTTCTATTTGATGAGTCATTGGATGCTGTCTTTGCCTTCTTCCCCCAGCCACCCTTTTATTTCCTCCCATCTCTCTGGGGCTGCATGCAGCACATGCAGTGATAAAAGTGTGATGCTAATAACCATTTTCAGATGCTTATATTTTTCTATAAAGCACTTATCATTTTTCATGTAAATGATGACTGTATTTCGTGTTACCTGACCTTTTTCATGACCAATTTTTGGGTTTCTCCTTTAATTTTGTATACCAAAATTTTGCTATTAGTTGAAGCAATTATATTTCAGTTACTATGTCAACATTTAGGCTGATGTTCCTGTAAGAGAATTTCAGGGTATATCCAAGTATTAGCATGCGTAAAATGAAGTGTCCTGTATAAATATGTGCATATGCATATATTTCGTTTTACACTCGTAATGGATTGAGAGACATGTTAAGGATTTTGGTTTACTGTTAGCAAAGTCTTTGTTTTTTGGGTAGGGGGATATGATACGCTGAGTGATCTTATCACGCGAGACCAGATAGTTTTCTTTCTGTGATCTTTATTTTATACACCTACCAAATGATTAGAGACTAAAGAAGAAAACCTGGTGCTTGCATACAGGATGGCTGTATAGTTTGCCCAACAACTGATAGCACATTTGATCTGCGAACTGGAGCTATTAAAGAGTGGTATCCTAATAATCCCGTGCTGAGGGTTCTGACTCCGGCTTTAAGAAACTTATTTGTTTATCCAGTGAAAGTAGAAGGTGAAAATATCTACATAAGCTTAAAAGGTGGTGCAAGCGATGCGTCTGCAGAGATTGTCTTCAGTGGAAAAGCTCAACCTGGTTTAACAGCAACTGATGTCAATGTCGAAGAGGTAATAAACAGCACAGCTCTACATTATTCATGTGATTTCTAGTCAAGACAGGAGAGCAACTTTCTAACTTTTAAGATTCTGTTATCCTTCTCAGGTGAGAATGGTGGTTGATGAGGAGCTGGAAGGCTTTGGATTCACAGGGACAAATGAATTGATAAATGGAAAGGCAGCAATTATTGGTTTTCTGTTGCTTTTAGATTTCGAGCTGTTGACTGGGAAAGGCCTACTTAAGGGAACAGGGTTCTTGGACTTCATTTATTCGATTTCGAATGCTTTCAATTGAGAGTCTGTTCGAATCTCACATGATGGAAAAAATTTCCACGTACTGCTATTGTGGTGAACCAAGAACATTCATAGTACTTGCTTTCATACCTTGACAACTTCTGTATTCTGTCCAAACTACTTTGATTCCAAAGTATGAGACTAATGATGATTCTTGTATATGATTCAATAATCAAAAGTATTGACACAGCTGTAGCCATATGAACGAATTATCGGCTTTCATTTTCTCATATGATTAGTTCTGTATATCATATTCTGTATTCTTCTTCCTCATTGGCCATTGTTGTCTTCTGAAACTTACATCCATTTAAATCAGCAAAATCTTCCCTTCTTTTTCCTCTTGATTGTTATGTATGACCAAACTCTTGCCTGGATATAAATCTGGTGCAGAGTCTCTCACTCTGTTTCACATTTTCTCCACTGGCCGGGACTTTCACTTGTCAACTCTTTTTAAGCTGCGGCTGCTTTTGTTTTTGCATTTCCTGAGTTGCCCGACTGCCGTCGGCCTATTAGGCTGTTTCTCGGGATTTTACCCTTTGATGGAAATAATTGGAGCGTAGAGATTATACGTTGACATTCCTTTAGACCATGTGAACACAATTGACGTCCGGTTGTCATCAATACCTTAAAACGGGAGAGGGCTGTGCAGTTGGACTCAGGTTAGATTTGGTCCACTTATTGTATTCGAGGTAAAAGTGGCGTATATGAATAAAATATTTAACATATATTCAGTATGATATTATGATATATTTATATATTAAAAATTTAAACATATATAACGATTGAACGGAATCACATAAAATACAATTGTACTGGGTTCTTATCCTAAAATTTATATTCAAATATCAATTGCACGAGAAAAGACAACTAAAGCGAGCGAGTTATATAAAATGATTAATATCCCCAAAGGCTAAAATTTAGCACGGAAAATGCCACCTATGCGGTAACTAGTCAATTGCTGATATGTCTTTCATTGGTTAATGCAAAACTCCTAATTGAAAGGACAATGGTTCGCCTAGATTAGGATGCTTGATGATCAGGGTCGCAAGATTTGGGTTCACTGGGTTGGCCCAATAATTTTTTGAGCGGAAACTATGGGATCAAAATAGTTTGTTTAAAGTTACCAATAGTTCAACGGGTTCAAGCATATATGCGAAGTATTTTCTTCGTGCTAATCCAAATTGTCTACTCACTTCTGCTAGGATTCTAGATATAGCCCCCGCCTAATGTAATTAAGGGATTTTAGAGGTGGCTTAGTTCTACATAACACTTAGTTTCTTCACTCTTTTTCTCGTATAGTTGAAATTATAACACATTGATTCAGACTCACCCTGCACCGAGACTGTGTGAAGTTCATTTTGATATTAATTATAATGCTTCAATTCCTTGGACTGGTCGAATAACTTTTGGCCCAAAGTATTGGATTCAAAATGGTCAACGTGAAGTTGCTAACAGCTTAATTGGGTTCAAGCATGTATACCAATTTTTTCTTCTTCACAATTTGACAAATTTGATGTGAGACATTTCGTTTGGATTCTCAATTCCCACAAGGGGCCTCACAAGTTGAGTTTCAAATAATTTCATGCAATTCTTATAACTTTTGGTAGAAATTCATATAATTTTGGTGTAAATTTGAATTTTTCAACTCATACAACTAAGCTGGTGATTACATCAAAATTGTACAAGTTTACACCAAATGTAAAAAGAATTATATAAACCTATTTAAATTGGACAAAAGTTGATTTGTGAAGCCCTTAATCTGGATACTTATCTTTTAGAATGCAAACAGTCCAAACAAAACTTCAAGTGTAAACTGGAAAGTGGAAAAAAAAGAGAGAAAAACTTCAAGGGCATGATGTGATATTAGTCCTAGCATTTACTGGCAGTGGTGGTGCCACATAGGATTGAGGGTTGGCAATTGCTCCCCCTCAAATTTAATAAAATTGTATAATGGCCTTGGAAATTTTCAAGAGTTTTAAGTCACCCCTTGAATTTTATAAAATTGCTCCTCAAATTTAAGTCACTCCTCAAATTTAAGTTTATAAAATGGCCTTGAAGTCACCCCTCAAATTCAATTGCTCCCTCTCTTTTAGTTGTATTGCCCCCCTTAAATTTAAGAAAATTCCTTTATCCTTTGAAGTTTTATATATTTCCTCCTTATTCTATATTTACCTCCAAAAAAAAAAAAAGATATTTTGTTGATTATCTCTAACAAAAATTTTGGACATATTTCAAATTAAACGTTAACGACACTCTAATGGGAGAAGATGATTTGACTTTTAAAATCAAAGTATATACTATATTTCTTATATGAATAAGTCTAAGAGCATGATTTACGTTGAAGTTGATCGTTACATTCTCTTATCACGGGTCCTACTTCCTAGCTCCATCACTGTTTACAAATACATTGTTGTATCTAACAATACAGTACCATTATGATTCCCCCATTCGACATCCAAGGAGCTGAAATAGACAGTGCATCATAAGTCAATTTGGTGTGGGAAGACTAACTTAAACAGTAGATTTGACTTCAGAGTGAATGAAATTAGTTTGGAAATCCCACAAAGAAAAGACTTGTTAACAAGGACCACCGTCCCGGTTTCAGAAAGAAGAAAAAGAAAAGCAATTTACTAGTGTTGGTATGAAATATTATAAGATGTAATTAGAATGTGTCAAACTTGGAAGCCATATTTAATTTTTGGATCAAATTTCAAACAGCTGAAGAGTTGGGCTGCTCCTAAATTCCTAATTCCTACTAACCGTTTTTCCATGTTGCATGTTGCACCGACATGCTTCGTGACGCAGCAGATGATGAATTTCGATACCAACGTGCCGCGATGTTTACTCTGCCGAGGTTTTACAGGTCCTCCGCTGACCCACCAACCCAAGCCCCCACTGATGTCACAGGACGGGATATTGTATGGTCTCTGCACCCCCGCATGCATCAAAACATAGTCACGACTTACAAATCTCGTGACACTCATAATTGATTTTTCTTTCGAAGTCCTACGCGTATTAATTAAGTAACATGCGTATAAATTCAAATTGAGATGACGTGGTGGCAATTGGCATACGGTTAGCCCTACGTTATCGTATACATCGATCTTATACTTAATTTATTATCTAAATTCAATTACTTAGATTTATTGTCCAGAGCTTGTTTGGATAGAAGGTTATTTAAAATATTTATTTGAGATAATTATTGTTATACTTTATGTGATGTGATGTGATGTATGAGAGATAAAAAAAAGGTGATTGAAAATTGTATTTATGATGTGAGTAGAAAAAAAATTTGAAATTTTGTTTGCAAATCTTCCTATCTAGTAAACCATCTGTGTTTGATTTAGATATTTACTCAATTTTTTTTTTTAACAAACGATAACAGTTTATAGATATTAACACTTGAAAATACAAGAGTTAATTACAAAAAGGGATAACTACCCCCCATATCTTTCCTAGCTAGATCAGTTAGCCATGCTGGGAAAGAAGTATCCCAATCAATGTTTCTAATCACCTTGGTTGCAAACTGAGCCATTGCATGACTACACCTATTCGCAGTTCTGGGAACAAAAGAGAATAGGCAACTGTCAAAGCTATTCTTTAGGGCCTTAATGTCCTCTAGGATTGTTTGTAACTTACAACCCTGAACATTACCCGCATTAATAGAGCTCAATTGATTATGCTATTAATTAGAGTGTATGTTGAGATTTATTTGTTTGGATTGCGGTTTTTCATCGAAAAATTACGTCGTTTTCCGTGATCACATTTCCCTATTACCTTTTTTCCTCACATACATCAAATCGTTACAGTAATTTTTCTATGAAAAATCATGAAAAATGCAATCCAAACACAACACGAGCAGTACATACACAAGGATCTTGTGTGTTCTTTAAAAGAGAGAACCAGGACTAGAAAAGGCCGGACACATAGTGCCATTTCTTTGGATATGGACCTATGTGTATTTGACTTCTCCATTTACTCGAACAATTATCTGTATGTTAAAAAAAAAAAAAAGAAGAAAGAAATAATGGAACTTAATAAAAAAGAAAAATTAAGCGTAATAGTTAGTTCATGACCATTAAAATTATTATACACTTATAAAATGTTTACTATATACTCCTTTCATGTGTGATATTTGAAGGGTAGACAGAATATTTAGGATCTTGAGAGTGGTTTGTGAAATGATTTCTAGAAGGCACTTAAATCAATCATAAAATATTGAAATACATTATTAATATTTATAATTTTCAAAAGTCTATTATTTAGCCTTAGTTTGCTTGCCTTTTTGGTGAATAAAAAGAAAAGTATTACTTAGTAAAACAAAAGCTATGAATTGCTTTTCTTTTCCTTTCCAAAATTATGAACTAGTGCTTGTGCGGTGCAAATTGTAGAATTCGTTGACGGAGTCACCTGCAACAGGCAAAATTCACCTTTTTGGCAATAAATACACGTGCATTTAATTCATAAACCTCAAAATCTCCTCAAAAAATCTAAGCCGCCACCTTGACCGCATCTCCTCTCAGCTGCAAGTTGATGATCACATGAGATCTCACCAGTCAGTTGTTTCTAATTTAGACGTGTCCTAGAAGTTTCAAATGGCAAAAACAGCTAATTTTTCTGGTTTGTCCAAGGTCCAAGCTTCTGACCTTTGAAAGTTTTGACTTTTAACGATAAATAATAAATCAAACAAACAAATAGTCAACCCCTCTTGCTCTATTCAACTTATAAAAGCCCATATCATATCACACATTTGCTAGAGCTCCACTTTCCATACACGAATTTTATCTTAAGAAGTCCATTACTTTCACACCAGTATTATTCTAGCAAAATGAGCAGCTCAGATGAAGGTGGCAGCAGTTGCAGCACGTCCCAGAAAAGATTTAGAGGGATTCGACGGCGGAAATGGGGCAAATGGGTGTCGGAAATTCGAGTTCCCGGCACGCAAGACCGCCTTTGGCTAGGCTCTTATGCAGCTCCGGAGGCTGCTGCGATGGCACATGACATTGCATACTATTGTTTGCGGGAGAATGCATCATTGGATGATTTCAACTTTCCTGTGATGCTGCCTGCTGGAGTTCAAAGAGGAATGTCGCCCAGGTCCGTCCAGAAGGCAGCCACGGATGCTGGCATGGCTGTAGATGCACAAATAATAGCCAAGCGTCCGGCGGATTCTCCCGTAAAAGTGGAGGAAAATGTGGTGAATTCTAGACCGGAGGAAAGGTTTTCGCCATGCGGGAATGATGGTTTTTCAGACATACCATCGTGGGAAGGCAAAGAGTTCAGCAGAGAATTAGGTGATCAAGCTTTGAACATTTCGGTTGACGATTATCTCTGAGTAATATTCTCTCAGGCTTAGATATATTGCCAAAACCTGTTTTATGCCCCCGAGAAAGGTAATTCTTTGTTGAAAGTTACGCAAGGAGTTCAAGCTCTACGATTGTAACATGCAATTCAATGCTTTGTACTCAAAATCAAGCACGGGCAATTAATGATTGGACTCATTATGACGTGCGTTTGACTCGATACAGAAAAAAGGGAAATGGTTTCTGCAGAAACTGAAACAATTCCCTATATTTGTAGTCAAGCTTCAGTATGTTCCGCCCTTAGCTTAGGACCCTTGTCATCAAATCATATAGATCAACTAAATATTGATTTTTATAGCTATACCATTTGCTGTCCGAGTGATTACAATAAAATTATGGGACTGTGTCATCAAACAGTTATTATCGTCCCATAATCCCAGCAGGATTTCTGCCTATGTGCAATTCATTTGGGACTTGTTGACATTGTACATGATACAGCAGATTAGATGCAGCTAGCCCTTCCAGATAATGTGGAGTTGCATAAAAACACTGGCTTCTTTCATAGAGGTGCAGAAAACGAATTTGAGGGGTACCCAAGAATTCAATCTGCCATGAATCAATTGGATTCAAGAACCCCTGTGATGGACTTAGCAAATAGGAATCTTGAGCTGTCTTACATGTTAGTTTAAGGTGTCGTTTCTTTCCTATGGGTAACAATAACATGTCCTGCAGCAGTAGCTGATTACAAGCTATATTAGGATGAAAAAAAGTTTGATGTGCAGACAAGATTACTGAGTTAATCATCTACTGAAATTGATAACACTCTTTTACAGTTGTCTGAGACAAATTTCTCCAAAGTATCACAAGAAAACAAAGTAAACATCAAAACCGGTAAATAATAATGATCATGACTATAACCCTTTCATTCCACTTTCTGCTGCTGGTAAACGGGTACTTGAGACTGAGAGGAGGTACCAGGACTTGCACCAGTGAGAAGTTTCCTCGGAGGGGAGCCCTCCAAAAGAGGCCTTCCAGTGCCGATGAAAGAAGTTCTTCTTGAAACATGACTTGTGGAGAGCAAGTGAAAGGTCCAGTACAGGACATTAGGAGAAAAGACCCTGAAAACAAAGAATATGTCGTACCAGCTTGGGTATTTTACATATGCAGCTTGTCGGCAAGCCCCACCCACGATCAACTTTGCAAAATCCTCTGCGGGACCACCAGTCACTTGTACCTAGAATGGAAATGGATGAAATGGTTTAGCACCATGAACAATTTCAGAAATGGGTATTACCAGACTAGAGCACAGGAAATCGTTAGTCTGTAAAACTCCGATTGCAAAATGAGGTTTAGAACAAGAATTGATGGGACACATGACATGGAGGAGAAAAACTCACCTCTCTTTCTTCTTTCCATTGCATCTCTGCACCTTCTTCAACCATGAATCTTCCACGGGTCATTTCAGTCCCTATCCAACCATGGGTTGCGATTGTTATGCCGACTTCATCCTTCACTTCAAATCTCAGGGTTTCATAGAAGTTTATAAGTGCAGCTTTGGCCGCCTACATGAGAAAGAAAGCCACGTATAAAAAAGAGAGGAGGAAAAACGCACAGATATGTTACAACCACAGAGATGGATTTTTCAACTTTTGCCTGAAATGCGAACTTCAGCAGCAGGTGCTTGAAATTAAAGGAGACCGTAGCAGGAAGAAACAGTACATATATACTTACAGAATATAAGCTCATTCTCGGCAAAGGTAACCAATTTTCAATTGAAGCATTCACAACGATTCGACCATTAGTTTGCCGGAGATAAGGCAGAGCCACATAGGTTGGATACACATTCCCCCAGAAATTTATGTCCTGATACAATTAGATGTCATAATATTGTGACTTACTGCAGTCAATTACATGCAGGATCAACTGTCAAGACTCTTAAGAAGAGAAAATTGGTAAAAATGAGTAGATTCAATAACAATATTAAAATTTAAAAGCTGATTTGAGGAACACCTCCTTGAGCTAAAGAACGTGTACAATTTAAAACCATTTCTATGGAAATCATAGAGTAGCAAATTTCAGAAGCTGTTAACATTTTTTTTCCCCTTAGTGTAAGTGTGAGGTCTCGAACTCGGGACCTCTCACTTACACACCCTCCCTCCATACCGTCCAACATGTTAACTATCAAAAGATGCACTTGATATTTGATGGTAATATCTTACCAATAAAATCGGAAATACTGATGCATCTGTAGCTTCCTCGAAAAAGAAAGTATGCCCCAAGCTAGCTGTGTTTACTAGATGGTCCACTGCAAAAGGAAAGAGCCAACAGATACTCTGTTGATGTTACAATCTGGTCACAAAAGATTCATTTATGTCAACCAATAAACAGAGCTCCACTGCAGTGAGAATGCAGCATTTCAAGGGTCCAACAGTACGTAGTAGGCAAAATAACTTGGTTCAGATAATAAATTAGTCAGGAGCTGTGTATCGGAGGTAGTCTTCCCATGTTGATCGTGCATAACAAGGAAGTAGACATGCAAGGGTTAGAAAACAAGGTAGGATTCTGGAGTTCTTTTATCTTTTATTTTGGACTATATAAAAAGTTTCCTTAAGCCTCAGATGTATTATCATGATAACAACCTTTGTATGCTGCTGTAAAGGCACTATACCTTACGTGCACACTGTCTCTAGAACTGACCTTCAAGTTCATCTTAATCTTTCAGAACATTTTAATTTTAAGAAAAAGGTAAGCCTGACCAGTGGCAAAGGCACTTCGAGTAAGGCATGTTCACTAGAGAAGCATGAAATATTTCTAAATGATGTTATGAATAAAATGAGTTGAATAAACAATTCCAGGCCTACCACACCCAAAGTAGTTGATAGTTTCATTGATGAATCTTCTACAATCTTCTTCCTTGACAACATCTGCAGCCATTATCAACACATGCCTTGAGCCCAAACGTTGAGCGTTATCAGCTATGCCATGGAGCCTGTTGTCTCTTCGTGCCACCAGTACAAGATTGGCACCCCTTTTTGCATATTCATAGGCAATTTGCTGTGACAGGAAAAGGTTCTTAGTTTATAACATTATCGGGTAATAAAATTTCTTTATCATTTCTTATGTAATGACTGTTAAAAGAAATCAAAGAGGAAATACACGGAAGTTGGAATTTTTTTAGCTGAAAAGATATACGACTGACTCTAGCAGTGGTACAAAGTCTCTCATAGCAAAGCTAGTCTAGATAGCCTTTCCAGTTCAAATGGCTACTTGACATGATTCACTAGAGGAAATCCTATGGCTACAAGAATGAAAATGACCCTTTTTCTAGTACCTATAACATCAGATAATCGCACCAAAATCTGAAAGTGTTCAGTCTAGAAAGATTTCTCAAGTTGCATTAAATGTGGCCAGGGAGAAATTAATTTCCTTTTGAAGTTTTAAATTAGTTTTACCATGCATTGCTGTTAATCCTTCTTATGTTTATACTCTTTTTATTCATAATTGAGGAGGTCTGACCTGGTATCCAAGCAATAACACACTTCAAGGTAATTATCTAAACCTGGTAAAGTTCCCTTAACATATTTGCAAATGCAGGAAAATTAGTTATCCATCATTCCAGATGTAAAAAATTTTAAATTAATTAGTCATGTAAATGAGTGAGGACAACCCCTAGCATGAAGCAGAGGAAATTAGTTTCTGGATTTTTTTTTTAAAAATTTCTGCCTGTGTTTTCACTGAGTGCCATGGTTGCAACGAGAAATGTATAGATTTCAAAGAAAGGAAACAAGAAATGTCGTATTAGCTGGCTATGTACTGTTGCCTAGGTGAAATTGCTTCAACTTCCGGTGAATGCCAGAGTAGCGTAATGCTACAACCTACACAAGGTGCCTCTAGCTAGATAGCTTAATTGGGAGCAACACCCTCCCAATTAAGCTAGATGACTTCGTTGTGGACAGTGTATTCCTATGAACTTGTATGTTCTTTCACAGTCCAGTTACCCCTTTTCTACCACTCTGCCTGATGCATTTAATCACTAATCACTACTGCGCCTTTTACTAATAGGTAGTGGACAAAATTAGGTCCATTACTTGTTTCATGAATGGTTTTGTTCAAATATCAGCAGAATACTATGGCAGAGCGTAGATGAAACTTCCTTGGTCTTTCTCTGCAATGGTTCCTTGGACCATTTTACGTGCGTAATAAATGCGTCTAAGTGCATTATTTCTGCGAAATGGACGTGTGTGGATTCCAGTTATGCAACCTCCAATTGTTGTTCTGGTCACCCTGCCTTAGCACCTCAAATTCTAATTCGGAAAATATGGGGCATCTATGACCAATCCAACTTGACCAACCTTGTGGCAAATCATTTGAATATAAACACAAATGATACGTCAAAATGGAAGATAAAGATTATGTGGACTGCAGTGCTGCAATTACCATGATCAGCAAAAGGTTCCATCCAAGAATTGGGTTGAACTGTAAGGCCGTGTGGTATTGATTGTGCCAAATTGTCACACACTAATGTGTGAGAGGAAAAATTCAACAGCATACCATAAAATCCCCACCTCAATTTACAAATAAAAGTCCCCGATGCTAAATTTCTTTACCCAAAATTTCTATGCAGTTGGCATCCGAAATTAAATGGAAGGACCTGGTATCCCGGTTATGTTATCAGAAGCTCCTAAACCTGTCAACCTCTCACCCACCAAAAGCTATTAAAAGGAAATTTAAAAAAAAAAAAATCCAATTCAAGAATTAAATTGTCTAGAAAACTTGGACACAATGGAATAACTAGAAGTAGATACAAAATTTCTGAAGTAGGGGGCTTACTTCTCCAATCCCAGAAGAAGCTCCGGTGATGACAACCACCTTGTTGTCCATCTCTTCACTGAAGTAAGTATTGTACAGCCATTCACAAGCATTGATGAATGACAAAGTTGGCCATGCAAAGGCAAGCATAAGTAAACTTGCAGGTGGCACCACCAAATTCAAGACGGAGTTTATCAAATCCATATCTACCAAGAACTAGCTTCAAAAAAAAAATTCTTTTTTTTTTTACTTTTATTTTTTGGGATTATGTTGGTGTCAAGCGAAGGACGAGGAGAGAAAAGCTAAGAAGAGCACCAGGAAGAAGAAACTAACAAGAAAGAAAAAGAAGGAAAACAAGGAAACGGTGATGGAAGCAGCTATCTTGACATTTAGTGCTAGAAGATCAACACCAAGACTGCCATGCAAAAGAGTGATGTGTTCTGTTAACACGTGTTTCTGTGCAAAGCCAAATGGCAATGGATGTAGGCGTTGGTTCAGTCGGAGTTTCTGCATGAAATATTGTACATGAGACCAGCACAGACAGAAGAAAATTAATTTCTCATGCTTACATTTTATTATCGAGTCTGATTTTACTCTAGGAAAATTTTACCATCCCTGCTCTGTTATTCAATAAACTCTTGCCGTATCATTCAATAACACAGACTCTTAAATCAATGTTATCTTCTTTTTTTTTAATATATCTAACAGTAAATTCATGCCCATTGATATGGTTATCAAAAGAACCTTTACTCTTACATGTAAATTCATCCTTTTAGGTATGTTGGTAATTTTTTTCTCATCTTTTTAATTGACCAAACTTCCCCAATTTCTCTATAAATTCATCATGATTTTTTTTTATAAGCTTTGTAATGGTCTTATATCTAGGTTCAATCGTGATTTTTTCTTTAAACAAAAGGAGAAGCCAAAATATGCCATTAAGTAAGGTCGAGTTTTCTCTCACTTGTAGTCATGCTCGGTTTTACTGCAATCGTACATGTAACATTCATCCTTTATTATGTCAACAGTTTTTTTTTTCATCTTTCAAATTGATGAAGCTATATATAACCCTCTTATAGTTTGCATTAAAGTGTCAAAATGATGGAAATGATCATCTCTAACAGAACTTATAAAAGCATCGAAATTACCCTTGTTTAAAATCTGAAATGGTTGAAGTAATTAAAATATATAAACATAATATGCATGACTCTCTAACTCAATATGGTTTTATATTTTACCATATAACCTTCTTATGGTTTAGTGTTTTACCATATAACTCTATTTTGGTTTTCAATAGATATACTCAACCCTCCTGTGGTTAATAAATAATTTAAAACTTTACAAAGGGGTATTTTAGATATTTTAGTTGATTTCGTTATGGATTGTAAATTACGTCACTTTGACATTTTAATCCAAATCACGAAACCATAGGGGATAGTTTTTGACACCATAGGGGGTTATGTAAACAAACACTAAATCACATGGGGGTAAAGTGTAATTTGCCGTTTAAAATTCTACTATTTGCTCTAAATTATTTTAAAATTTGCAGTTTACCTTCTTGAAATTTACATGTCACCAAGAATTTAAAAATCTTATCATTTGCTCATGAAAATTTTAATTCTTCAACCATTTAAAGAGCATAGCTTAGTGTATTTAGCTCAGAAGTGTTTCGTATATATGTACCCACAATTCTGCAGTAACTATTCCCTTGCAGATTAAATGCGCATAGAGAAACATATCAACAAGAAAGCTAAAAGGTTTTAAAAATCATTTGGTGAGTAAAAAACAAGATGTTATGCCGTATCGATTGGCCATCATGACTAATAGGATGTTCAATTGAATTTTGGTGTACTATCATTTATTTACCCGTTTGCATGCATGTGGAAAAGCCTCATTGTATAGAATTCTGCTTTTAGTGAATGCAGCTGCTGTTTACTGCATTTGGAAAGAAAGGAGTGCAAGGCAATTCAATCTTTGCAGTATTCAGGTATAGATTGTTCTCCTTCAAAAAAGGTCGAGAGAACGGATACTAATAGATGATTGTAAAGGGTTTGGTTGTTGTCAGAGAGCATGTATTTGAGTTGAAAATCTACGGTGTTAACGGCCGCTAATTGTTGTTTTTGGGTACTAATAAATTCTTACATACCCAAATAATAACCACATAAAACCATACCTATTGTAACTGTACTTCCTCTGGTTGCATTCGCCATAGCCTTTCACATTCTAGGACGCACTGTTGGAAGTCTACTTAGGACGTGTATCATTCCATATTCTTAGGAATTTGAACTAAGATCAATTAGAATGATTGAAGAACTTTATATGTCTGAGGCATCCAAGAGAACAGGGAAATGAGCCCATATTACAATTATAGGCGGATTAGTCTTTTTTTTTTTGTTTTATCTACTGGCTGATCATGGAATTCTGATGGGGATTGATGATATAACTAGTTTGGATTGCCCAAAAAAAAAAAAAAAGAAAGAAAAAAACTAGTTTGGGTTGTAGTTTAAAATAGTCTTTGCTGGCTCCTGTGTTTTGTGCAGATTTTCTGTAGTCAATCATCGTCTTAACAACAAATTTAACTTAGTTCACCTAAAAACTGTTTCGTTCTCAGCTCTAGCATTTTATAGAGGTAACAAAAGAAAAAACCGCTATAATTTCACCTTAACTATCTAATTTTGATGAGGATGCAAGGAAAATTTGAATAAAGCGCAGTAGGAAAAACATAAAATATTTACAAACACCATCTGAGCATGAAAAACTTTGAAATACATCAATTTGCGTTGTGCTGTTTAGAAATAAGTTTACAAAAACGGTACTCTAGCACTTTTGAGATGTAATGTATGTATTATGAAGATGATTAAGAAATGTGGTTAAAGCATATTTCAAGAAAACAATGGCCAATGCAAAAGACATTTTTCGCTGGAATGTTGCATAATATAAGATGTTAAAAGGATTTCAATTTTAATTCTTTAGGAGAAAAAAGAAAAGAAAAGGACATAGTTCTTTCTTATATTGAATTTGTCCAAAAAAAAAAAAAACTGAAATAGAGTATACTATTAGTTTTACGAGTAACTGATTACCGCATAGGTAAAGATATTTAATGAAAAAAGAAAAAAAAAATATCTTCTCCAAGATCTAACTGAGGTAAGAATTTTAACCAGCTACATCCCTAAAATCCAACTTTATTGATAGTGACTTTAGTGAGGGAATCATGGCCACTGATTCGACTTTCAAACTTTTCTCTTATACCGCTTGAATTTTTTTTCTTAAAGCAAAAAAACTATCAGGCTTGTGTTCCTACAAGGTGGCTAGGATCCCTTTAAATAATAATAATAATAAGGAAGCTATTTGTAGCCCGTAGGCCCTTGATTTGGTCAGAGTCGACTGTTAGATGGAATTAAATCAATTGATCGGGGTTACTCTAAAATGTCACAATGAAAAGGACTAAAAACAAAATTACTAAACTTAAAGACCCCCAACCAACAAAAACACAAAAGTTTGGCTTCTGTGGTTTACAGTTACACCATGGAAATCTGACTGGATTCCACATGGCATTTAAGGAGAAAATTGGGGCCTCAATATCTCATGCTGGAGCATGCGTCTTCAAGTTCAAGTTGCTTCAGTCCTGATCTTAATCTTTTCTTCAGTTCTTCGACCAAATTCATGCAAACATTTTGTCAGAGGATGAGGATGAAGATGCATTCACAAATGTGAAGAAAATTTCGTTTAAGCAGCTACTGAGAAGCTTAGAAGGAATGCATGCACCAATTTACGTTGCCATTTTTAAGGAAAGAAGATTCCAAAACGGAAATGCAATCTTATGTATAATCTGTCACAACTTTAACAACCTATGGTTCCTCGCATTTGATGGGCACCCCACAAATATTCTTTCCTATTTTAATAATTTCTCTCAATTTCCGGACTTGTTGCCACATATTTTTCAATAACTTTATTGCAATGGCAAGAACTAACAAAGAATTTTGTTTTGTTTTTTTGAATAAAAAAGTTGAATTTCAAGGAACCAAAATTTTTTTTGGAACCTTCAATTTCCCACTGGGCTACATTTCCTCCTGGACCAGAGCTCTTCATCATCAATTCATAGGCTAATGCAATTGAAACATGATTTTCATGCTGGATTCTGGTCTGGGTATCTAATATAGTTTGACTGGATGATCTTTTCTTCCATAAATTGTTTTGGAGCTTCCAATTCCCTGAGTCTCATTTTTTTGGTTGAATGTTTCCCTTCTCATTGAATTCTTTGCATAGGTTCATTTGAAAATTTGGTGATGCTATGTAAATTCTTGCAGTCCATTCTTGTAAATTCTTTTCTCTCAATAGATTATCTAATTTTATTGGAACAGCAAAAGGTTTGGAAGTTTTGCATTTTATCCATCTCTCCCTCCCATTCTTTTGAAGATTGGCCTTCCTGGAAGGCTCAGAATTTGGGATTTTGAAGAAGAAGTTGGAATATTTTTGAAGGCTGAGGGGTTTATTTTGGCTTAGCCATAGCCCAGGTGCCAAAATTGTCAGAGGAGATTTTGGAATTTGGAATTGATTTTCAGGTGTAATAGGAGGTGGAAAGTGATCATGCCTGTTTTAGGTATCAATCTGTGGTTGGCTGAATTTTGCAGTGGTTTGATATCAAGTGATCCTCAATATTAATCAGTGCATTGCAGAAATTGAAGCCATGTTGAGAATTAGAAGTGCCATGATAACATAACCTTTGGCCTTGTATGGTCCATTAAATATATGCAATCCATCTGTCTGACAAAATAGCAGATTTTTTGGGAAATAAATGGGCTGCATTTGCTCAAAAGAATCTGCAGATGAACCCATACACGAGAAAGAAAAACAGCCAGAGGTAAGCAAGTCCTCAGTTCAGTTGGTTGCTCCCTCAGCCAGAGAGGAGGTTATTGTAGGAGTAGCTAATCCAAAAAATGAAGACTCTGTTACTTTAAAACAACATTTGTCATCTCCGCCAGCAGAAGAAGCGAAGGGATCTGTTCAGCCAGGAAGACTTGAGGACGATGGAAAGAGTAGAATCATTGAGAGGCCAAAGGCTGGCCATCATCAGAGGCGTTTTTCAACCGATATGGGGATGCCTCAATTGCAGCAACCAATGTCGAGGCTTTTAAGTGTGCCACACGGTGCAAGAGGTGAACAGGCTGCGGCTGGATGGCCATCATGGCTGACTTCTGTTGCTGGGGATGCCATTCAAGGGTGGGTTCCAAGAAGTGCAGAAACTTTTGAAAAGTTAGACAAAGTCAGTCCTGAATAGCCTTTTCCATATATATTATTTCTTTTTAATAATGCCTAAATTTATCCGCTCTAGTCTAGAAGTATCTGCTGTTTCCAGTATTTATTACTTTGATTTTTCCCATGTTCTGACATTTTGTTCTTCAATATTCTTTTCAACATTTGGTTGGTGATTGTTTCATGATTGTTCATGTGATCACTCACTCTGTGTTTGGTGCTGCTTAAGTGTGCTTGATTAATTTCCTTCCTGATCAATAACTTTTTTTTATTATAAATTCGGGACACCTTTTTTGCATCTCTCTCTTGTTTGATGGTTTCAAGATTGTCACAAAATTAACATCACAGAAAACATTCCCAGATATGTAATTTTTGGTATAAAAGAGGATAAGATATTATGCAATTAGAGAGCCATGATCAGAAGACTTGAGTGTTGAAGAGTTTACATTTTTAGGGCTACATTGGCCTCTGAAGCACCATTCAAATTGTTGAAATGGCCAATAAATCCAGGATTGGTGCACATACTTTCTGAATCCTCAACAATAAAATCATGCAGTTAATCATATATTCCATGAAATGATTTTGAATATCTAAGATCTTACTACAGATTAACTTTTAAAAGTTCACTTGTGAACTTTGTGCAGATTGGCCAAGGGACATATAGTAGTGTATACAAAGCTCGCGACCTTACAAACAATAAAATTGTGGCAATGAAGAAAGTAAGGTTTGTTAACTTGGATCCAGAAAGTGTTCGTTTCATGGCAAGGGAAATATGCATTTTGCGGAGACTTGACCATCCAAATGTCATGAAGCTTGAAGCTCTGGTTACATCCAGGATATCTGGAAACCTATACCTTGTATTTGAGTACATGGATCATGACCTTTCTGGGCTCGCAACAGCACCAGGGGTCAAATTTACTGAAGCACAGGTACACCTTTCTCTCCTTTTGGCATATTGGGGGCATCTGTTGTTATCAACTTGCTGTTTACCTGTGCTTAATCCTCAACTATAGTCTTGCATGGAACTGATTCATATATAGCAAAACATGGATTTTTTTACCATGAACCCAAAGAAGCCTTTGTAATATGCCTGCACTTTGTTAAAAGAAGAACTAGAGTGGGGTGTAATGAATGAACTGCAATGGATCATCATGGCAATTATGTTTCCACTAATCCACTTTGTTGCATCATCTTTCTTTCTCATATGTCTCTTTCAAACTTAATTGCAGATAAAGTGCTACATGCAGCAACTGCTTCATGGACTTGAACACTGCCACAGTCGGGGGGTCCTTCATCGTGACATTAAGGGTTCGAATCTATTAGTTGACGATAATGGGGTGCTAAAAATTGGAGACTTTGGTCTGGCTACATTTTTTCAACCCAACCAAAAGGAGCCATTAACTAGTCGTGTTGTAACTCTTTGGTACAGAGCCCCTGAACTTCTGCTTGGTGCAACCGACTATGGCATAGCAATAGATATGTGGAGCATTGGCTGCATCCTTGCTGAGCTCTATGCTGGAAAACCAATTATGCCTGGGAGAACAGAGGTATTTCTTATAGGTGTTTAAGGATGCAATCTGATTTCTTCTTTACCAATTCTATATCTATGTCGCGTTGATATGTAGAGAACATCGAAAGATTTAATTTAAGTTGAGAAGGTCTAAATCTCATCAGATAAAAGGATCCTTATTCCTCTGTAAGTAACCATTCATCCATATGATTTGGCAAGACCTGTCAGATTACAGAATGTCCCTAGTGAAACAATGAAATAGCTGAGTGATGGAATAATTTTTAATGTTTAGCACAAGTAAATGGACATTTTCACAACTTTTTGTGAATTTCCTTGTGTACATAATGCGTCTTTTGACATTAGGTTTGGGCGTCCAAACACATAACTTTCATACCAAAATCAGATTTTTGAACAGTTGTCTTATGTTTTGAAACAAATTGCATGTCTTTACGTGTTACAAGGCCTAGGCCAGAATGTTTTGTTTGGTGAAGTCTTGTGGTATTCAAACTTTGCATCATAAAATGCAGCAAAACTGATAAAAGTAAGTCGATCACAAATCAAAGTATCAGGCCAAGAAATGGTTAATTGTGGTCAGATAACTGAGTTTTCTTTATTTTTTTTCATCTTGTTTCTAACTGAATTTTTAAAATGACTGCTAGGTTGAGCAAATGCATAAAATCTTCAAGCTATGCGGTTCACCTTCTGAGGAATATTGGAGAAAGTCAAAGTTGCCTCATGCTACTAGCTTTAAGCCCCAGCATCCATACAGGCGCTGTGTGGCTGATACATTCAAGGACTTTCCTCCACCAGCTTTGGCTCTTGTAGAAACACTCCTGTCTATCGAACCAGAGAAGCGGGGTACTGCTAAATATGCACTGAATAGTGAGGTAATACAATAAAATAAATAGTTCTATTTAATGGCAGTATATACATGTTTCTTTTGCTTTTGTTCTGCCAATTATTGTTGTAAAAAATAAAGAAACAATAATTCGCCAGACTCATGGAGATACTAAGCTGTTTCAATTAGGTGCTGGAAATCATAAGTTAAACAAGAAAATTGATCCTCTAGAAGTTCAAAATTACATATACTTTTACATCATTATGTCACGTTATCATTTTGCAGCTAATTTTAATACTTTTCATTACTTTTGTATCTTTATCAGTTCTTCACGAAGAAGCCTCTCCCTTGTGATCCATCTAGTTTACCAAAATATCCTCCAAGCAAGGAATTTGATGCTAAACTTCGAGATGAGGAAGAAAGAAGGTACGTATAGATTCATGTGTTATTGTTCTGCTTTTTATTGTCTAATAACATCTGAGCGTGAAAGGTTTACTTGGTTTCTGACCTAATTATTTCCCTGTGATTTGTCTTGCTTTCCTGCAATATCTTCAACTTGCCTTGTATAAGCTCTAAGCTCAGAATTTGGACTATAACATATAGGATCAGAGTCCAAGTTATGTGGAAAGTAGGCAGTAAAAGAGATTCAGAGAGACATACAACAAAAATTGATTTCTCTTCCCTGTGTCCACTTGTATATTGTCAGCATACTCTATTCAATATTGAAGTGTAATTAGAATACCGTTTAGTAGGTTCTTTCTCAGAATACATAAAAGCTTATACTATAGCAGTACTTGAGCCCTTTTCCATCTCCTGCAGACCATGGTGGCCTATTTTGCTTCACGGTACAAATGCGCAAAGTTATATAGTTCACAGTTAGAGAGAGAGAGAGAGATAGAGTACTTCTTGACTAATCAGCCATCAAATCTATTTGTGTTCGACTTTCTACTCCCCAAGAGACTGTAATTTCATTTGATCTCAGTTCTTGGTTTCTCGACATTGCTTCATGTGTATGATCTCCCTGGTTTCAGGCGAAAAGCTGAGAGCATAAAAGGACATGGAGATGTATCTGCAAGGAAGGTTTCAAGAGAACCGACTGCCGTAAACACACGAGATTTTAGTACTCAGGGACAGGTTTCTTTTCTGCTTTGTACATTTAGGAATGAATCTATTCTTTTTCCTTGGATTTCTTAGGTTGAATACATAAATCTTTTGACACACCAGGGACATTCAAATAAGTGCATTAGTGTAAGATTAAATACAATGGAGGATAGTGGAGCTGGCTTTCCAATTGAACCACCTAGGGGAAGTAAAAACGGATTCTCTCACTCAACTTCAATGATTCATCCAAATGCAATTGGTGCCTTCAAGAGTACAAAACAGGGGAATGAAGGTGGTACAATCTCAGGTAGTACATTTAGCCATTCACAGCATGACAGATCGATAAAAAAACAGGGTTCTCAGAAGTCTCAAGTTGTATCGGGCTTAACAAGCAATGATATACTGTTGAGACAGGCAACACTGGTACGTTTTATGTCATTTCAGCTTTCAATTTTTCCTGTGTTAAGTCAAAAAGTTTCTAAATTTTAACTCTGTATCATTCTTCACATGCCCTCTCATTTGAACCTCCTAATTTCACTATTACGCAAGTCTTTTCATGAGTCGAGGAAAGCCCAGTTATGTGCCGGTTTTGAAGCCAAATTTTATATTTCTGCTTCATAAATTAAAACCTTTTGTCACCATCATTTGTGCGTTTCAAACATTCATGTCTTAGCATATAAAGGCTCTTAGCATATACAGGTATTGTTATGCCAGACAGGCGAAAACAATGTAGATAAACATACATAATCATGTCATTGTTTAACCATGTGTCATATCTGCAAGTCTGAGAGGAAGCACATCGATTGGCACAGATTTAAGATGACAGTATTTCTTATGTATCCTTTTACTGCTGACTCTATCAGTTTTCCTCTTGGATTACATTTGAACCTACTGAGCTGACTTCTCTGTCATTTCAGAATTCTGGATCACAAAGAACCAGGATCCACTGCTCTGGGCCATTGGTGCCTCCGGGAGGAAACATGGAGGACATGCTGAAAGAGCATGAGAGACAAATCCGAGAGGCAGTTAGGAAAGCACGGCTTGAGAAGGAAAGGACCAAGAAGAACTTATATGCTCACGAGCAGTCGTTTCACCAAGGAAATTTTGGATATAGATAGCACTAAAAATTTCTGGCCTTGTTGGACAAAGGTACAAGCTGGCTAAGTTTGGCTGTTCAAACATTCTCAAGGGGACCGAGAAAGGCAGAAACACATGATTTGTCATGCTCAAGAGAAGAAGCTCTTCTGGTTTTATTCACAGTAGGTGCTTGACATTCCTTCTGGGGAATTGGGGGAAACGTTGCAAATTAGATGTAATTGTACCTCGTGGGTTGGGGACTTTTCCTACTTGTATAGTTGGAAGAGGTGGTTCGGTTCATGTTCATAACAGATGCCATTTCATACCATGTACATTCCTTTTGCGTAGTAGCTAGCAAACTGTAATAGTGGGAACAAAAAGAGAGAAACGAAAATTAGCTGTCTGGAGCATCTAAATTCTAAAACCACCCCTCCAAAACAATATTTAAGAACAAAGGAAAGAGTACATGCCTTGTAAATTTAGCTCTGCCTTTCATTTCTTTCCTTTTCCTCCAAAATCAATAATCTTTTCTATTTCTATCTTATTTAGCAAGTCAATGCATACGCAAGGAGGTATGCATCTGTATAGCATACTGCAATTAGGCATGCATAATTGCTTTCAGAAATTATAAATCAAATTAAGAGAATTCATGTTTTGTCTCCAGACAAATGCTTCTTGAACCGACAGTGTATCAAATATTAATCCATTGTTTAATTATCCATCAGAATCATAAGCGAAAAAGGAAGTAGAATAAGAACTGTTTTAGGACATATGCTACTGCACAAGAACATAAACCGACCATGCCTTCCTGTCTTAAGTCAAGAAAAGACCATATTGTTGGAAAGTAGGCCATTTTGGTTCTATTTTTATGCAAGACCTTGAGAAGAATGTGGTTTAGCAACTAACATATCAGCAGGAAAACGTCTCTGATCATAATATAAACATTTTAGCTTAAGAAAACAACCCATCTCTAATTAGATGTAATAAAGATAAACCACCACTAGTACAAACTATTATTTAATTACATGCATGCATAAATAGCAAGTTTCTGAATAAATAAAAGAAGGGATTGCTAGTTTTTGATCTATTTCTCCTGTACATTTATCTGTCACATAATCCAGCACAATTCCTTGTTCTGATTATTGACTTGGTTAGAACTAAAGATCTTGCTTTGGCTTGCGGCTCAGTTCTGAGTAGTGACCACCCATAAGTTGCAAAATCTCTTCCCATAAACCTTCCGAGGAAGAATTTTGTGAACCCCCAAAGATTAGATTTGCGCTACATGCGGCAACGTACCAATAATCTGATTCAATCTCTTCCCTCAACTGCTCATGCTGCCACCCTGCATATCCAACAAAGAATCTGAAATCATGAGGCTTAAGCACTCCCTTTTTTACCAATGCAGAAGCTTCGTCCAAACTGTTTCGAGCACCAAAACAAACACCAGGTATCACCTCTTCAAAACCGTGGAGGTCTGAATTTTCCCCTGCTCTTAGCAGAAACATGCTTGCCTCGAGAGGCCCCCCAAAATGCAAGGCGCAATCAGCAAATGTTGTTTGCAGATCAAGATTAGTGGGTTTCATATGTTTGATCCTTTTGTGAAGGGGACGACTTATAACAATTCCAAATGGCCCTTCTTGTGGGTGTCTGGTTCCAGATCTGAGGAGGAGAACTACAGTTCTTTCAAAGGTCCGAACTCCATCAAGTTTTTCTGTAGCAACAAGAAGACAGCCATTTTCGGGTGCAGATATAGGGTGGGCCCACTTTTGAGGGAGAGTTTTGGGCCCAATAGACGCCTGGTCTTGCTTGTGATTGTCAGAGATGGTTTCATCCTGGCATAAAAATTTTAACAAGAAGCAATAAATAAACTTCAAATATAACAGTTAAATCTAGTAAGACCACAGTGCTCTCCTTTACTCTCAACTTGAATTGTTTAAGGGTATGCAAACGATTTCTACTCCTTGATAATGCAATTAAATATGCGGAATCTCCCAGCATGTGCAAAAAGATGGCATCAAAGTAGAAGGATAATTTCAACATGTAGAGCGACAGAAGTTTGCAATAGTTTATGATAAAAAAGAGCACAATTTTGGCAGCAAAATCCAATCTTCAAACTAAATTGTCAAAAGAATAATCACAGAATTTCAAAAGTCGCAGTCTCTAACTATCCAGATTGCTTAGGAGTTCCCATGAGGATACCAAATTTTCTTATAAATAGTACTTAAACAGATGAAAAACCATCCAACAATTAGTCAAGGATCAGAAACAACTTTGTTCTTCAATTCACAGGAAATGTATTAGAGGTGCAATGGAATCTATAGAAAATCCAAGATAGTACATATGATCAGACTTGACATGCACATGTAATAGATTGATGCTGCAGATGTACGTGAGAGTCCAAAAAATTAACTGAAACATTTGTTAAATTTGTTATGTTGAACACTCATAATTGAATTTTAGGTAATTTTATGATGAGTGATCAATCTAAATGCTCATTTAATCAAATGCACTAGGCAAGTTCATATTTACATAATGCCACTAAACATAAGTAGTCATGCTGCATTTAAACATGTACAAAACATCATAATATGAAAAGCCATGGAACAAAAAACCATTCAGGTAGAGATTTTTATGCACAATGCACTAATGACAAGGCATGAGCAACAGCCAACGCCTCCAACATTGATTTTGAACACCTAGAAATAAGGGATAAAACATTCTGATAGTAAGTTAATCCAAATCACAATTTAGTGCGGCAGGATTGTAATTATAGCACAAACAGAGACATTTTTTTCCCTACAAAGAAAATGAATAGCACCTCCATTTTAATGCCTTAAAACTCCAAAGCAGGCAACGGGTAGTGACCAAGTATTAACCTAATGCTATTTATTATGGCTTCCCCACTCTAACAAAAGACTGATCTTGGAGATACTCTCCTCTGAGGTTTGATAATGGATTCAATCAAGCGGTTACTCTTCCAAACATCATGTGAAAGAGGGATCATATTATCACATGGATACTACCACGAGATCATTCAAACAAAGCGTGACATTGCTCACTTAAGATATCTGGGAATCTCCAGAATGATGCCAGCTTTATGAAGACATTCAAAAATTCTTTTCTTACTACTTTCAAATGGGTAGACAGTAGGAATATGTTGGAAGGATCTTAATTTAAAAAAATTACCTGTTCCTGAATATAAAGGCTTGCCCTGAACTCTCTCCAGTCCAGGGGTTTACGATGGGACTTCTGAGAACCAATGTCTTTTGATTTGTTACTTTCAGATGGATTACTTTCTTTCTGACCATCTCCTTCTGGTGATGATTGATTGTCATTCCCTGTATTAAAAGAAGTAAACATAGAATGTATAGTGTAAAAAATAAGGCATCTCATGGAGATAATTAGAAGCATGCAAGTTGTGCATGGTAGGAGAAAAAAAGCACATTCAAATCGTACCAAAGTAGACAACAGCACAGAAATGAATAGACAACGAGGGTAAAAGAAATTATGGCATTTAAATTTTTCTATATCTTCTGGCTCAGGGTTTATTATCTATCTGCTATTTATTGTTTTGATTATTACAGTTTCTCTTTGCTTTCATTAGTAAATTGGGGGGAGGGAGAGAGAGAGAGATACAAACAGACACAGATAGATAGATAAACAAAGCTTTTTTTTTTTTGGGGGGGGGGGGGGGGGCGGAGTGGGAGACAAATAACAGATGCTCAAATCGAATAAAAAATTTAGTCAAATTTTTTAATTTACAAAAAGAATTAGCACCGATAAGGAGTCTGCTGAATGTCGGCCTGATTAGCACTATGTCTATCCAAGATGACACTTGGCAAAATAAAAGTCTAAATATTCATTAAAATTACTAGAATTGAAGTTGAGAAACAAGTAATAATCAAAACTTTAAAAAACTGCGTAATTTTGTCATCGAGTACTGAGAAAAGCGTGCCGAAAAACATTCAAATTGTCATGCTTTGCTAAAAGTTATGATTATCCACATGATTTTATATATATAAAATGTACTTTGTGTTTTGCTTTAATTTTGTCAATCTCTTTGATACATTACTAATTGCTACTACTTTCTGAAACAATTACCAAGGAATGCATTTGGGATCCATGCAAGAAGAATCAAGGATTTCAATCTTGGCAAAATCAACAAAAAGAATACTGATTTTCAAACCAGAGAGACGATTACTGAGTTCACAATGTAAAGGAAGAAAAAACAGACACTAAGAATCACAAAAAATAAAATAAAAAAAAATCTGTATCTACTTTCATCATGCTGAAATTTAATGTTTTCAAGACCATTTCTGCCCGAAATTTTTTCAGGTAAATGTTTATTGTATAAATTAACTGCAACATACCCTTTCCTGAAAAAAGAGAAGGAAGAAAAAAAGAAAAATGATGAACTACACAAAACAAGGGGCAGTCGACATCTCAAACTCAGTTTTCCGAGTCATTCTAATTCTTTCAGTCAAGCCTCAATTTATAGCAATCTAATTAAAGAAAAAGATAGAGAAGTATTCATGGATTCTTCTTAAACCTTAGTTGGACTCGCTGTTACATGTGGTAACCCTTAATCAAAGCCCTATTTCACGTGCAAAACCTTTTCATACCTAGAGGTCTTGGAGTCTCATTGTCAGCATTAGATGAATTCAACCCATAGTTCAAAGTCTGTAATTCCACTTAAATGCCCCACCCAACCCTTCAACCCATAGTTCAAAGTCTGTAATTCCACTTAAATGCCCCACCCAACCCTCAACCCCCCCCCCCCCCCCTCCCTCCAACAACACAAAAAAGGGGAAAAAAGGTCAAGGCTCAAAGAAATGATGAGGAAACCTTAGATCTTAAATCCTACTGCTAGCGAGATTAACTTCTTAGTATGCAAGGCAGAAACGCATCACTTTATTTCAAAAGGTCCCTTCTTTTTGAAAGGGCATTAACATGAGAAATTATTGAATAGTTGCCATGTATGACACATGGTACCCGATTTCCAGTGGTTTATGTAAAACTAATACTTTCAGTGATGAAAGTTAGGTACCCACTGTCCTATCTCACAAGTACTAGATACTTATTCCAATACCCTTACTATTATATTTTTGAACAAATTAGTTGTCAATACAAGCGTTAATGGTCAAACTACGTTTCTACTATTGCATGACTACCTACAGCTTCTGCCTTATTAAAAACATTCAGTCTTCCCCCCTTTTACACTAACAACAGCTAGAGCTTATTTTCTCCAAAAGCTGCCATCCCTAATCCCCAGAAGAATAACCACGAGCATACCATTTAAAACTGCCTATCTATTTCTCTTTTCCACCTCAATATCATGACTAAGCATTTCAAGAACCCTTTTGCTAAAACATTATGTCCCAATATAACATCATTATGTCCCAGGCTTTTCTCTGTCACATTACACTTGGCCTATGTTAAGAGGAATCGAGTACGAAAGTCCCAATGACACGGCTACCCTAGGCCAAAATGAAGATCAGACACAGGTATGGTAGGACAAACTGAAGAGTCCTATAATATAGCACTTGGCCACCAAAGTCTCAGTGCACCTTCCTCCACCCAATATGTACACCCCATTCAGAATGAGGGTTTAACTCCCAAAAGTAAATTTCCAACTTTGGAGCAAAAGGGAAAAAAAACTTTTCACATTAACAATTGATCATGAACCCCATTAGCACTTAAAGGGTCTCAATGTAATTTAAAAAAAAAATTACACTTTGAACTGGTAAACACCAATACTAATAACCTTAAAAAGCAAAATGATAAACAAAAAGCAGAAAGCAATCCAAATCCCCCTCTCTCAAACTTTCTTCACTTTCTAAGCCTTGTTATAAGTGCTAGCGATTTCACACTTTCAGTCATTATGCTTCTTTCACTTAGCTTATCTTACTAAAGGAATCCAATCAGGAAAATCAATTATAAAATTCTTGGATGTTAATCCACCCTGAACATGGTAATGGCTATAATAAAATTAGCATCAAATAAACCAAACAATTCTTGGATTCTTTCTACACCCTGAACATGGTTGTTTGTAATGTTGCTTTTCATAGATCACTGTCAAAGCGCAACCTCTAGCCCAATTCTTCACACACATAATTTTAGTCAAACCAATTCCATCCTAGAAGATTAAAAGCCAGCAAATACCTTTAAAAACTGCCTATTTATTTCAATTCCTGTCTTGATTTTACGACTAAGCATCAAAAAACTCCATTGACAAGATTTATATGAGCTCATTGTGTCATATTTAGAACGGCCAACAATGTAGAATTCCAGCTTCCCCATACTACAGGTAGTCCAGAGTGTTGTCAGAGTTGGGGATCGAGTACCACAAGAAATTTTCAATTCTCGGGCTATGAAAACTGAAGAAAGCTTCAAGATTTACAGCTGAGGATAAACTCATCGGGGCTATGAAAACTGAAGAAAGCTTCAAGATTCACAACTGAGGATAAACTCATCAGCACTTGAAAGATATAAAAATTAGCATAACCACACGAATTACCCTGCACACCAATACTCATTTTTCTTAACAATTTAATATACAATGCATTTATAAATTTGTCAATTATACAACAAAACCAGAAAACAATGCCAAAATAGTAAGCACAATACTCCACAAGTAATTGACGCCATAAGAAGCAAAACAAATTGCAGAAAAGAAGGAAGAAGAAGAAGAAGGAAGGAAAGGAAGAATCTTTACCATAAGAAGAAGAGAAATTATCAGAACTACTATTACTACTATCGCTGTTCTTCTTCCCCATGGCTCTGACCATTAAGGATTGGTATCCACAAGGCCTTTTTCTCGAGACCCTGATCTCAACAACCCTCAAAGTCCCACAAGCAGAGGAAATCCCAGCAGCCATCACACTTCTTGAGCTCCATTTGGAAAAGGGCTTCTGAGGAATTGAATTTCTCAGCAGAAAAGGTCCCCTATTGCTTGTATTCTTCACATTAATGGACCATAGATCCATAATTCCCGCAAAAATTCAAAACCCTCTTTCTTTTCCTGTTTCCTATCTGAGTTTTTTCCGGGGAATCCAGAACTCTTGGAGATGATGATCTTTAGGAACAGGACGTTATGGACAATGATGATGAGAAAAAAGAAGATGAACAAATGGAGTGAAAAAGACAGCAAGAAAGAGGGAGTGATATCACTGATCTGTTGAGAGAATATGCTTAGTCTCTTGGGCTCTACAGTGTAAGGGAGTTCAGTCCACTTTCGTGGGCTCCACAGAGTAAGAAAGTCTAGTGGGTTTTGGGCTCTACCGAGGAAGATAGGGTAGTGGGGTGTGGCTGGGCTGAGGTGTGCTGGACGGCTAGGACTAATCCTCTTGATGATAAGAAAACAAGCCCATCAGGAATCGAATCACCAGCACAAGTACTATCAGTCCTAATCCAAGGAGAAAGGCCTGGGCTTGTGTGGTGTCCAAGAAAATGAGTGGTTGAGCACCTCTCAATTTTTTGGATCTAAAAGTAGGGCAGTGGGGTTTGGCTGGGCTGAGGTGAGCTGGACGGCTAGGACTAATCCTCTTGATGACAAGAAAACAAGGCCATCAGGAATCGAATCACTAGCACAAGTACTATCAGTCCTAATCTAAGGATAAAAGGCCTGGGCTTGTATGGTGTCCAAGAAAATGAGTGGCTGACTACCTCTCAATTGTTTGGATCTAAAAGTAGGCCTGGGCTTATGTTTGGACTGGTTTTTTTATTCTAAATTTTTTAATTAAATCCCATGTATTTGAGCTTGAAAAATGGAGCATGCCTTCCCAAAATGAGCTCTGTTGAAGTTCCTGGTTCTTCCAAATCCGAGGGCACTTGTTAATTAGGTAGACAAGTGGAATCCCAGCACTTGATATAGAGACAATTGCTTCACCAACAGTTATTGGGTCAAGCAACAAAGAGTTTGATATCCTTTAAGTATGATATTGGATACGAGTCTTATATATGGAGAAAATAATGTTAAAAAAGCTATTTTTGAAAGGGATTCGACAATGCTTGTCTCCAAATGCGGTCACTGGACACTGTACGATTTACACATGAAACAAAAAATTGAGAAAATACTTTTTTTTTCTTGTATTTCCTAACCACCAAAATTTCCTATAAACAGAAGATGGCAGTTTGGCGATATAAACATGGACATGTTGGTACAGGAGTTGCTTCCATCTCAGGTTTGAGGACATTGGCCAGCTTGGTATAGATTTTTGGGCTTTTGAGCTCATTAAGTTGTCTAAAGCATGAAATTTTGTCTGCGGCTTGCCAAAAATGTAATCCCAAATATTTTCTCGTTGACCACATTCTTTCTTTGAGAATTGAGACTCAAAGCTTGTAACACTGATCTTCCTTTTTTTAATGTACCTTGAACATTTTTGCTTAAAGAAATTGAGTATTAGATGCATTCATCTGGTGCCTAGTTCAATTATGATAACTTAGAAGTCTGAAGGCGTTGTTCAACATTGAATTACTCCTCCTAAGTCGCCCCATATAATATAGACAAATTATTCGGATGGTCACTAAACTTTTGCAATCGTTGAGTTTTGGTCATTGAACTATTAAAAGTCTAGTTTTGATCACTGAAATGTATAAAGTTAAGATTCGAGACTATTCCATTAGATTTAGTCATTAAGTATGCCAGATTTGAGTATCGACATAATTCCCAAGACAAAAAAGGGGCAATTTAGGAAGTTCAAGAGGGAACATTATTCAAGGGGCAATTCAGAAAGTTCATCGGGAAGAACAACTTTGTAGACAAATCCAGTATTCCCCCTACCAAACTCATTGAACTCCTTGAAACCATTGGTGGCATCCTTCAGTTCTGAAAGCCGGAACACTTGGGCAATCCCAAGACATTGGACCACACACGAAGGAGGATTTGGATCACCATTGACTTCAATCTCCTGCTCAGGTTTGCCAATGCAGGAAGCAAAATGTATCCTTTTTCCTCCTCCTTTTGCGGATGTGACGCGGGGTAAGAGGTACCAGCCAAGTAAAATCAACATGAATCCTGAAGCAGAAGACCCAATTATAAGCAGCAATTCACGCAATTGCTGTTGGTGCTTCGGCTTCATCTCAGGCGAAAATTGGAGCCCATAAATATCCCAGCAAGAGTTGTTCTGGCAGAGGGAGCAAGCCGTGCAAACCTTGTCAGCATCCTCAGTACGAGCACTCGAAGTGAAAAAATCCTGCGGAACAATTCTGCGCACAAGGAGAACAAATCTTGAGATCTTTCCGAACACACTAGTTGGTCAGATCTAGCTCATTGAGAATGCTGGCGTTGAAGGCAAATTTTCCTTCACCATAAGTAGCAGGGCTGCATAATCCGGGACTGCATAACTGCAACGGAGGATCATAATCTAAAGGTGGAGTACCATTTGCAAACTAACAATCAAGTACTAGATTAGCCTCCCTGATGCCGCAGGTAACAAAATCTGTGGAAGCAAGGGTAAGAAAACCAGAACTCTTTGGAGACCAAAGACGAATTAAAGTTCCCCCAGCATTCAAGTTCGTGATCATCTTCTTGAATCCCACAAAAATGTTTTGCTCCAGCTACCACCGAAATTAAGCGAATCCCATCTGGTATAATGCCAAAAGAATCATTATTACCCCATCAATTGCCTCCCTGATTTGCCCCTTTCTTTTGTTTTGGGAATTGCATTAGCACTCAGATCTGGCATACTTAACGATTAAATCTAACAGGGATAGCCTTAAATATTAACTTTATACATTTCAGTGATCAAAACCAGACTTTTAATAGTTCAGTGACTAAAACTTGACGATTGCAAAAGTTTAGTGGCTATTCGGATAATTTGCTCTATAATATACTAAGATACATCTGCCTAAAGTAAATGAGAAATTAAAGGGCTAGTTCTGGAATCTTAAAAACCCTTGATAGTTTTTAAGACCTTTGTCTCTAGCTCTGAATTAAAGTCGGGACAACAATTTAGACAAAATATGATGAGCAAAGCTGGAGACAGGATCATCCATCAGGTAGTTGGATATTATGAAAATGAGAACCATTAAGATGAATAGAAAAGAGCAAGAAGATACACATTGATCTATCCAACTTAAAAATTTTGGACCAAGATCCAGACACTTTTTTTAATATAAGTGGATTGTTTTAAATCCGAAACCTCTCATTTACAATCTTTTTTTTCCGTACTATCCAACCCATCTCTCTCTCCATTGAGACGCCCCATGATCATTAAAAAAATAAAAAAAAACATTCCATTCAATCGTATGCAAAGAAAAAAAAAATAAATCTTTCCTACCATTCGAATAGCTCAAAATATTTTGAATAGATTATGGGCAGTCCGTTTGCCTGGAACACGGGCGGCGAGTGTGGAAGCAATAATTTTACTGAGAATAGCCTTAGACACACGCACACACTACTTGGTATAGTACATTATCCAGAAATTGGACCCTAAATTACAAAAGGATTTTATTGCTTCATATTTCAAAGGTTATTAATACTTTATTTTACGAATGCCAATGACGTCAAACTCAATGTTTTAGTTTGACTAAGTACGAGTTCTAAAAATTTTTAAGGATGTATAATTGCTTGAGAAAATAAATTTGTACATGTGGGCCTCATTCGAACATGTAACATAGGTAAAATTTGTGGGGATGTGTGAGAAACATCTTTTAAAAGAAAATAAATAAAAGCACTGATTATTAATTAGGTTCTTTTCGAGCACACAATAGAAAGTAGACCATTTGTTATTTTACATGTAAAAGTTTAAAATTGTAACTCTAAAATACATGTAATTTGTTGGGTGGATGATAATGTTAAAAAGTGTCATATTGAATGAACAACCCTTCTTTTTCAAAGTGTTTATCACCGAATGAAAAAAAAAAAAGAACCATAAATTCACTTGGTACAACAATTATGAAAGACGATAAAACTTAATTAATTCTTTAATTAATTCTTAAATATATAGAATATAGAATTCGAGGTAGGTGAGGTTAGATTTCTGTAACTTAAACTCCAAAATGCAAATCGCTCTAAAGATCAGCTTTAGGTTCAATAGATGTGTCCAAGTCCAAATGGCCGACAAAAAATCAGGAAAGGAAAAAGAAAAGAAAGTGTCACTACAACAAAAATGGCCTTTCCTAACATATCTGTAAGGACACTTGTTGGTTTGTGTCATTATAGCACTCCTATCATGACACTTATTAGCAATTCAATAATATATACTCTAATTTTTTTTATTTTATTAGATATAAAAATAATAATGTGCCTTGAGACTATCTAACATGACACTTGAGAAAATATGAGATACACCAAAAAAAAAGAAAGACACTAAACGGCATCATTTGATTTTGGCGGAAGATTCATTCGCCCTAAAACACTCAAAAATTTCATTCTGCCGGCCAAAACACTTACTCAAAATTTTCATTTTCCAGCTCCACCATTTCCAGCCACCCTCTCTCTGTCTCTCTATCTCTCTGTTGTCAGATTCCGATGTAGTTGGTGGGAAAAATGGGTAGCAGCCAAGCAGCAGTTTCCATGAAACTTCAACCGTGGCTCCCTCAGGCAGCTAACAGCAGCATCAGCAACAAAATCTCTCTCGAAGGAAACCCACTTCCGGGTCATCATCATCTTCTTCTTCGAATTCGGCTCAACAAATTTCTCCCCCGACTCGAATAGTTTATCGAGAATTGTCTTCCAAGTCCAATCTCAATTTGCCCTTTTGGCAAACTACCTGGTTCATTGGCTTACTTTTACTAATGGCAATCTAGTTTTTCGGTCTCGCCATTTTCCTTTTTCTTACCCTTGACTCCGATTTCACCTCTTCCCCCATCTCTACCGCTTCCGAAGGCATCCAGGTAAGCCAAAAGCCCACTTACTACTTCAAATTCATGGTTTTTGCGTTCCTGTAGTTGCACAGATATGCGGTGCATCTTTGTGTGTGTGTGTGTGTGTTTTTCCCCCTATTTGTTGAAATTGTACGCGGAAAGTTGTTTTATAGTTATTTTTGGTTCAAAATTTTGACCAAGTTTGTGCTATTATAGGCATGTGATGGTTATAAATTACAGCGCTTCAGAGGTTTATAAGCTAAAAGAGAACAGGGAAAGAGGAAATGGAGTTGTTTGTGTAGAATTAGTAATAGCCTTCGACATGTTTGATGAAATGCCTCGATAATCTTTGTTGAAAATCTAGCTGGGTATCAGTTAAAAATTGCTATTTGGATTTTTTAAAGAGTTGATTTATGAATTAAATTTGATTTTTTTTCCTGTTTTATAGTTTGAGGTTTCCGTTGTGTGGCGAAAATAAAAAATGGTGTATGATGCTTTGAGTTCTAATAGTTGTATAATGGGGCTTTGTGCTAAGTCATTCTTATTTTGTTCGGCATCTGTGATTTTGGTAGATTACTTATGGGTCAGTGATCAAGTTGATGCATGAGAGAACAAAGTTTAGGCTGCATTCGCATGATGTACCATATGGCTCTGGTAGTGGGCAGCAATCCGTCACTGGTTTTCCCAACGTTGATGACTCAAACAACTATTGGGTATGTTTCTTTTTCTAGTATCTATTTTTTCTAGATCATCATAATTTTCTAAGTTTAGGTATGATTAAACTTGGCTTGCAGATTGTTAGACCCGTACCAGATACCAACGCCCAACAAGGGGATACAATCAAAGGTGGTACCATCATCAGGCTGCAACACATGAGGACCAGAAAATGGTTACATAGCCACTTGCTAAATGTAAGTCTTACTATGATGCCTATTGGCTTCTAATGTATCAAACCAGCAACTGATACTCGATCGTACCTCTTTTGATCACTTGTGCTTTTTCATACCAAAAAGGTACCCAGCAGACCTGTTCGAAAGAGCTGAGATCAACTCAGTTTTAGACTGGCATCACGCCAATCTACGACATAGTTCAGGTGCCCATCTTAAGTTTTGGCTCTCTATTAAATTATTACTAATCTAGCTGTACATTATTAGTTTGTCTTCCCTTATCAAGAGAATTGGGATTTGTCCAGCGATGTCTAGATATAGTCATTCCAAGTTTCATTTTCAGTATTTTGCTTATAAATGATACATTATCATCAATATTAATGTTGTACTCCTTGATGCATGCGCTTATTTTTCTTACAGCTGGATTAGTCTTCCATAGCAAATGGATCTTTTTTGAAGTCATTATGATCTCATCCCATGAAATAATTTTACCTTTCTTTGTTATTTGATTGTTGCCTATGAACATTTTGTGTGCTTCCAGTTAATTGATCTTTAGGAGAGTCATTCTAGATTTATTGTCCCATAACAATCTTTAGCTAATATATTACTGGTTTTTCTTTTGGGTTGGCAGACCACACTTTTGGATTACATCAGGAAAAACAAGGTATGAATCGATTATTTTTATTAATGTTCACATTGAGGTACATTATTTGTAATGCCATTATGATTTGATGACTTTAGAAGAAGTACCTTATTCTGTCTTATGTTATGATACTTGAATAGCTGGGAACTAAATCTTAGACAACCTACTGTAGGTGGCAGCATCTGAAACATGTGGAATTACTCAAGGCATGAGGGCATACAAGGTACAAGTACCTTTTGATGGCAAGCCACAGACTTGTGTTTTCCTTGACACTCCTGGACATGAGGTAATTAATGATGTAGCACTGGTTCTAACTTTTAACTGCTTATTCATGCAAGTTTTTTTTTCTTTTTTTAAAATTTTTATGTCAAATGCTCTTCTTGGAGATTTTGCAGACATATCTTAAAAGGCCTTTGTCAAGATGAATTATCTAACATAACTGTAAAAATGGTTGGATAGGCATTTCGAGCAATGAGAGCTCGTGGAGCCAGAGTAATAGACATTGCTGTTATTGTAGTTGCTACTGATGATAGAATTCGACCTCAAACAGAAAAGGCCATTGCTCATGCCAAAGCAGCTGAAGTGCGAATTGTTATTGCTATAAACAAAGTGTGCTTGCATTTATTCTGAGATTTTCCACTGTGTGTTGGCTTGTATATCATTTAGTCTCATTTGCATTCTGCTTTTGATGTATGAAACATGATGACAAATCTCCTCTTGCTTATAGGAGTTGGCATTTTCAGTTCTCATAATCACAGTACTGCTCAAGTTTGATGTTTCTAGATTTTTGCATCATAGCATATTATCTTATATGCATTCTGTTCTTTGGGATAATTTTAAAAGTCCTTTGGGTTTCTGATTGACGGAATGTATAGCAGGGAGCATTACCTGCAGGTTGCTTCTCTCTCAAAAAAAAAAAACTCCTGACAATTAAAAGTGTCAGCATAGAATTCGATATTCTAATGTTGTACTATACCTATCCTGACACTTTCAATTATCAAGAAAAGGGATTTTTGTTGGCAGATGGGATGTTATAACAGCATAGTTTTCCTGACATATTGAATAGTACGAGTCTATCCCCACATTGGAAGGGACAACACTCGCCCTAGGTGTGAGGATAGATAAAGTGTCAGGTTAAATTATCTATACTGACACTTTTAAATGCCGTTAAAAGCCATTTTTGTTGTAGTGTGTAAATCAGTCCAACTAATTATTATTTTTATGAAAAGGTATCTTTTATTGAGAAATATATATATATATATTTATATATACTAGAGATTTTCAATACATTGTGCCGAAAATATTGAAGAATTTCCCGGTATTCTCATTTCTCTAAACAATGATATGTAAATTCTTGCCAAGTTATATGTAGTGTCCACGCAAATGCATAACTTGTAGAACTGAAGAATTGAAGTAACTGTTAACTTAATTGGATTGCTAATTAAGCTGCTTAATGGGCGAGACCACAGTGGTAAAGTTCACTAAAAATTCTATCAGGAAGACATGTTAATTTTTGCTCCTTATATTTTAGACATCAATCAATTACTTCTCATATTGGCTGGCAAGGAAGAACCCTAAGAAGGGATGTAAATCTTATGCCATTCTGAACCATAATGAAGTGCTTGCATACTTTCACATAAACCACGAAGAGTCCGGACAAAGGAGCACATATGCAATATGAAAAATAAACATGAATGAAGAACACAATAAACGTAAATTAATTAAGTCACAGTACAGAAGAGTCTCTCTCTCACACATTTTTACGATAGTTTGTACAGCTCCAAAAAGTATTAGAAGGAAAAAAAAATTCAAATCTTGGGCTAATTCAACCATCTTGGACTTTAAATTATCAAATATCCATAACAAAGATAGTTAAACAACACCACAACAAATTAACTGAATCGTAGAACAATAGTTCATAACTTCACAAACACTTTGAAATTCCTTACAGCCCCAAATGTTTGATGCCAACAAGTGTCACGTTCATTCCAGTCCCAGACGGCGCCATGTGGACAATGGCTTTCATATAGCACTTTGAAATTCCTTTAGAGAGTCCTAACAATGTTAGCATTGATATTAAAAAGGTCATCTTTAGTCATTGCTGGTTTCCTAGGAACTCCAACAGGAATGATCACAAGATGCGTGCGAGTAAAGGTATCCTCCAATTGCTCTTTCTTTACAAAACCATGCAACTAGAAATGTAAACCATACATTAGTAACAAGTAACTTGAGGGTATTTGTTGGGTAACGCCAAAATACCAGCACCTTGCACACTGGTTTTACAAAACAGTAATGCCAGCTTCAATATCACTTAACAATACTCTGCTAGTCAAGTGGCACACATGAAATTTTAAGGTATATCTCAATTAGCTAGGACTATCTACTTGAAATCAAGAAAAAAAAATTTCCTCAAAGAATCAATTCATTCACTCACCAACTAAAGGCAAATCAAACCATAATAAATAGCATTTTAAGAACCACAAACACAAATATTTAAATTGCAAAATGTTACCTTCTTTTGTGGGGTTTTGGTAGGTTCTTCCTCATCCTCAAAAGTTTCTTCTTCATCTTCGGAAGATGATTCATCTGAGCTGCTTATCTTTGGTTGCACAGGCTGCCAAAGTTAAATTCAAGCATTGAACATATAAGTGAAATGTTAAGGTCCCACAAAAGTCAATGCGATTAATAATATATGTTGCTACCTTGTTTGCCTTTGGTGGTTCCTCATCTGAACTTTCATCTGAACTTTCCTCTTCATTACTACTTTCTGTTTTCCCGCCTTTAGCACTGGATTTCAGAACACCAGTGGGCTAGAGAACCCCACAAAGAAATAATTACAAAAGCCAACGGATATGTTAAAAGGCAACAAAATGCATACCATACCAAAACTTTACTCTTCCTTTTCTGAGGCTCCTCATCTTCACTTTCCTCATCAGAAGTGTCTTTCTCGCTACTATCTTTATTCGCCTGCACTTGCAAAGCTAAAATAAAAATACACCTGATACCAGTCAAAAAAGCATGTCCTCTTTAAAAACTTTAAGCATGTAAAGCTATTACTTGCATGTTTTTCGCTGCAGAGGATGGCCTCTTAGGAGAAACAGCTTTAGGAGGTGGTGACAGCCATTTGATAAAGTAGCAAAACAAGGAAATATCAGGAGTTAGAAAAAAAAATGTAGAAAGAACCATAATACCTCTCTAAAGGAATATATGTCATCCATATTTTTAATGAAGCCTCAGCATTGTAACATTCATCAAACCACTCATCTACTAAACTAAAGCCTTTACTTGCATTCCTTTTTCTTTTCATTTTAATGAAAGTAGGAGTAACGAAATGTGACTAATGATAGCTACTGAAGAGAGTAAAGCTAACTTTTATATATATGAAATCCAAACTGCTAGATATAAGGAGCTGACCAAGAGATACAAATGTGAGACTAATTATTTGACACTGTCATATTCAACGAATCAAAGTGATTAAATAATAAAAGGCACGAGGTGAGAAAGAAAAGTGATATAAGCATAGATTCAGTTATGACAATAGAAAGAAAGTGATATGAACATAGATTCAGTTATGACAATCTCCAGGGTGTAGTCAAGCAAAGCAAGATTTAAGCACAAAAATTGGAGGATGTAGTGAAGGAATAGAAGAAATGATCTTGCATTGAAGCAATTCCTTAATACAAATCTCTCAACCCTAAACAAAAGCCTCTTTAGCACCTCTTTTAAATTGTGGCTAAACCCCTGAACAAAGTTGATAACCAAAATAAAGTATAGAAGAAAGGTATAAGTCAATGTAAAGCTATAAAAATTATCGAATATGTTTAAACTATACTCACAAGGGAAAAAAATTAAAAAAAGAGAAAGGTATGTTTAGGCACACTTTGAATGAATGTCAATATGCTAAGGAGAAAAGCAGCTGAAATATTAAGAAATACTAGAATGGACATATCAATAATTTCATCCACAAATTTCAATGCCGAAATTCAACCAACCAGAAACACTAAATCAGGACAGTAGATATAAAACCAACATCATGTATATAGTAATTTAAAACTGCAATAGTAGACCTAGATTCAATTTAATGCCAGAATATCACAAAAACTTTTCCTCAATAAAGATGTGAATTTTATGCGATCAACTTCTCATATTGTGGATTTAATATTTGAGAGTTCTGTGGAACAAGAAACATTGCCTCTAGAAATAACTTTCAGGAACTAATATTCTACGCTTTTAAGCCAGTCACAAAAATTGCTAGAAACTCAATATTAGAATTCTCTGTTTGAAATTTTGTTTCTTCTATCGCCTACCTAACCTTTGTGAATAATATCTCCAATGTGGGGCAAAATTTTAATGTGTAAGACTTTATCTTTTATTCTCATTTTGATAAATGGGATTTTAGCATGGTTTTCTTGTATCTTTAATACATGGATGGCAGTATTCATTCTGATGCCTTTACATAAGACTGGAACTTAAGCTTGAAGTTAAGGTTGAGAATTTAATTTGTTTTAGCTTAGTTATCTCTATTTAGCAAGTGATGACAACGTTTCTTGGTTAATTAGTTGTAGTGTATTACTAATAGGAAAAGAAAAAGTAAGAAAGTGTATGAGAACTATGTAAGATTCTTTCTCTAAAGCATTTATAATTTCCTTTTTAAACTTCCTCTCTCTTTACTGTGACGTGATTGTTTCTCCAATTTTATTTACTTATTTATTTTTAATTTTTAAAGAAAAAACTGGAAATATGAGATACATAGTGCCTTAGCTTTTCCTATCTCGTCTCTTTTTGTTCAACAAAAGATTATGTGAACATCTTTCCCATTACTTTAGAAGCAGATGCACTATTATTTCCTGTTGTTATTAGTAATGATAGCTAATGGTTTAGTACTCTTAAACTTTTCATTCTGTCACCCTAGGGTGCATGAAAATGTGAATTTTATGCAATCAGCTTGTTGTAACATGTAACAAGAACCCTATAGACTTTTACTGTTAAATAGCAGAACTTACAACCTATGGACTTAATACTCGCAAGAGAACTTACAACTACTAAGAAAAAAATATAAGGAAAAAATATTCAGTTGACAAGTAATAAGTGAAACCAAACGAACTTACAACTGAAATCTATGAACGCTAAATCAGAAGCTCTTCTGCACCAATTCTTTGAAAGTGCAATTAAACCCCTGAAGAAATTTGGCAACCAAAATGAAAAGTATATAGATTATCCAATCTCTTGAATACTCATACGGGAAAATATTACACAAAAAAAATGAGTACTTACCTTTAGTAGGAAACATTGCAGAGGAAAAGGAGGAAGAACTGTAGAGTTTTTTATGAGCAGTGTTTGTGTTCCTGATGTATATAGAGACACAAATTTTATTAGTTGTTTGGAATTTTTCTTTCACTGTCAATAATTTGCCAACTGGCCAACAAAAAGGAAAACAAAAGGACAAATCTATATCCCTAGAAATGGTATTAGCCGTCATGAACACAATAGATAATGACGCAAAATGGATGAGTTGTTAGAGATTTTTCTTCTCACTCTTGATAATTTCTCAACTGGCAGACGAAAACAAAGGCAAAAGGACAAACCTATATTCCTAATAATGGGTAGAAATCATACCTCATACTTGATTTTTGTGGAGCAATCCCACAGTTGGGATATGGATAGGCAGCCATAATTGACTCTTTGTGGAACAATCCCATGGTTGGGATACGGATGAGCAGCCATAATTTGGGAGAAAAGATCGTCAAATTGTTGACCAAGTGCTAGAGCAGTTCAATTGGTACTTTTGTTTGTCGGAACCAGAAAGAAAATGAAAGAGAGAAAGGAAAGGAAGCAGAGAGAGAGGAACAAAGGAGAAAAAGTATAGTTGAACATGAAGACAAAACGAAATCTACAAACATGCTTCTTCTGAAGCAAAAAGAAAACGAAGCGGAACCACTGGCAAAGAAAAGAAATGGAAAACAGAGAGAGAGAAAGAAAGAAGAAAACAAAAGATGATGGGCTAAAATGAAGCAGAAAGGGACTGTTTTGCTTTCCTGCCACATCGGTGAACTTCCATTTTTTTGTTTGACTATTTGACTTCTTGTCTCTCACAACGGAGACAAAGGAGAAGTGGAGAACAACAGAATTGATGGCAACTACCGCTTTCTTTGGTCTAAGAAAAGAGGGGAAGAGACGGGAAAGAAAGCAAAGACCATTCGCGAAAAGTCAAAAATAGCCCTCAACAGTTAGTTACTGTTTTGGGGCTAGTTATTTTTATCTGGGTAAGGTAGTAATTTCATGTAAAAAAACAAAAATGACCTCAACAGCGATATACTGTTTGGAGAAGTAATCACCGTTCCCGAGACATAAACGGAAGGAAAATTTTCTTCCACCCCTGACATCACCACGTGGCTCAATGTGGAAGTAGAAATCTTAACTCTTTCTATATATGTAAGATAAGATAAGATATATATATATATATATATATATATATATACTTATTAAGTCAGCTCAAAGACTGGCTGAAGAAAAATCAGAGCATTAAATCCATATACTACAATTAGGAATTGACTTTTCACAATAGCTTGAACCAAGATAAGGCTAAGGGCACTTCTCTTGGATGATTTCAATCATGAATGAAAGTATTTGCTCGTTTTATCCAAAAAAGAAAAAAGGAAAAAGATAAGGCTAAGGCGGCCAGTCAAGTCAGTACAACAACACTTGGTAAAACGCCATTTTTTCCCATACCCTCTCATTATCCAAGATATTAAATTTAAAAGTTCAGTTATAAGGTTGAATGATTTATATCCTTTTAACAATTTTTAATTGGGTAAGATACCAATGGGAGAAGTTGAAAGTGTTAAGAGGAAACACCTCGAGAGAAAGAATGGTTAAGGACTCATGAAAGGCCGTTAGTGGATAAGATGGAGCCTAAACCCCAACATTAAAATGAAATAAAAAAGAAAAGGAAATTCCAATATTTATGTTTTTTTGGGTTTTATTTTTTGGGCGAGGGTTGGCGGGTGGGAAGAAACTACTGTAAGCCCAATCTAACTAATTTATGAAGGATAGTAAATGCTTGATCTATATATGGCCGTGGTTCCAAAACCATAGATTCAGTTTAAAAATCAATGGTTCTAATTTTTTATGAAAGTTGGAACCTGAACTAGCCCTTATAGGGATGTTATAGTTACGATTCTCAAACCTCTAGTTTCAGACTAATTTCAATTCCAATTTGATTTTAGTTACGGTTTCGATTCCTTCTTGTTATGGTTCCAGTTTTTTTAGTTATGTTTAAACATTTGTTGTTAAAAAAATTAATTCTAAAAAAATATGGAAATCAATGTAGGAAAAAATAAGAATTGTATAGTATTATCATGTGCAAGGAAAAAAATAATGCAAATTTTATTTTAAAAAATCTCATTGTTGATTAGATTGGATTCGTCTTTAACTTAATTTAGTTATGAGGTATAGACTTACTAATGAGATGTGATAAGAGGTTGTTGGGTTAGGATTGAGGCTATTGGTGTTGGGTATTGATTATTGATATTGAACTCTAAATTGACCAAATAGGTTTAGGTAGCAAGTATTTTTCAAACGGTTTGAATGCATCCTAAACCATCAGTTCCAATTCTAGTTCAAAGTTTTAGTGAACCTGAACCTTGAGTTACAGTTATGGTTTCATTCCAATTTTCAAAATCCAGTTCTGATTTCAGTTCAACAAACCGCGGATCCAATTCCGATTCAGATCTAAATTGTGGCCATCTCTAACTTGATCTGGATGGAGTTCTTGAAAAAGATTGAAAGTCAAGTTTTGATTCAAATCTAAATTCCGATTCAAATCGGAATTGGAATTGGATCCGCGGTTCTAATCATTATATTGCTACTTTGACTTTCAATCAAATCAAAATTTGAAAGGTATAATATCTGCATAATATATTGTTCTTTGTTGATGTTATTTGATTATGAATTTTGTTCACACAGTATTTAGTTTCAAATTACCCTTCTAGCAAGTGATTTTGCAAACGCATTTAGACGTAAAAAATGATTGGGTATTGTAAAGTTAAAAAGTAAATAATTCTTAAATGGGTAATTAGATTACCTAAATCTATTTTAACCACCAATTTATAATCATTTAATATAAAAATATGAACGGATTTGTTCAACTATAACCAGTATCCAATAACAGTTTGCCCAAATTCATCCAACTGACTCGTATTAGCTCTTCTTCTTAGGATGTTTTTTCCTTAAGGTTTTCACAATCATAATTTTAAAATCGGAATTTACAAAGGGTGGACAAACTCTAGGAAACACTACTATAAATATTCGAATCTACCATTTTGTTGGAAAGTATGTGGACAAGATAAATGAGGTAAGGTGCCTTGAAAGTATAGGATAGATTCAAAATCACCAGAGGTATATTCACAATCATTATCAGATCTAAAAAGCTTTATAGTTTTAGATAACCGAGTTTGCACCATTGCATTAAATTCACAAAAAATGGAGAGGAGTTCAGAACGGGATTTTAAGAGATAAATCCATGTATATCGGAAAAAATCATCAATAAAAATAATAAAATAAGGAGAACCCCCCATAGTAGGAATTGAAGTTGGACCCCAAACATCATAATGGACCAAATCAAAAGATGCTAAAACATGAGAATCACTCTTATTAAAAGATAAAGCAGATTATTTTGCCAATTGACATGGCATACACTCGAAAGATTCAGACTTGACAATCCCTAATCTACCATCAGATATTAAAGCTTTTAATCTAATAGGAGAGAGATGGCCTAATCTGAAATGCCATATGGACATAGTAGGAGCACCAAGTGCACAAGAAGGTGAAAGACGTGTCAATTCGAACAATCACCCAATCTTACGTACGGTCCCAATTATTGTTTTCGTCAGTGGATCCTGAATAAGACAACCAGCACCGGGAAAATAAGATGTGAAGATCAAGGTCACATAATTGGCCAAAAGAAAGAAGATTGAGAGACAATTGAGGAACAAAATAGACATCAGATAGAGAAATATAATTAGATGAGATGGTGCCAGTATGTATAGCAGGTATAATAAAACCATTAGTTGTGGAAATGGAAGTAGGTTGCGAAGATAAGGATTTTGAGGAAAAAGTTAAGATTTATTGGTCATATGGTTATAACATCCAGAATCAATGAGCCATGAAGAGGTACCTGATGTGGCAGAAAAAGCACATGCAAAACGTTGAACAGTGTGAGTAAGAACTTGAGAAACAATGGCCTCCAAATCAGCAGCAGAAAGAGCAAAAGAAGCAGCAGGAGATACAGGTCCAAGAGGTGTGGCAGCAGTAGACTTAGCAAGAGGGTAGGTTATATCAGTGCTTGCTGCAGTGTGAGGAGAAGAGTTCCAAGTACACTGTTCTTGACCTCCTTTTTTACGTTGAAGTTTATGGCACTTAGAAATAGAATGACCTAAACGGTGACAATACCTGCACTCAATAGTTGATTTTGAAGCAGAAGATATAGGAGGTTGAGATGCCGAATAAGTCTGACATGGAGTGGCAAGGACCATATCAACATAGCAAGAAGAGGTTATATGCCTTCGAGTTTCTTCAAATATCAAGTCTTTAAGAGCAGCATCAAGGAAAGGCAATGGCTTTCTATTGAGAATAGCAATTCAAGTGGAATCAAACTTGTCAAGTAAGGCCACCAGAAATAGAATAAGGCGATGAGAATCACAGTAGGCATAGAATTTTTTTGCTTCACTAGGGTAGCTCCATCGGGGGTTCTAATTTAGCAATCTCATCCCAAAGACAGCCCATGTCAGAGAACAAATCCTGAACAGATTGACCAGGCTATTGTTTCATGGCATTTAGTCGAAGGGAAAGTTGGTATTGTCGAGAGAGATCGGTAGCAGTGTCATGATCAGTTAATAAGTTCCAAACTCCCTTTGCAGTATCAAATCACTTAAAAAGGCGATTAATGGCGGGCACAGAGGTATTGGTAATCTAAGTGATAATTTTATGATTATCACTATCCCATTCTTCGAATAGAGTGTTAAATTTTTCAGAAGATTCTCTTTCAATAGCAATAGGGAGAGTGACACCACCAGTGATATATTTCCAAAGTTTATGACCACGAATAGTGCTGTTAATCAAGTTGAATATTTGACTGCCGAGCTCGACTTGTACTTAGCTTGAGTCAAGCTCGAACTCACTTCATTAAATGGACAAGCCTTGAAGTGTGTTCAGACTCGGCTCGCCAAATAGGACATGTGACTTGAGTTCAAACTTGAGCTCAACTCGTTTATCACATACAAGCTGAACTCGAGCTCATGCAAATTGATCACAATAAAAACTTGTAATTTTCAATTTCTAGTTTTTGACTTGTGAAATGACATATATGCCCTTCTTTATCAAGCCCAAACAAGCCACTCGAATAACAAACGATTCGAGCTTACTCGACTCGTTAATTAATCGAGTAAATTTCTAGTTCAAACTCGACTCATTTACTAAAATTGATGAGCCGAGTTCGAGCCTTATCGAGTCGAGCTCAATCAAGTTTTCGAGCTGCTCATTTTGTTTAACAACCCTAACCACGAAGAAAATTTTGGAATGTTTGGGCCTAATGAGAATAGTTAGTGCCATCAAGAATGATATGAATAGGTTGAAAAACATCACCTTGAGCCATTGGAGATGACAAATAACCAAAAATATACTCCAAGGAATGGACAAATAACAATATAGTATTGTAGAGGAAAAAATTGAGAAAATAGGTGCCAAAATTGAATTCAGAATGTCCAAAAACCTTGAAAATCATAATTTTTATTACTTGCTTACAAATAGAGCGTCTTCAACGCTAGTGAATGAAAATTTTGTCCATGCACTTCTCATGCGTCATGACTTGCCGTATGGTTGTCCTAATTTTGGTCAAATATCATGACTGAAAAGCCAGAAATTTGGGGGGCCATTCTATTCATGTCAATCTCATCTAAGATGAGGTGCATTAAAAGACCATCAACCCCTGGCCTATGGTATCACCCAATTTTTTTTTATCAAAAATAAAAAAAATAGATATACCACCATTACACCCCAACTATATTTAAGTGGAAAAGTAATACTATAATGGAGGAGCAATTAAAGATAGAACTATCCTCCAAGAGGTCATGTGTTTTCGAAATTTGCTATTAATATAAATATTGTATTGATGGATAACATATAAGTATCATCATCAGTGATAAGAGTTGAGACCATCCAAACGTCTATATAATTTTAAGGGTAAAAAACAAAAAAACCCCCTGTGGTAAGCCTAATACACAGAAAAGCCCCTTATGATTTCAAAATATACAATACGACACCTCATGCTTTGAACTAAATTATAAAGGTGACGGAATCCGTTAAATTTAACGGAAATAATTTATTGGAACCTAAAAAAAAAATTTATGCCTAATTTTTATCAAATATACCTATTCTACCCCTTAACCCTCAATTCTCTCTACTTAGAGAATAAAACAAATGATTTTTTTGAGCTGTCTTTTGCTTAATTATATCCGTGCATTTTGGTCATTTCGTCCATTTCCGTTAAGTTTAACGGATTCCGTCACCTTTACAATTTAGTTCAAAGTATGAGGGGTCGTGTTGTATATTTTGAAACTATGGGAGACTTTTCTGTGTATTAGGTTAACCACATGGGGTTTTTTTGTTTTTTACCCTAATTTTAAGGGAAAAAGAAAGCACATGAACAAACCACCATTAGAAACCCTATTCCCCTTCCATGAACATGTATCGCCCGAAATGGAGAAAGAGAGGGTACCATCAGGTGGAAAAGTAATGCCACCTCAGATCCTATGTACTTTGGAATTTTGTCCGCCTACCATATTTGCAATTGCAGACTCTTGACTTTGACAATCACTTGTTTATTTTCGAAGACTAGAACCCTTAATTCTTTATCATTCGCCTGGACGATAGCGGTCTTAAGATAAAGATAGCACTGGGGATGAATAGTCAAATGTAAGAATCATAAGAATCGTCATTCATAACTTTCCAAATTGTAGTAATACTAATATGCAATGTTAGGGTGTTCGTTTATATTTAACTTTTGGTAAAAATCATTACTTATTAAATCTAAAATCTATATGGTGATTATTAAAAAATAAATTAACAGAAAAAATTGTGGAAGCGTACTTAGATTCATGTTGACAAACTGGTACTTGAATCCTCAGAGATTTTGGGGTGGCCTTCCAAGTCAGCACGTATTTGTCAATCTTTGAGAGAGCCCTTTAATTTATCTCTGGTATCTCTCCCGACGATGGGATATCAGGAAAGTGCTATTTTGTGGTATTAGAAACTGCGACAATAAGAATACGTGTGATCTGAGGATCAGAACCCTATTTATAGATAACATTCCTGTTACCCTTTGGATCCATATTTCAACCCATCATAAAAATAGGAAATACCCTTAAATCTCTACACATTAAAGACCCACATCCTATTAGATACATTAAATCCAAACCATATTTAATCTCTTTAATTGGATTTAACCTTATTTGACAGTTTGCAATACATAATTATGATCCAACGTTGGATTAAGGATCCAATAATCTCTCACTTGGACTATATGTGTAACCTTATAATTATATTTTACAATTAAACGTATGAGCTCAACTTTACTGTCATTATCACAATGTATCTGTAGCCAATTCGATCCATCAATTACATCAACATAGGATCAAAGCGGCCTTTGTTACAGTTTCATAACTCGACCCATCAATGGTCATATATATTGATATTATTGAATGACATGAATTATGATGTGGATGTGTAGTATAGAAATTTCATGTAATGTGATCATAACATGCCTATTTCTAACTGGTCAATTTCAAATTTTCGCGAGATCAAACCATACCAAAATCAAAGTGTAAATAAATCTGAACTTTATTTATGCATAAGATATTTTAAATCATTAATAATCAAAAAGTATTATAAGAGCATTTAAAATAACAAAATTTCGCTAAAATTGTATATTATTTAATAACATGACACCCATACGAGCAGTATGTTCATGAAATATTTTGGGTGGCAATCCCTTAGTAAGCGAATCCGCAATTATAGAGTTTTCCGATATGCTCTATCGATAACTGTTCACTCTGTACTCTTTCTTTAACAGTCAGTAATTTGATATCTATATGTTTAGATTTCGTCGAACTCTTGTTATTATTGGAATATAGAACTGCTGACTTATCGTCACAAAATAATTTGAATGATCTTTCAATACTATCCACTACACGTATCCTGTGAAGAAGTTTCGCAGCCAAATTTCATGGTTGGACGCCTTATAACAAGCTATAAACTTTGCAGTCATAGTAGAAGATACTATGAGGGACTGTTTAGCACTCTTCTAAGATATGGCACATCCAGCCAACAGGTAGATATAACCTGACGTTGATTTCATAGTATCTTGGCATCCAGCATAATGGTAATCAGTATACCCAATGATCTCTAACTCATCTGACCTCGGATACGTGAGCATGTAATTTTTTATTTTCTGTAAATACTGCAAGACTCGTTTGGTTGATTTCCAATAATCTAATTTAAGATTACTTAAATATCTACCCAATATTTCAATAATGTACATAATATCCGGACGCGTACAAATTTGAGCATACATCAAACTCCCTACTGCTGACGCATAAGAAATCTTTTGCATCTCTTTTTCCTCGAAAGCATTTTTAGGACACTGTTCAAGACTAAATTTGTCTTCTTTATCCACAAGGGTGTCACCCAATTTATAATTTTGCATGCCATACATTTTAAAAATCTTTTCGATATATCCCTTTTGTAATAGTTTTAAAATACCCCGAAAGCGATTTCGGCGTATCTGTATGCCTAACACAAAAGATGCATCACCAAAATCCTTCATTTCAAACTTCTTAGTTAAAAATTTCTTGATTTCATACAATAGATCCATATCATTGTTGGCAAGTAAAATGTCATCAACGTACAATATCAAAAAAATATAGTTGCTCCCACAGAACTTATAGTATATACAATTATCTACTAAATTTATCTCAAAACCAAAGGAGATGATGACTTGATGAAATTTGAAATACTATTGTCGAGACGCTTGTTTGAGCCCATAAATGAATTTTTTAACTTTGTAAATCATATTCTTTGGATTTCCTCATACAGTTTTCTGGTTGTATCATATAGATCGTTTCATCAATGTCACCATTGAGAAACGCTGTCTTTACATCCATCTGATATAACTCAAAATCGAAATGCGCCACTAATACCATGATAATTCTAAAAGAGTCATTTGAAGAGACCGGAGAGAAGATTTCTTTATAATCGATATCTACTTTTTGTGTAAATCTCTTGACGAGAAGACGGGTTTTGTATCTTTTCACATTATCTTTCGAATTCCTTTCGATTTTAAATATCCATTTACAACTAATGGGTTTCGCTCCTTCTGGCAATGGGACAAGATCCCAAATATCATTGTCTTTTATGAATTTAATCTTCTCGTTCATGGTATCGATCCACTTTTGAGAATTTGAACTTTTCATAGTTTGACGGAAGTTGATTGGATCATCTTCCATCAATCCAATGTCATCCTCATATTCTTGGAGAAAAATAATGTAATCATCTGGCACTGTACTTCTCCTTTCTCTAGTGAATTTTCTTAATGGCACTGGTTCTTGGAGAGGGAGAGTTTGTTCTTCTATAACAGTTTGTTTTCGATATTGTCTTGATTCGTCATGTCATGATCAAGTTTAGGAATAGGATCCTGAACAAGATCAATGACACCTGTGAAAATATTAATATATTTCTCTTTAAAAATAATATCCCTTACTGTATTTTCTCCCTCAAACTCGACATTCTCAAAGAATCGGGCATTTTCTGTCTCAAAAATTGATTTAGTCGTGGAATCATAAAACTTGTAACCCCTGGATCGTTCAGAGTATCCAATAAAATAACAATTAACTGTTTTTTAATCCAATTTTTTTTCATTTGGCCTGTAAGGTCTTACCTCAGTTGGACACCTCCAAATATGTAAATGTTTCAAACTGGATTTTTTTCCAGTCCAAAACTCATAAGGAATTTTGATAATTACTTTAGTTGGAACTTTGTTAAGGATATATGCTACAGTCTTACGTGCTTCTCCCCAGAGTGACTCTGATAAGGTAGAATGACATATCATACTCCTTACCATGTCTTTAAACATTCTATTTCGTCTTTTAACTACACCATTCGTAGTGAGCGATCCCGACATAGTATAACGTGGAACAATACCGTATTCCTCTAGGTATTTAGCAAATGGTCTTGGACGTTGTTCATATGAACCGTCACATCTACCATAGCACTCACCACCACGGTCAGATCTGAAATTTTTAATTCTTTTATTGAGTTGATTCTCAACTTCAGCCTTAAAATTTTTGAACACGTCTAATAACTGTGACTTTTCTGAAATGAGATATACGTAGCCATATCTTGAAAAATCGTCTATGAACGTTACAAAATATTGTTGATCATTCCAACCACATGTAGGAAATGATCCACAAATATCTGTATGTATAAATTCTAAGACGTCTAAGGACCTATTGGTTTCAAATCTCCTTTTCTTGGTTTGTTTCCCCTTTATATAGTTAATACAATCATTAAAATATGTAAAATTGAAGGAATCGAGAATTTCATTTGACACAAGTCTTTCCATTCTTAGTTTAGAGATATGTCCCAATCTTTTGTGTCATAATGTAGCCGAATTTTCGTTGGTTAATTTTCTCTTTACTTCTCTAGTACTTAAATGCAGAAATTCATTAAATGAGGTAATTGTATCAATTAAATATAGATTATCGTAGTCCATTAAAGATTCAGAACTAACCAATTTTGAATCATGAAATAATTTAAACTTTTTATTTTCAAATGAACAAAAATAACCAAATTTGTCCAAAGTAGAAATAGAAATAAAATTTCATCGAAAAGACGGTACAACAAATGTCTCATTGAGATCCAAATAAAATTCAATCTTTAACAATAATCTAAAAACTCCTATTGCCTTAACTAATAATCTAAAATGATCTAAAGGGTGCAAAAACTCCTATTGCCTTAACTATTCTTTTCAGGACTTGAAATTTGTGCCATTCAACATAGGAATATTATTGATGTTGGTAGTAATATTTTTAAGATCATTTGCAACTAAATAGAAAACATAAAATAATTAAAACTATGCTCACATAAACCAAATAATAATAAATTCAAATAATGGTAACTCCATCTCAAGATATTAATATTCCATTAATATTTTGTCTTTGGACAAAAATATTAATTTTTAAGTGATATTTTGGTGCAGTAATAAATAGTGATAATAATAACATGTCAAACAATAAATTTTCCTTTGAGTCAATTTATAATTCACATGTAAAAAGTCGAATAATTATCACATGTTTATTACCACAAGTGTACATGTAATTTTATTAAATATTGACATTCCTTTGACTCGATCAATATTCATAAAATCACAAGTACTCAACTAGTTATATTCTAAAATAAATTAATTTTTACAGTAGAGGTCACTTTGGTGGCATATTGTTTCAATTAATTTATTCCAAAATATATATAATCATACCAATATTCAAATTTAAAATTATACAAATTAAACAAAAATTTTGATCAAAGTCAACTTTGATCAACTCTGGTCAAATCAGTCAATTGGACCAAAAGTCCATATCCATAATTTGACCCAAATTTATCATGCAAGTCCAAAAATTTTCTTGAAATCCATAATGTCTTATAAAACTATATATTTAGTGGACCAAACACATGGGGTTTATAGGGCTTAAATATCTTGTTCGTCTTTATTAGGGTTCACTTAAATTAGAGAAACCCTAATATCCTTAACATAAATATAGGCATATTGTTTCTCAAACAAGAAAATAAGTCACGAAAGCTATATAATCAAATTGCTTAAAAAGAAACCCACAGTAAACAAGACAATCCACAGGTCCCCAAGTAAATATGAATGGTGCCTTTAACATATAAATCATGTGGATCCTACGATGACTTGTGCAATAACATGATAACTGTAACATGCCTTATGTAAACAATTATGAATATGAAAGCTTTGTGAAGACTTGTCCATCATGGTGGGATCCACAGATTCATATGTAATAAAAAAAAACATTAAATCATGAAAGCCGAAGCATGAAACCGAAACATGAAGCCGCATCATCGAGAAACAATCATGACACGAATAAGAATCCAATTAGTGAACAATTGGCCATTACCAAGAATTTTCTTGCTGACAACCATATAACCAAAACCCAATTCGTGAGACATAAAATATATATACATATATAAATTATTGAATCCAAATTATTTCCCAATAATCAACCATATAGGCTCTGATAACATTTTGATAGGGTGAAACACCTCGAAATAGTTCATCAAAGAGTCCAATATATAAGTCAGGAACCCAACTCTGATCCAAAAGCTCAAACTATTAGGTTTTGGACCCTTACTTACATATTAACGACTCTTTGTCTATCTCTCGGACCAATGTGGAACGTACTCTTTTTACTCATGAACCTAACAAATTTTCCTCTTCATGAGTAACCCCCACATTAAACCCAAATTTACAAGCTCTTTTCGAGACCACTTTAATACTCAATGTAAGCCCACCTTATCACCTAAGATCACCTCTTCTTCCAATCATGGACCCGCTCTTCTTCAACATTTAAACTGCATTATGGACCCTTGCCAACCCTTGGGTCCTTGGTCTAATCCCAACCGAACCCCCTGCCAAACCCATTGCATACCTGGTCCAACACTAGCCAAACTCCTTAGCTCTTTGGCACTTCGATCCACTATCAAGAAGAGAATTTTTACCGGTCCAACTCCGAGAAGAATTCATTTGCCCATGAGTAGCCCAGTCTCGTAACGTGAAACTCTGATACCACTTGTTAGGGTGTTTGTTTATATTTAGTTTTTGGTGAAAACCATCACCTATTAAACCCAAAATCTATATGGCGATTATTAAGAAATAAATTAACAGAAAAAATTGTGGAAGCGTATCTGGATTCATGTTGACAAACTGGTACTTGAATATTTAGAGGTTTTGGAATGATTTTCCAAGTTAACACGTATTTGCCAATCCTTGAGGAAGCGCTTTAGTTTCTCTCTAGTATCTCTTCTAACGATGGGATATCAGGAAAATGCTATTTTGTGGTACTAGAAAATACGACAATGAGAATACGTGTGATCTGAGAACCATAACCCTATTTATAGATAACATTCCTGTTACCCTTTGGATCTCTATTTCAGCCCATCATAGAAATAGGAAATATTCTTAAGTTTCTACACATTAAAGGCCCACACCCTATTAGATACATTAAGTCCAAACTATATTTGATCACTTTAATTGGACTTAATTTTATTTGACAGTTTGTAATACATAATTATTCACATATAAATCCAACGTTGGATTAAGGATCCAACATGAAATACCCACTGTTAGTAGAAATGTTGACGATTGTACGTACAAAATGAATATTTCAATACACACTGTTATCGCATTCTTTGAGTCACCTGGTCACCTCTATGGTAGTACCTGCAATACCAATCGACAACGAAAGAAATGAAACAAATTCTCTAGTCAAATTTTTACTATGTTCCATGCTTTTTTCCATTTTTGGCAAGAGCTGCAAATAGCAGTCAACTTTTTCTTGCTCTATTTTTTCATATAATAATCACTACATCCACTATATAATGCGAGTAGGTTTTGCAGGGAACAGCATTCATCGTTTCATTCTTGGCTCAAAATTCAAATTCATCTACATTGATTTTGAACTTGCGGGCAAGATGATGCATTCTCTCTCACACAATGCCCAGATTCACCTTATTTCTCGTAATAGTACACAATCTTATGGTTCAAGAAGACCTCGCGTCTCAGCTTCGGGTGTGATTTTACTTTTAAACTCCTTTCTATTACTAGTATGTTAATACTTTACCGCATCATCTCTAGTTAGGGTTGAAAAATAAATTGAGTTACATGATATTTAAATCAAGTTCGACTTGGTAAGAACTCGTTCAAGTTTGGTATGCCAACTAGTCAAGTCAAACTTAAACAATGTTTTTTATTTGATAACTTTTGAATTCGATAAAAAAAAAATTTCAAATTCGATTCAGCAAATAAACAAATTAAACTTGAATAAAATTTGAAATTCGTTAAAATAATCAAACAAATTTGAATATTAAGCATTGATTAGACTCGTTTACACCCTATCTCTAGTGGTCCTTTGGCGTCATGGAAGAAATATTGATTTTCCGTGATGGTCAGTTTGTTTCGACAGGAAATATGTTCTAGAAAATGTTTTTCCAATTTCTTTTTTTTTCTATGTTGAGTTGCCTTGTTTTTGCGTTAGTTTCCTGATGTAATCCTGGATTGTGTAAACTTTGTTGCTATATCAACTAAAGGTGAACCAATTTTAGCTATATATATATATATGTATATGTATATGGTGCCTGGCAAAACTTCAAAACACATAGCATTGTCCATGTTTGTAAATTAGTTCGTCCATAGTTTGAGAGAATTGTTTTGAGCTTCTTCAAAGCACCAGAAACGAAGCGTAAGTTTTACTATAACCAGAAAAGGAAATTTTACTACTACGTACTATAACCAATTTTATCACTTAATTAACAAAACTTATTAGTTATCTAACAAGATTTACATGCACTTTTGGTGCATTAAAAAATTTCAAGGCACCACAACCTTGTCGGCAAGGGAATTAAGGCTTCATAAGCGGTGGCTGTTGTGACCTTTCCGTCATAGTTATTGAAGTGCACTGTGCTATCTTGTTAGTGCATGCTAGAGATATTCTTTGATTTTCATAGAGTTCATAAGTTGAATGTTCTATCCCTCTAAAATGTGTAAGTCAAACAACTAAAATTCTTGCCACAATTGTTATGAAACTTTGAGAGCTATATTAGATGGAGTCTCTGAAGTTAATATGAAGGTACTTAATCTTACTTTGATTAAAGTTTAAGGTTTCATTGGCAATAAAAAATTTTTTTTTTTGTTCAAGAATATTTTCCCCCTTTTTTCTCAGCTCATTGATTAATCTTTCAAGCGTGCATTGTTTCGGTCGTTGCATTCATTTGCTTGAGTTGACAGCCCATGCACACCACCATCCATTGATGTTTTCTCCATCTCCCGAAAATTTTGTCTTCAACTTTAGAATTTTATTTTAGCTTCTAGTAAAACAGGATATATTAGCTGAAATTAAACAAAGAACAAAACTAGATCTATTGGCATTTCAGTTAAAAGCAAAATGTCCTATTGTGGTTCCTTTCCAATTCTTGGTAGCCAATCAGCACATCAATAAGCTTCACATATGGGGCCTTTTAGAAGTTACATAGGTGAAATGACACAAAACCAGAACTGTAGGAAATGAAGTGAAACTTTGAGAGGGGGGGGGGGGGAGTGAAACTTGGAAATGGTTGGGTTATATGGGTTTTCTGAGAAATAACAAATGTGCTTCTAGAATGATGCTATGCATGTTAGTTTATAAGCGTTTTTCTAATTGGTTCTGGTGGGCACTAGTTAGTATACCAAAACTATATCCAATCTAAACTTTATTATCGTGCTCTTTTATATTTATATACTTTCTTAAATTAATTTTACATTTTAAAAAAATTAACACGTCAATTTTATTTTAATGAATGCCCAGTAGGCACTTGTAAGATGGACCTTTAGTACAAAAACAACGCTTAGATAATGTTCATATAAATTAGTAAAATGATCAGGATAATGGACATTAAAAGTTAAATGGGTAAATTGAACAAAAAAAAAAAGAAAGTAAGATAGTTCAAGTGACTTGCTCTAACCTAGTCATAAAACAAATTTAATGTGGATGGTGGACCCCAGACAGAAGATTTGAAGGAAAATTCTGTTGACGGATGTTCCGTCAATGATTTTTGATTGCTTTACTATTAGTTCTAATCCGTGTAGACCTTTACTTCATTTTTTTTTAATTTTAAGTGGAAGGTTTTGATAATTAGGTCTATGACTCACCAAGGTCTATTCTGGAATTCTCATTGTCTAAAACTTACAGTCTACATACTTTGAAAAAGAAAACTCAATTAATATTTTAATCGTCTACGTATTAATTTATGTCTTGTACAATTCAAGGAATTTGGAATTTATTCGAATCAACGGATTTGATTTTCTTCTTTTTCGTATTATGCCACAAATCATTAATTCTAATTGTGCTCTTTTTCTTTTTCTTTTTCTTTTTTCCTTTTGAGCAGTTATTTTGGATGCAGGAGTTCGAGGAATATCACTCCCTAATTCTCCTGTCATAGTATGAGTTCTCAAAAACACATCATATACTATCATTTCAAATATTTTCAGGTGGTTCTTGTAATCTACAGTAATATAATTCTTGCTTTATAAATCTTCATGCAGAGCATTGATGAGACTAAGGAAAGAATCAGGAAGTTATTTCATGAAGTTGACTATTCTGTTTCCTCCTATGATACTGCATGGGTAGCTATGGTCCCTGATCCACATTCTTCGAAGGCTCCCCTTTTTCCCAAGTGCATAAATTGGATAATAGGAAATCAGCTACATGATGGCTCTTGGACTCTTCCTCATCACCATCCCCTATTGCTTAAAGATGTTTCATCCTCTACGCTTGCATGTGTTCTTGCACTTAAGACATGGGGAATTGGTGTAGAACAAATGCACAAGGGTTATGTCGACGATCTCCCAACTTTAAGATCCACAAGAACAATTTTTTAAAAAAAAATTTCCAATGGGCTTTTTTTTTTGGAATTTAAACATTTTTGTATAAATTTGAAGTCTAATAATTGGAGGTTGGGAATGTTTTCATTTTCACTGGATTGATAGAAGTTCCCTATTTATAGGTATTCGCTTTATTGAGTCTGATTTTGCTTCAGCATCAGAGGACTGCCAGTGTTCTCCAGTTGGATCTGATATAATATTTCCAGGAATGCTGGAACATGCAAGAGATTTGAATTTAAATATTCAACTAGACCCTAACCTACTAAAGGCCATGCATCATAAGAGAGATATGGAGCTTAAAAGGTACATCTCTCATGTTGTAATAATAGCCAATTTATGGTCTTTTTGTCTGACAAACTCATGCCCCTAGATATACAAAAAGTTGATAAATGAAGTTATTGTAAGAGAATAATTAGTTGGAATCGAGAAAAGGAGCTAAGATCTTGTTTGGATTGCAATTTTTTGGAGTTTTTATAGAAAAGTACTGTAGCGAGTGATATATGTGAGGAAAAAAGGTAATTTGAATACGTGTTCAGGAAAAATATAGAAATATTTTGGTGAAAACTAGCTTTCCAAACAAGGCCTAAGTTTTTAATATCATCTCCCTAGATCTACATCTCTCACGTGAAATATTGTTCTATCAAAATTTTGAATTACATTAGTTTTGCACCCTATATTTTTGCATATTTCCATTATCATAAAATTACCGTTAATATTTTTGAATAGGTTTCTACCCCCTCCCTTCTAATTGCCTTTTCAATTCCAACAATTTACCCTATGGATATATATGCACCCTTTTCCTTGATGGAAAAATCTAAAGTAACGATCGTTATGGTAACGGAACTGTTTTTACCTGATATAACAGGTAAAAACACTTTTAGCGACCATTTGATTACCTATTAGACTGGTCACATAAATAAGATAGTACCTAAAAATTCGGTTAGTAAGTTTTACATAAAAAATAATAAGTTAACTCAATAAATTAGTAACTTTTATGTCTCAAAAAGTAAATTGTAATAAATATGGAACTTACTTTTTTTTTTGAAATAAATTACTACTCTATATCTGAAACTTACTTTTTGGAGAGTAAGTTTAGTTCAAGTAATAGTAAGTTTTTATAGATTAATACTAGTAAATATTGTTGATAGAGTAGTAAATTTGGTTAGTGGTCAAAACCTACTAGTTTGTGGTATAAATGTACTATTTTACTTAAAAAACTTATATGAAACAAGTATTAGGAAGTTTATTTGAAATAATGCTAAGATTTTTTTATTAATGATTAAAACTCAATATTATAGTTAGTAATTACTCGTAATGTAAATGTATGATACACAATTGTATGTATCATTTATAAATGTTATATGTTTTAAGCATTTTAAATATACTATGAAAACTATATTTAAAATGCTTAAAACATATAACATTTATAATATGAAAACTATATTTTTTTTTTGCACATGACCTTATAAAATATTTAAGAATAATTTGTCATATTATAAATTTTGAATTATTTTTGAATTTGTGAAAGGTTAGAAAGTTTGGATGACAATAACAACAAATCTTTCGAGTTATATATAGAATTGCGCTTATCTATACATCACAATTTCCATATATTAATACCTATGAATATAATAAAATGGTAAATTTTTAATCAATTTATTTACTGGGTCACAAGTATAAAAGTTAAAGTTGTATTATAATAACAGCAAATCTTTCTAGTTGTATATAAAATAGCACTTACTTATACATCACAATTTTCGTATATTAATGCTTATGAATTTAATGAAACGGTAAAATCTTAATAAATTTATTTTCCGGGTCACAAGTATAAAAATTAACGTAGTAAAATCTTTGAAAATTATAGTAAAATTACCCATATGTTAAGTTCTGTGACTTTCAAACATACTTTGTATCATTTACATTATGGATTTGTATCCATATTTTTTCTATCAAACTCTTTTTTCATTGGCGAATAGTATGTGAATTATTATAAAATGTCATGTTATAATAATCATAATTTTTTATAAATGAATGTTATGTAAACTGTTAAAATTATCAATTCACAAATGACTAAATCTTACTACTTTATGGCATATATTAGTCTAATTGACTAAAACATTATTGTAATAATGTGTATGTTGATTGTTGAATTGAAATTTCCTTTATTATTAGTACAAGTTCTTCTAATCAAAGCAAAATAAAATCAAATATCTTTTCCTTTTGTATGCAGTAGTTATGCTTAGTAGAAAATTATTAAACCATTTTTACAATACATAATTTCTCCTAAAATTAGTAAAATTTTCCATGACCTCTAACCTTGTCAATAATACTAACCACCAACATGTAGATAATCTTAAAAGCAAAAGCCATCAATATGACAAAAAAAGAATATTTTCGTGCTGAACGAAAAAAATACGATTCTATATAGAATCGAAGAAATTCATCATGAATGAGAATGAATTGCAAAGTTATCACATTTCAAATTTCATATGCATCCAGAATTTCACGCGGCATTACTTTCGAGGAACTTTCCTTTTTCACACTAAGGAACCAATCCCAATCTCTACGTCTCTTTTATTTTTTCTTTAACCATTAAATGGGGCCAAAGTTGTCAACAGTAAAATACTAAATAAATTTAATTCCATTTCAAGCTCTAGTTAATTGTATACTAATATTTTACACCACAATCAATTGAGCACCAATTTTCTTTTTTTTTAAGTAGCTATTATTTATTTTATTACTTAGGTTAAATATTTACATATAAAATAATAGCAATAGAATGTCAATCCTCGGATCAATGGAACCTCAATTATTGTTAATAAAACTAATTTTGCATTGATAAAAATTAGTCTACAGAATGAAAAGTCAATGGCAACAACTGCTAAAATATAGCAATTATTAATTATGGGAAAATAAACAACTAAGTTCCCAAAATATATCACTTTTATTGTTTAAAAAATCTCAACTTGTTAACTAAATTCAAAATAATTCTATTTTCAAAAATATTTTTCCTCAAATTAACTTTAATGATTAGATGTGAGATACAAATATGGTAAAATATGCCTCATACGTATGTCATGGATATTTGAGACTTTTAGAAAAAAAAATTTTGTTGTTAAAATAACATTGTATCATAGTGTACTAATTATTTTAGGATCATTTTATACGTGAACTAAATTTAATTTAAATTACACAATAGATTATATATGCATGTGATTTTCATTTATAATTGTTGGATCCCATTTTTATGTATAATCTCCCAAGGAAAAAAGTCCAGATCATACTGATTTTCTTATATTAATTGTTATATTAATTTTGTCATTCTTATTGTTATATTATTTCTTATTTTGTTTGGGCTTTAAATCTTATTATTTCTTGTGTCCTAGATGTAAATTTATTAAAACTTTATCATCTTATTATATTCATAGGTGTTAAATTATAAAAATTGTGATACATAAACAACTGATATTCTATATATAACAAGAAAGATTTGTTGTTATTGTTATATTTCAAACTTTTCAAAAATTAATAATGATTAAAAACTTATAATACGATAAAATTTTATTACATATTTTACGAGATTATGTGAAAATTCAAACTATTTTTCATAGTATTTTAAAATATATAAATATAAAAATTTTTAAATTATACCTATAATCATGTTATATAGGTATATTATGAGTACTTACTAACTAAACTACTAAGCATTAATCATTAATAAAATATCTTATCGTTATTTCAAATAAATTTCCCAATACTAGTTTGAAATATGTTTTAAAGTAAAATAGTACATGTCTCCATAAATCAGTAAGTTTTGATTATTAATCAAATTTATCATGTTATCAGTAAGAATTACTATTTACGTATAAAAACTTACTATTACTTGAATTAAACTTACTCTCTAAAAAGTAAGTTTGGGATATAAAGTAGTAATTTATTTATTTAGAAAGTAAGTTTAATATTTATTCCAATTTACCTTTTGAAGTATAAAAGTTACTAATTTATTACGATTAACTTACTATTTTAAATGAGAAACTTATTTTCTTATTTTAAGTGTTATCCTATTTAGGTGGATAGGTCCATCAAGCAATCAAATGGTCGCTAAAAGTGCAACAACCTGTTATAGTAGGTAAAAAACTATTTCATTACCATAACTATCGTTACTAAAGCATTGTCCTTCCTTGATTGACAACCTTGAGAGTCTTGGAATTTGTCGACATTTTCCTAATGAACTTCAGAGTGTCTTGGAGGATACATACAGGTGGTCTTCTAATTTAAATTTCAGGACATATGCATGTTTACTTTGGATTTGAGGCAAACCCACATTCAAATTATTGTTTTATTTGTTTTAACTTAACATAGCATATATGGACCCAAAGAATTTATATTGCATTATATGGTTATACAAATTACTATTTTAGTTGTACCATAATCAGATGTTTTATGCAACAGTCCAATATTTCTTAGGCTACACATGGGCAAAACAAGGATGTCATGCATTCTAGAGCTAATTTGTTGATCAATTTTCTTGATGCTCAATTTATTAATACGCCCTTCCCACGGAAAAAAAAAGATGCTGGCAGCAGGTTTTTCTCCCTCTAATCCCTTCGGTTCAGTTGGACTCTCCCCTAGTATAGATTAGAATAGGAGTAGAGTATAAATTTTGCCGATTAACAAAAAAAAAGGTTAAATTAGGCTAGTGATTAAAAGGTTCTTGTTTTTTTATCTGATATCTAGAATTCTATCATAAATGAAATAATAATCTCTATTAAAAAAGAATTCTATCATCACCATCTCTTTTTGTACATGTACCTTTCTTGCATAGGCGTTTTTTTAAAACTGTGGTGTAGATAAACATTGACAGGAAAAACTAATCACATTTCCCTCCGATGGTGAAGATTAGTTAGCTCCGAACGAAAGATGATCCCAAAATCGAAATTAGAGTTTCATCCAAGTCAAATCGTGACCATTATTCAATTGAAAATGAAGTACTTTGTTAGATTAGTAATTAATTTAGTACATTTTATGATTTGTTTTATTGTTTGATTAACAAATGGTAGATTCAGGATTATTACCATGTCCACGTGTGACAGTTCCTGTCGGGGAATCCAATCCACCTAGACTACACGCTGATTCATACACAGTACAAGCGTTAAACATCCAAAGAAGATGTGAGAGAATTCACGTTGTAAAAGACTTGTGCTCGATCGCATGCAGGGTACAGTTTCTTGATCAAGCTACATATGATCACAAAAGACCGGTGCCTCAAAAGTGTGATTAGCTACAATTGCATTCTTCCTAAACAAAAATTGAAGAAAACACCAAAACTCTCTTGCTAGATGATATTCATGACTCATGAGCATGACAATGAAAATAACTCAATGCATGAACCAACCAGTTAACGTCTTCAGAAGCAGAATTGATGTAGCGATTGGAAGACAAGTGGCAAATTTCTCAAAATAGTTTTTTTCCTAGATTAGCGGATATGACATGGGACGATATTTCAAATGACTGTACACTTTTGTGCTATCAAACTCTCTTAACTTCTCAAAGGACGGCATTATTGGTTGGCGGACTAGTGCCTTGTTTGGCAAGCCACTTTCTACCAAAAAATTTCTACTTTTTCATGAACATATTTTTCAATCACATTTCTATCTTACATATATCAAACTATGACAGCACACTTTTCTACAAAAAAACCTAAAAAATTGCAATCCAAACAAGACCGCGTGAGATTATAGTGATAGATGAATAATGGTTTTGTTTCTTTTTTTTTTAAATCAATGGCCGAAAATAGTGGTGGACAAATCTAGCATGTGATTTGATGCCATATGTGATTTAATTCCTAATGATAAACAGCAAATTCTAGTATTTTCTTTAATATTTGGACGGGTATTAGATTAATTAAACAATTTAGTAGATGTGGGGCAATGGTGAAATTATATTATTTTCTCTCTTCTAATATCACTTTTTAATTATTTGTTAGACCTAGGTGTTACAAAATAATAAATCTCAAAGGAGATTAGTGTAAGTTTTAAAAGATAGAGAATGTTATGTCCTGATATTATCCAAGAAGATCATTTGTCGGTTGTGCCAAGCTGGCGTCCTAGCTGGAATTAGTTATGAAGTTAGTTAGGAAGGAATCTTTTCTGTTAGCTGGTAGTTATTGATCATTATCACAGTTTTTGTATAAATAACCAAATGGTTGTATTGGTTCGGCAGCTAGAAGATCAATTGCATTCTCATTCTATTTTCAGATCATCTTTCCATTCTCTCTGTCGCTCTCTCTCTCTCAAATCTGTTCATTTTCTTTCTGCATTCATCTGATACTTCCTTGCTTAGGAAGTTAACCACAACAGTGGTATCAGAGCTGGTGGTCCTCGGACTATTAGCTGAGCATAATCATGGCCGAGGGGACTAGAATGAAAAGTTTCGAAGAACAATTACGCAAACAGGAAGCATGGATCCAAACCATTTTGGATTCTACAGCAACATTGGAAGAAAAGGTGGGAGATACCTTCTAGGATATGAAGGCACTGCTAGAAGCTAATAGATTGGAAATGAAGACATTCATGACAGATATGAACAATCAGTTCAGTACCTTCGTGAGGAGTGTGCATGGGGATAGGGGAACTCTGGGGAACCCCAGCCACAGTCAAGGGACTCAGGCGGGGAGGATGGTTGAAGGAGGAACTGGTGAGGGAGTAACGGTGAGGAATCACTACACAGTAGCTGTTCCTAAATTGGAATTTCTCCAATTCAATGGGAACAATCCCAGAGAATGGGTGAGGAAGTGCGAGAAATTTTTTCACCTTTGCAGAATCTCTGAAGAGAACCAGGTAGACATGGTAGAATTACACCTGGAAGGGCGAGCTGATCTATGGTACCAAAACTTTAAAAAGGACAAAGAAGGAGTTGCTTGGAGCGAATTCAAGGAGGAACTTTGTAGAGGATGACGCCATTGAGGAGTTCAACAAGCTACAACAAACCATATCTGTATTAGCGTATCAGGAAAAGTTTGAGGAACTTAGAGCTCTGGTGATGGCTAAGGTTCCCAATTTGTCAGAATCTTATTACGTTTCTTGCTTCTTGAGTGGATTGAAGAATGAAATCAAGACTATTGTTAAAATGTACAAACCAAATTCTCTTCAATTAGTTTTTGAGAAGGCTAGGTGGCAGGAGCATCTCTTGGAGCACTCTCCAAACACAATAGAGTGACTTACAAGAATCCACTGCCATCAAGTTTCAGTGGGGGACATATTGGCGCCAATGGGAACAGAAGGATGTAACAGCACAATAATGAAGAAACAAATAAAAGGAATGGTTCTCAGTCTGTCTTCAAGAAGATCTCACCCTCTGAGTTTCAGTACAGGAAGGACCAGAATCTGTGTTTTAGATGTAGGGATAAGTTTTCCCCTGGTCATACTTGTAAGAACAAGGAGCTTCACATTCTATTGGTAGATGAGGATGAATCAGGTAAAGGAGAGGAAGAGGAAATCATTGAATACAGGGGTACTAATGCAGATCAAGCGGTGGTACTAGCTTTACATTCTGCTTTAGGTGAATTGTCTTCTAGCACCATCAAAATGCATGGTCTGTATGGTAGCCATCAGCTATCTGTCTTAGTGGATGGAGGGAGTACTAACTGTTTTATCAGACCTGCAGTTGCACAGTTATATCCTGAGAAAATCATGAAACATAAACCTTTCAAAGTCGAAATTGCAGATAGGAAGGTTTTGCATTGTGATCAGTGGGTACCTCAGATGAAGTGGGAGATCCAAGGCCATCAATTTGAGCATGATGTATTTGTTTTGGATCTAGAACCTTATGACACGATAATTGGAGTTGATTGGATAAAGAAGTATAGTCCCCTGACATTTGATTTTAAAGTATTACAGATAACCTTTGACAAAGAAGGAGAACAGGTGCTATTGAAGGGTAACTCTGATACTGCACAGGTGAAGCTCATAAAAGGAGAGGCTGCTAGCAAAGTCATCAGGCACAAAGTTAGAAGAGCTCTGCGACAATCCTGCATGGTGAAGGTCCACAACTGTCAGGTGACTAGTGTACCTAACTCTCTTACTGAATTACTGGCTGAGTATGAGGACATATTCTCTGATCCTAAAACCTTGCCCCCATCTAGAACTCATGACCATAAGATACCTCTTAAAGTAGATGCTCGATCCTTCAAAATTGCTCCCTATAGGTAAACCCATTCTCAAAAGACAGAGATAGAAAGACAAGCTAGGGAAATGTTAACCTCTGGTATCATTCAGAAAAGTCATAGCCCTTTTTGCCTCTCCAGCCCTTTTGGTAAAAAAGAAAGATGGCAGTTGGAGGCTCTCATTGATTACAGACAACTGAATAGCTTGACCATAAAGGATAAATTTCCCATTCCTATAATAGATGACCTCTTTGATGAGCTACATGGAGCCAAAATTTTTTCCAAAATAGACCTCAGATCAGGTTATCAACAAATGCGAATGGCTCCTGATGATATCCCAAAAACAGCTTTTAGGACACATTCTGGATTGTATGAATTCCTTGTCATGCCTTCTGGTTTAACAAACGCCTCTGCCACCTTCCAAGCTCTAATGAATTCTGTATTTGAACCTTATATCAGGAAGTTTGCCCTTGTGTTTTTTGACGACATCCTGGTTTTATAGCCCTGACCTTACAACTCATTTACACCACCTATCCTTGGTATTGAATACCCTCGGAACACATTCTCTCTATGCTAAATTGTCCAAGTGCACCCTTGGCCAGAATCAAGTAGAGTATTTAGGTCACATAGTCACTGAGATAGGTGTGAGAGCTGATCCAGCAAAGGTTGAAGCTATGCTCTCTTGGCCTACTCCTACCAATGTCAAGGCACTCAGGGGATTTTTGGGGTTGACAGGCTACTATAGGAGGTTTGTGAAAGGCTATGGAGAGATTGCCAGACCTCTTACTGAGCTGCTTAAGAAGGGGCAATTCAATTGGAGTACAGAAGCAGATAAAGCATTCCAGAAGTTAAAAGGAGCTATGAGTACTACACCAGTTTTGGCTCTACCAGACTTTACTAAACCATTTGTTTTGGAAACTGATGCAAGCCAAGCTGCAATTGGGGCTATTTTGGTGCAACAAGGGAGGGCCATAGCCTATATGAGTCAGGTATTGGGTAAGAAGAATCAGACCTTGTCTATATATGAAAAGGAATTGTTGTCATTGATAACTGCAGTCCAAAAATGAAAACATTATCTGTTCGGGGGGCACTTTGTGATCAAGACTGATCATGAAAGCTTGAAGTACTTACTTGACCAAAAAATAACTACACCTTTACAACAGAAATGGTTGGCCAAGCTTATGGTAATGGATTAAGAAATTCAATATAAAAAGGGAAAGAAGAATGTGGTGGCTGATGCTCTATCTAGGAGAGCAGAGAGAATGGAAGGAGGAGAAGAAAATGTGGAAGTAACAGTGCATGCAGTGTCAGCAATGGCACCTCAATGGCTATCATTAGTTGCTGCCAGTTATGTTGGTGATGATAACATCAAGGAACTGCTGGCAGCTTTGACCACAGGTACCAACTCTCACCCTGAATACACCTACCAAAAGGGAGTCATAAGGCACAAGGACAGAATCTTGGTAGGCTCAGGATCTGACCTCAGGCAAAATCTGATTGCTTGTTTCCATGATACCTGTTAGGCTGGTCACTCAGGGATTCAAGGCACCTATCAGAGGATGAAACCTTTCTTTTATTGGCCTAATATGAGGAAGGATATAGAGACTTATGTTCAGAAGTGTGATATTTGCAGCAGGAGCAAATCTGAGAACTGTCCATACCCTGGATTGTTATAGCCCCTAGCTATTCTAGACCAAGCTTAGCAACAAATTTCGATGGACTTCATAGAGGGTTTGCCTAAGGCCTTAGGCAGTGATGCCATCAACGTGGTAGTGGATAGACTTACTAAATATGCACATTTCATTCCTATAACCTCTCATTACACTGCTAAGGGCATTGCAGAAGTTTTCTTTGATCAAATCTTCAAGGTCCATGGACTACCTTCTTGCATTATGTCTGATGGGGACAGGGCTTTCACCAGCATTTTCTGGCAAGAGCTCTTCAAATTGCTAGGGACTAACCTCAGCTTCTCCTCTGCATACCATCCCCAATCTGATGGACAAACAGAGAGAGTCAACAGGTGTGTAGAGACTTACCTTAGGAGCATGTGCATGCAACAGCCAGGCACATGGAAAAAGCGGCTACCTACTGTTGAGTGGTGGTACAACACCAACTACTATACTAGTCTGTTAATGACCCCTTTTCAGGCTCTCTATGGATACAAGCCTTCACAACTCACTCTATCACCTACAAACACACTGGCTACTGCAGTGGAGAATTGGGCCAGAGAAAGAGTGGATTGGAATACCTTACTTAAGGAAAACTTGTTGCAGGCACAGAATAGAATGAAGCAAATAGCTGACAAGGAGAGGACTGATAGGAACTTTGAGGTGGGAGATTGGGTGTATCTGAAGTTACAACCCTATAGACAAACTTCTGTGGCTCTGAGGAAGAATATGAAATTATCTACCAAGTATTATGGACCATACCAGATTGAACAGAAGGTTGGATCTGTGGCCTATAAACTTAAGTTGCCAGATGGATGTTCAGTGCACCCTGTCTTCCATGTTTCTCTTCTTAAGAAATCTACCAATGGGAGCCAAATCCATCCTACACCCCTCAAAACAGTTGCAGAAGGAGAGTTCAAGGTAGCCCCCAAGGCAATTCCGGATTGGAGGATTATTTACAGGATGGGCCAAGAGGTTGAGCAAGTGTTGATTGAGTGGGAAAATTTGGACTGAGATGACTCTGCTTGGGAGGATTGGTCCCTTATTCGAGTGCAATTTGCAGAAATTGAATCCTAGAGACTAGGATTTTTTGAAGGGGAAGGCAATGTTATGTCCTGATAATATCTAAGAAGATCATTTGTTGATTGTGCCAAGCTGGCGTCCTAGCTGGAGTTAGTTAGGAAGTTAGCCAGGAAGGAATCTTTTCTGTTAGCTGGTAGTTATCGATCATTAGCACAGTTTCTGTATAAATAACCGAGTGGTTGTATTGATTCGGCAGCGAGATGATCAATTGCATTCTCATTCTATTTTCAGATCATCTTTCCATTCTCTCTCTCTCTCTCTTAAATCCGCTCCATTTTCTTTTTGCGTTCATATGATACTTCCTTGCTCAGGAAGTTAACCACAATAGAGGAATGCCAATGAAATAATCAAAAACATCAGGGGAGATTTCTGAAATTATCCCATTAATTTGTACTACTCAATTAAAAGCACGTTGCCCGTGCGGTTGTGCAGAATCTCGAGTCTGGACGTCCTTGTGTGTGGTTTGTTGTGCATCATATTATCAATTTCCTTCTTAATTCCGATAAAGAAAGACATTTATTTATTTTACATAACTTGTCACAGATGTTGTACGAGGAGACTGTGCAGAACTCCATTCACCATCTAGCATCCTTTCCTTCCTTTACTATTGGTCGTCATAAAACAAACCAACAAAAAAATGGAAGAAAAAATCGTCATCAAAGCACTTCGGACGAACCAAATTAGAAGAAATAATGACGATTTTTTTATCCCAAGAGACAATTAAGTGATTTTGGATTTGATTTTAGGTTGATAATGACTTGTGTGGTTATTCTTTAACCATATAGACTAAGGACGGAAGCCCGGTGTCCACGTCGGCGTGGTCGTCCTCCGCGTGGCGCCTGGTGATTCGTTTGTTTTATGGTGCTAACTTTTTTCCCTTAGCCTTTCCTTCCGTTTGTTGATGTGGTGGCCCGGTTCCTGGTCAAACAGTCACGCAGTTGTTTCGTAAATCGTAATGTCTTGTCTTCTTCTCTTTGTTGGGCTGGGAGGTTTGTTGATATTACGGTTTTAGCCCTTTGGTCTGCAGCTATTTACATCCCGACCTTTTGTTGTATTTTTGAGTTCTTTTGTTCTTTGAGGGGTGTGTTGGTAATGTAATGTTTTGTCACATCCAGTCTGCTTAGCCAGGAGTTCTGCCTCTGCGGTTCTGCTGAAACGAGCAACTGCTCCACCAAGTCTACCCATTTCAGTTCCAGGCGTCCTCACTGGGAGATTGGTGGCGAGTTTGGTCGCCTTCACTTCATCTTCAATTCTTCTCTTCTATTCCCCTTCGTTTCTTGCTTCTTCCTCTGTTGTCAGAGAGCAAGTGAGCTGAGGGGAGTGGTTGTACCTTTGCAGAGCACCGATTGTGGTCTATCTTCTTTGTCATTCATTTTCTTTTCCTTTTTTTTTTCTCTTTGCCCTTTTCCAAACCACACGATTTTTCTTTTGGTCGCTGGCTTTAGTCTTATCTTTTGAGCTTCCGCACATTCTCTCCCCCCATTTTTTCCCTCTCTTCTGTCTCTTCTCTTCAGAAACTGATGGTCCATTACAAAAAACTCAAATCAGGTGAAATACAAGCCGAAAAGAAGAAAAGCCTAAATCCATGGAAGCTTATAACAGTAATGAAGATTTCGCAGTAGGATGCATAATTTTCAAGCCACAGAAGATTCTGCTATCAGGTATTTCGAATTAATTTTTTTTAAAAATTTCTGACCAAGTTGTGGATTTGGACTATTTTGTGATTATTGCGGTTGATTTTATAAGTAGCATTTTTTAGGCAAGCTGAGTTGGAGGCTGAAGGATTTGGGATTAGTGTTACAGCTGAAGCTCGGAGCTCAGAGCATTTTTTATGCTCTGTTCAAAACGTAGGTTTTTATGTTTGTCATTTCTTTATTACTGTTTCTTGATCTTCTATTAGCGGTTTGGCTTTCTCAATATAATTTTTCGGTATATTTTATGTAGTTTTTTCTTTCCTCTTGTTCTAATTGAAAATATTGGTTCTTTGCAGTCTTGACTTGTTATTTCTATTTTGTGATAAATAAGTTCTGGTAATGCTAGTGTTGTTATGACATCCAATTGTTGACAAAGAGCAGATTTTTGCATGAACTAAATGGTATGTTATTTCAAAAATTAACTGTTGTTATACAACTCCAAGGGTTTATCGTAAAAAAGAAATCTTTACTAATCAAAATAATTGTTTCTAATGAAAGATTTTTGCGTTTGTTCTTTTATCCGCCAGATCCAGGTTCTTTATTCTTCGGATCCAGTCTAAGATGTGCAGCAGCACAGAAAATCACATCAATTGAAGGTTGGTTTGTGGCTCGAGGATTACAACCATCAAAGTCTTCATCTTTTTTTTTTCCTTCTCTGATTTCTGTTCCTCCTCTGATTTTTGCACCATTGAGGGTTGGGGCTTGGTAAACACTCCCCTTCCCCATCCCTCCATCTCTTCTCTCATCAAATTTGCCGGCCGGCCAATATTTCTTCCATACCTCTCCGATTTTCTACATAATTTTTTCTCAAAAAATTAATCTCAATAACAGCCACAGATGGCCTTCAATTTTCTGGCTTTTTTTTCGATTTTCTTGGGATGATATGAGCTACAAATTACTTGTAAATTTACCCAGCTTTTCTCTGTTCTTCCAATGGTCTCTATTTGCTTAATAATTAATAAAGCTTGGTTGGTAATTCTGTTTCAATGCTTTTTTTTTCTCGGACGATGAGTTCTGCTTGTTTTGTGTCAAACTTGAGATCTTTGATGTCTCTTTTTGTAATTTTATTATGGATCTTTGTCTGACAGGCTTTGGAAGAACTGGACGTTTGGTTGCTAGAGTTATCTTGCAGAGGGATGATGTAGAACTTGTTGCTATTAATGATCCATTTATCACCACTGATTACATGGTAAGTTCAACAACCACTTGTTATTGCAGTTAATTATGAGTCAAGATTGAATTTTTACGCGATTCTTCTTTAGGAATTAGGAGATCTGTAAAAGTTAGTCCCTTTGACAGTAAAAAAAGTGTAATTGTTGATCGAGTTATGGTCTAGATCTGTAGTTATGTGCTTTTCTGAACTGTGTGATCTTTTGCCATGCACAAATTGTAGACATATATGTTCAAGTATGATACTATCCATGGACAATGGAAACATCATGAAACACCAGTCAAAGTCTTTAGACTTGGGTACGGTGTTTCCTAAACTTAGTTTAGTCTGTGTAATTTGGTCAGAAGATTTGATTATTTTGGCCAAAAAAGTTATGCATTAAGTGGTTTTCTGGTGTATGTTTCAGGAACCCCGAAAAGATCCCTTGGGGTGTTCTTCTTTTTATATTTTAAAAACAGAATGTTTCTGACCTTGTTGCTTCGTTTCTCCAGTTGATTGCTTGTATGCAAGTTAAAAAGTTGACTGTTATCATTTTGTGCTGTGTATTGAGAAAACTTTTGTTTTACCATTTTACCTTTTGTGTAATTTTCTATAAGTTGTGCAATTGGTGTAATTGACGATGATGCTAAAATTTATTGAGCTTTTTTCATTGCTGAACACTTTTGCAAAATATCCTATCAGATATAGTTGTTTTGCATCAATTTTTTGCTGTTCTATTTTTGGTATTTGAAATATGAAAGGTGCAATTCCCTAAACAGTCTATCTGTTTGTTTAGTTTACGGATGAAAATGGACAGCGGCAACATGTGTGGCAGACATCATGGGCTATTAGTACGCGATTTGTTGGAGGTATTATCATGACTCATGGGGATGATACTGGCTTAATGCTTCCACCTAAGCTGGCACCTGTACAGGTATTCAAAAAGGTCTTCTACTGGTTGTTTGTTTTATTTCTCTGATACTAATGTTTGCCTGTGATCTGTTTTATGTTAGCCTTTGCTTGTTTTGCTTTTAGCGTTAGCAGTTTATGTGACTTTGTACTGGTCTTGAGTGCTAACTGTGATTTATCAAATGCCTGAGTTGGACTTTAACTTTTTCAAATCTTTGTTGCACAAGAGCTTCTCTATTTATTAATTTTTCATATTCATTACATACATGCAGAGAAGAATCTTCTTCTAACAGAGACTGATTAATTGTTTCTAAGCGTACTGCTTGTTTTTGGTTGTTTTACTGATTAATTGTTTCTACGCTCCTTGGTATGCCTGATTGGCTGATTCCTCGTGATTTCATTTATTTGTTATTTTTTGGGGGATTTTTTTGGTCATGGTGAATTGGATGTAAGTTTTTTTTATGGTTTTGATGAATTAGAGCCTGATGTGTTTAATTACTTTTAGATCCGTGTCTTTTCTTTTCTTTTGATTGTAATAGTCGAATTCGGATCTTTGCGAATAAGATTGCTGTGATTTTGCTCTGCTGTATATTTATGTGTGGATTCATATGCACTGCCAGTTTTTTGTCTGTTGCCGTGTATGATATTTAGGAGACAGATGGACTAGCATGGAAGACTACTGTGTTGGAATGCGAGATTGATTTTTGACATCATTATATTTGCTAATTTGAAGTGATTTTGAGCTGTTCTTGTTAGGGAAGATGTAAAGAAGTTTTTTTTTCTGTTTTCTTTTCCCCGTGATGAATTTGTAGGTGTGGGCACTGTAAGAAGCCTGCTCCAGAGTACGAGAAGCTAAGTGCGAATTTCAAGAAAGCTAAATCTATTTTGATTGGAAAGGTTAGCTCTTCTGCTCTTTTATGATCCATTGACCCTTTCAAATATGGTAGGAAAAGTCTCATTTTTACTCTAGGTTCATAGTGTTGCTATATCAATTAGAACATTTCCCATGGGTTATTAAGTAGTTTAGCTAAAGTCTCATTTTTACTCTAAAGCTTGTAACTTCTGGGAATGTTACTATTGCATTGCTGTAGAGAGCTCAGATATGATGCAATATTCATGGCTTTTGCCATGCTATTGTGGTGGGTTTGTTTTAATGAATTTTGTAGTTGTACATTATTAAGGGTTTTGCCATTTTATGAATCATCTATCTTTTTGTTTTTTTCTGATCACTTTAGGAGTTGTCATCCTTGGAAGTTTCATTAATATAGAGCAAGATGCTATGGCAAAACTCTCTCAGACAACCTATACAGTTATTTCATGTTAAAAAAGTGCTTACATTTTTCTTTTCATCCTTGCAAACTAGATATGCTCTATTTGATTTCCATCACTAAAATCTTGAGAAAATGGAACCTGAGGTCCATCGCTATCTGGTTGCTTGTTGGCATCAACATCAGTTTAACTTTCTTAACTGTTGTGAATCTTCTATTTTGCATCTGATTTAATTTCAATACTTAAAAGATTAATCAATGTTTTCGCTGTGAATTATAACAAAAATAAGTTTAGGTTTTGAACTTTTATCAAATTGTATCTGTTGTAGGTGGACTGCAATGAGCATAAGAGCCTTTGTAGCAAATATGGTGTTTCTGGTTGCCCGACCGTCCAATGGCTTCCAAAAGGTTCTTTGGAGCCCAAAAAGTGAGTATATGTGAAATATTGGAGTTTTCAAAGGGTCTTTGTTTTTTTTACTTGCAATGTTGAAATGATATCTGTCTTGATGTTGACTCTATGTAAATATAACTTCCATGCCTTGAGTTCATACAATTGTATTCCTCATGAATTTATTTTTATTCTCAGATATGAAGGTGCACGATCTGCAGAAGCCTTGCTAAGTTTGTGAACAGTGGAGAAGGTAATGTTATTGGCTAGCTGGCTTGTATTTTGTGGTCCATAAGTGTAATCCATGTTAACAAGTTTGGTAGATTTACATTAAACCATATTTGGGTAAAAGTGTTGAATAATCCACGAGGTTGTTAAAATCCAATCCATACCACTATTTCTTTAATTCTTTCTTCTATTTCGATTTTTCCCTTACCAAAAGGTCTATCTACAATGGATTATTTCCGGTTATGATAGCACTGAAGGCTACGATTAAGAGACAGGTTAGTTTTTGATTTGCTTCTTATGTGGTTTTAATTCTTTTTTCTGTTACTAACCCTGAATTGCTACCAGTGATGACAAAGAAACTGTTCAGCGTAATTTTAACGGTGGCCAAAGTAGCCAGCTTAAGAAGTTGTATGAATTCAGCCTTATTCTTTTAACTCCGATTAAATATCAGCACCTTGGCCATGTGATTTTCTTGTTTTATTCTTTATTGTTTGTTTCACGGGATAGGTACCCCTCGATTACCTTGAAGCTGGTGCTAATATCGTAATATCTGCATCATATCAGGTTATATGGCTGTCTTTTTAAATTTTTCCATTTTTTGGGCCTTCCTAAAGATATCGTTTAATTATTATTGAAAGAATTTATCATGAAGTTGAAGCTTTTGATTTGTCTTGTTTGTCATTGCTATAAAATGATGGAAACCAAATTTGTCTTGAAATATTTCAATCTTTGAAAATTTAATGTAATTTTCTTCTTCTTAAATTTAGTTATGCGGATGATGTATTTCAAACACTTCCAAATTTAGTTATGTGCATTAAGTAGATCTTAATATCCTTTATTCTGATGTCTCTCTGTAGCTTGGGATTGCTATGGTTGAACGGGCACTTAGGCACTCTTTTTGCAATACCGACTAGAATGCTTTAAGATTGTAAGGTACGTAAGCTCGGTGTCTTGCTTGCCTAAGGACAAGAAGAGACGTGTAGCTTGCATATCTTTGCTTTTTGTCTTCCTTTTATCTTTTGATTTCCTTCTCTTACTCTGCATGAGTTTTTATTAGTTAAAGGTAAAAAGTAAAAACCATGGCGGGTTCATTGTAATGTTATTTTTTTCTTTCTTTGTATAAAGTTATTGATTACTCTTATTTGGAAAATGGATTTCCTTGTTCAGAAAAGAGAATTGCTTTTATATTGCTTTGATATTGATGATTCATTTGGAAGCTAAATAACTCAATTTTTTTTGTAAACTATTGGTTGCATTTTCTGGAACCTATTGGAACCTTTGATATTGAAGATTCCTTTGAAAGCTAAGTAACTCAATTTATTTGGAACCTTTTGGTTGTGGTTTTTGAGCTTCAATCAACTCAAAGCAAGGACTGTTCTTTTCTCTTTTTTTTTTTTGGCTCTTTTATTTTTCTACAAAAGTGATTTAAATGCCTACTTTTTTGCTCTTTTTTTTCATCGGCTATTCTGTTTTTCTGCAAAAGATGTTCTTATCCTCCTGAACTTCTTGAATTTATTGCATGAGAAAATAATTCAAACTTCTTAGCTCGATCAAGCATTGATCTATAGGTCGACACAAGTAATGTTTAGTAAATTGAAATTGTCTTTATTCTATTTAGGTTGTGGTCTTCAGCTCATTTTCTTTCTCTATGCCTGAAGTTACAGCAAAAGTAGAGAGTTGAACAGTGTGAAAATTCTACAGAACCTGCCTACTTTGCAACGGTTGCTATATGGTCTTATTGGATGTTGGGAAATTTTCCTGCTAATAATTAGTCTACTTTTGATCTTATTAGTCAGTTATTCTCTGTCCGTTTTCATAGCTGCTCTTTTAAAGACTTCGGAATGTCTAAGAGCCATAGGCAATTAACACTAAGAAACTTGTTAGAATTCTTAGTTTTATGGGGCAGCTATTCACAATTATGTAATTCAATTTTTGGTACATTTTGTCTTGGCACTTTTGCTTCTGTTTACGAGTTCATAATATTTTTTTATTTATTTAGTCAAGTAGGATTTTGTGAAGGTTAAATTTAGAACATGACTCCAGAACCTGTCACCAATAAATACAAGAAATTGAATTTTTTCAGGATAGTGTGGATAAAGGTACAATTAAAGGAAAAGTAATTTTACTATAAGTAAGAGTAGTAGCAATGGTCTAACAATTGATTGGCCTATTTACTTATTTGATAATTCCTTTGTAATATTTGTTTTTTATTGGAGTTCTGTCATTTTAATCTGAATCATGTGTTTCTCGAATTATCAAGTGTTTGGTTTCAAAAATTTATCAACTATTAGATAGCATCATCCTTAATTTTCATAATAAAATGTGAAGCTTTGATTGTAACATACGAAAGTTAAATTCATAGTTGATTTTGGCACATACAAAGTCCATGGTGACAAAGTACATTATCACACTCGTATAAATGCAAGTCGCATACCAATTGAGGATTGATATTGCTTGTATATATGCATCATAGCTATCAACTCCCTAAATAATTAATGCAAAACTAATTTTTAATTTAATATCATTACGCAAAATTGCATTTATACATTGACACCCTTTTAACTCATATGATTCCCATAATAATATCTTTTTCTTTTTTTTATAGAAATAATGCAAACTTAGTAGACATAATTGGACAAATAACTTATATAATCTCACACCGCGCAAATGCGCGGTGTCATCCTCCTAGTTTGTTACTACATTTCTAGTGAACCTAAGCAACCCAAGGAAGGTTAAGGGTGAGCTGGCCAAAACAATATATGGTGCTGGTGCACATTTAAATATGCATAGATTCTTGGCTTCTTTGTTTTTTTTCTTCTTGGCGGATCTTGGAACTGCCGTTGCCCCTACTTATTGGTTCTTACCTTGCTGTTGCTCTCGATGTTTGGGCAAGGGTCGCAGACTCGCATGTGGTGGTCTGCCCGGTCATTCATGTACAGTGAAACTGACATTGACATTGACAGTCACGTGAATCACGTAAATGCTTGAATGTGATGTACCACCTCCCCAAGTTCACGAGAATGCAACAAGGCCACTTGCTATAAAATAAAGCCTTGAAATTGGCACTTGTTCAAGGGTAATTTGAAAACTTAGGCCATGTTTTACAGCAATTTTCTAAAAAAAATTACTATATTTTACGTAAACACATTTTTCAATCATTTTTTAAAATCATATATATCAAATCATTATAATAATTTTTCTACAAAAAATCTATAAAAATGCAATCCAAACAAAGCCTTATTTGTCCACTATTAAACAGTTAATTATCATGATTGCGAAAAGATAATGCATTGACAAAGTTAAAATAAAATACCCTTCAAAATAAATTAGTTGATGATTAGCCCAGCTAGGTAGGGATTATTAGTTAATTAAGGTATTCTGTTTAAGTCAGAAATTTAAATTTCATCTTTTTTTAAGATAATCGATAGCGATTTTTCATTTATTCTTTAATTATTCGAATCCGTGACTCATCGATTACAGATAAAAAAGATTTGAATCTCATCATTAAATACGTGGGGACATGATCCTTCTCGCTTTATATTAGTACTAGATTTTTAGCCCTGATGCCATGCATCAGGTAGCTAAGACTCGTTATTTTTCTATTATGTTTGTGTGTTTTTTTTTCTTTGTTAGATATAGTAGTCATGTAGTTGAGTGTGTGTTGTTTTTCTAATTACACAGATAAACATGACAGTGGCAATGACAATGGCAACCAATTCTATCATCTACCAGTGGCAATGACAGACCGTATGCATGTGTAAATTTAAAAGGAAAAATTATTAAATTTTTTTAGTAATTGTTGGAGATTTTTTTCTTTTTTAAAAATATGAATAAAAAATTGTGTTTTTCTTCTTTTTTCTTTTATAGGATGTTGTTGAATTTTTTTTTTTGTGTCAAATATCAACTTCAATATATAGATATAGGAAGTTGTTGATGGTTGTTGCTTTATTGGAAGTTTTGTTAGGTCGAAAAATGGGTGTGCATTTGTGTGTGTTTATTTTAGGGAGATGCCGGTACCATTTCGCACTTTATTTAGAGGGTAAAATAAGAATTATTAAAAGTTATACAAAAAGTTTACACCAACCCCTCCTCTCTCTCCCTTTATATATAGTACATAGATATGGTATATATGCTATACATAAAAGAAGAGGAGGGAGTGGGTGTTAACTATTTAAGTCATTTTTTATGGTTCCTAATTTGCCCTTCAAATAAAATGACAAAACGGCATTACTTTCTTTCTAAAATAAACACACACAAAAACAAACACACACCTCTATTTTTCAATCCTAATAAAATTTGACTTAAGGCAATAACAGCCAACAACTTCCTATTTTGAAAAAAAAAAATACTTTCATTCATATGTCTAAAGAAAGCCTCCACCAACTACCACAAATTTAATAACTTTTAAAATGGACTGTCTGTGCAGTGCTTTCCGGCTAAATTAATAATGAAATCCATTAAATTGACCACTAACACAGCACTTTCATTGCTTGAGTGACACCATTTCAGTAGTTCATTGGTATGGAATATTTTTGCCCAAAAGAATATATAAATTGTTAGCATATTACAGGATAGTTTTGTCCCTCAGGGGTTTGAGTGACACCAAAAAAAAAAATAAAATAAAATAAATTGTTTGTGTGTGTATTGTTCTCCCACATAGGCCAACCTAATGGGAAATAGATTGATATGGGAAATGATAGTTAATAGAAACAAACTGTAAACAAAATGCAGTAAAATTAAAAAGAAGATTTATAGTGGTTCAGCACTAAAATCGACGTCCACTATCCAAAGTCTTTCTTCCTAACTGGAATCTAAGAAGCTAAATTCCTTTGACAATTGTAATGCAAACTGATTGATATAAACCTGCTTAGAGATAACAAAGTGAGTCCCTTCCTTCCATTTGCCTTTCTTCAACAAGTTTCAACTTTTCGAGAATATACTGTTTACAAAAAAAAAATGGTACAAATTGATTAACGGGAAACCAACTGAAATAAATTCCACAAAAAAAAAACATAAACAATTTGATTGTAAAAGGGCAAACAAAGACACAATTTTATGTAAGCAAAGCAGAGGAAGAGGAATGGGAGGGGATTAAGCTCCAAAAACCAAGTCCAACCCATCGCACGAAACAAAAGCTGGTAATACACATAGTTGGTGCTACTGCGCCCGCAGCCGAGTTTGAAGAGGGGGAAGGTTTGAACGACAACCTGCGGTGGGTTTACTAAATTCCCCTTCTTTGAAAACAAGATTGACAGCGGACTCCTAAATCGACAGTTCGCTCACGCTTTTCGTGTTCATGCAGCTATGCAGTGGAAGGGAAGAAGAATGAAAGCTAAGAAGACGCGGACTTCTAGATCGATAGTTCACTCATGCTTTTCGTGTTCACGCAGCTATGCAGTAGAAGGGAAGAAGAATGAAAGCTAAGAAAAAATTGCTAAGAAGAATGAAAGCTGAGAATGAAAGCTAAGAATAATGACCGCGCACCGCCCACTGACCGCTAAGAATCGGTGAGTGCCAATATTGTGAGCAGAAATTTCTGGCTAGCAAAATCGTCCCCCACCGCCCACTGACCGCTAGGAATCGGTGACTGCCAAAATTGTGAGCAGAAAGTTGCTGACCGAGAATGAGAGAAATTGCTGACCGCCACTGGCCAGAGAAAGCTAAGAAGAAGAATGAGGAATTGAAGCGGTGCTCCCAAGACCAAGAACAGGCCAAGAATGAGAAGAAAAGCATGAGAGCCACGTGGATGAGAAGAAAGGAATGAGAGCCACGCAGACAAAGGAAATTCCAGCGCAGCCACTACCACCGAATGACAAAGGACCAAAACGCTCCTAAAGCCACAAAAATAGGATCAAAACGCCCCTCAAAGCCACAAGAATCACGCGATAACCGGCTCATCCTTCACTGTTCACAAAGGCTATCGACGCTTTATATATGTAAGATATTGTTTATAACAATGTGGGTTAAGTTGATTGTAATCTTGAAATATCTTTCAAGATAAGGAAAAATAATTGGCCACTTGTTGGCTAATAGTCAAGAACCTCTCTATAATTTAATGTTTCCATGCGGTAGGTGTAAATTAGGCCGAACAGCAAACAGCAAACTAGAATGCTTATATAAATAACTGCTAAATTCCCATCTAGCTCATACTTTCTTCCTCTAGCAACTTCATTCACAAATCTAACTATGGATCTGATCCAATATTTGGTGGCAATTCCAGTGGTTTTGGCTTTATTCCTGTCCTACATACAATGGAAACCAAGGTCACAAATTTCCGATGAAAAGAGAAAATCACCCCCGGAACCAGAAGGTGCCTGGCCAGTCATAGGCCACCCCCTTCAAATGAATCCCAAAATTCATGCATCATAAGAGAAATATGGAGCTTAAAAGGTACATCTCTCATGTTGTAATAATAGCCAAGTTATGGTTTTTTTGTTTGACAAAATCATGCCCCTAGATATACAAAAAGTTGAAAAACGAAGTTATTGTAGGAGAATAATTAGTTGGAATCGAGAAAAGGAGCCAAGGTCTTGTTTGAATTGCAATTTTCTGGAGTTTTTATAGAAAATATATTGTAGCGATTGATATATGTGAGGAAAAAAGATAATTGGGATATGTGTACACGAAAAATATAGAAATATTTTGGTGAAAACTAACTTTCCAAACAAGGCCTAAGTTTTTAATATCATCTCCCTAGATATACATCTCTCACTTGAAATATTGTTCTATCAAATTTTGAATTACTTTAGTTTTGCACCCTATATTTTTGCATATTTCCATTATCCCAAGAGACAATTAAGTGATTTTGGATTTGATTTTAGGTTGATCATGACATGTGTGGTTATTCTTTTATTACTACATTTCTAGTGAACCTAAGCAACCCAAGGAAGGATAAGGGTGAGCGGGCCAAAACAATATATGGTGCACATTTAAATATGTATAGATTCTTGGGTTCTTTGTTTTTTCCTTCTTGGCGAATCTTGGTACTGCCATTGCCCCTAATTATTAGTTCTTTCCTGTCTGTTGCTCCCGATGCTTGGGCAAGGGTCGCAGACTCGCATGTGGTGGTCTGCCCAGTGACATTGACATGACAGTCACGTGAATCACTTAAAAATGCATGAATGTGACGTAACACCTCCCCAAGTTCCCGGAAATGCAACAAGATCACTTGCTATAAAATAAAGCCTTGAAATTAGTACTTGTTAAGGGTAATTCGAAAACGGCCTTGTTTGGATTGCTTGTTTTCGTCGGAAAATATTATCGTTTTCCATGATCACATTTCCCTATCACCTTTTTCCCTCACATATATCAAATCGCTACAGTAATTTTTCCATAAAAAATGACAAAAAATGCAATCCAAACACAACCTGTCCACTATTAAACAGTTAACGATCATGATTGCGAAAAGATAATGCATTGACAAATTTAAAATAAAATACCCTTCAAAATAAATCAGTTGATGATTAGCCCAGTTAGGCAGGGACTATCAGTTAATTAAGATATTCTGTTTAAGTCAGAAATTTAAATTTCATCTTTTTTAAGATAATCTATAGTGATTTTTCACTTATTCTTTAATTATTCGAATTCATGACTCATCAATTACAGATAAAAAAGGTTTAAATCTCATCATTAAATAAGTAGGGACATGATCCTTCTCGCCTTATATTAGTATGTTGTTTATAACAATGTGGGTTAAGTTGATTGTAATCTTGAAATTTCTTTCAAGATAAGGAAAAGTAATTGGCCACTTGTCGGCTAATGGTCAAGAACCTCTCTATAATAGAATGTTTCCATGGGGTAGGTGTAAATTAGGCCGAACAGCAAACAGCAAACTAGAATGCTTATATAAATAACTGCTAATTAAATTCCCATCTAGCTCATACTTTCTTCCTCTAGCAACTTCATTCACAAATCTAACTATGGATCTGATCCAATATTTGGTGGCAATTCCAGTGGTTTTGGCTTTATTCCTGTCCTACATACAATGGAAACCAAGGTCACAAATTTCCGATGAAAAGAGAAAATCACCCCCGGAACCAGAAGGTGCCTGGCCAGTCATAGGCCACCTCCTTCAAATGAATCCCAAAATTCATGTAGCAGAGACCTTAGCAGCCATGGCTGATAAGAATGGCCCTGTCTTCACCATTCGGCTTGGAATGTTGCCAGTTCTGGTGGTGAACAACTGGGAATCAGTCAAAGAATGCTTCACTACAAATGATAAGGCCTTTGCCTCGCGGCCACCTTCAAGTTTCGCCAAATATCTTTGCTACGACTATGCAGCATTTGGTATTGCACCTTATGGTCGATACTGGCGCGACGTGCGGAAGATGGCTTTGCGGGAACTGCTTTCGGCTCAAAGGCTTGAGAAGCTGAATCAGGTCCGAATATCTGAGGTGAAAACTAGCATCAAAGAAATATTCTTGAATATTAGTGAGGTCAACAACCACAGTAATGAAATAAAAGCTCCAGCTAGAGTGGATCTTCGTGATGTGTTTGAGAAATTAACTTTGAATATTGTCCTGCGGAAAATTGCTGGGGGCAGACACACTGACAGCGACGTTGGCATAAAAAGAGATGCTGAATTCAGAAGAGTTCTTATGGAATTTGAAGCTTTTGCAAGGGTACTTGTTGCCTCGGACATTATTCCCTTCCGATTCTTGAAGTGGCTCGATCCTCAAGGGAATATCAAGTCGATGAAGCGTTTGGCTAAAGAGCTTGACAAGTATATGCAGACTTGGGTGGATGAACATAAGGAGGGAAGGATGAAAAATAGTGACGATGGTGATGATGAGCTAGACTTCATAGATGTGTTGCTTTCAACGATTAAAGACGAGTCCATCTGCGGGTTCTCCAAGGAGGTTGTGATAAAGTCCACAATATTGGTAAGCCACTCTTGTACATGCATCTTTGGACCGTAAACAATACCTATTTAGGATTTACAATGATCTTTCAATTTAAATTGAAATATTCTTTTTCATGTTTATCCCAATATTTATGGAAATTATTTTGCAAAATCATATGCTTGTATCTTATACCATATTAAAATCTGGAACATAATTCAGTGTTTGACAATTAAAATTGAACTGGCTCCCTCCCTAAAAGTTACTATTCCCTTTTATTGATGTTGGTTTATAATCTTTTTAGAGAAAATTCTAAAACTATTATGGAAAAAAAAAAGTTTTCTAATTGAGGGGTTGTTTGTGTTTGGGATTTTAAGCATAGTTATTAAACTCGGCTCGGAGAGGAGACCGGCGAAGGAGGTGGGTCAACGGGTCACTGGTTCAACCGGTGGGTGAGTGGTTGAACCAGTGGGTCACTAAATATATTTAAATATTATATCTTATAAATTTTGATATATGATATATGATATAAATTGTAATAAATAATGTCATAAAAAATATTCATTTAATTTAATTTGCTATAGAATATTTAATTCATATAAGAATCAGCAAAACATAAATTTAATTAGTAATCTACCAAACTTCAAGTGTATATGTTTACTGTAATTATCTAGGTTATTTACAAATTTAAGTGCAAAAAAATATTAAAAACAATATTTATCTTTAAAATAAATTATGTAATATGTTATTTTTGAAATCTATTTTATAATTTATAGAATATAGGGGTCATAAGTTTTATTAAAAGATTCCAAATAAATTTGTTTTGGAGAATTACACAAAAATAAAGATAAGATTAACAAAACATTCATATAGCATAAGAATGGCCATTACTTAACAAGTGACAAAGTGGCCTGGTGGTGAGCGACGCACGAACAAGACCTTTAGTCTTGGGTTCGACTCCAAGTGGAGGCTTGGAAAAGCATTTTTTCCTTAAAACCGGTTTGCCCACAAAACTGGCCGGGTTTCCGGTTTAATCCGGTTGAACCGCCGGTCCGTTGAAAAGTCAACGGTTCACTTGCAGAAACGATCTAATTAGAGAACTGGTCTGGTTTAATGGCCGGTTCATCGGGTTGACCGGTCGAATCGCTGGACCGGGCCAGGTTTAATAACTATGATTCTAAGAATAGGTAGCTTGCATTCAGCAAATGCGATTTATTATTGAATTTCTAATTTTGCAAAAATCTAAAAAAAAAAATTTGCTTCAGACTTTGCATTGGACAGATGCGAGGTCAGGCAAACATATGCGAGAATGAATTTTGCTTCAGACCTTTTTGTTTTTTAATATTAATAAATTCAAGTCATCATTTTTGTTTTTTTGTTTTTTTATAAATTCAAGCAAATTGTTTTTGTTTTTATTTTGAGTGTGGGTTTTGCTTTTTATTTTATAAAATTACGGAGAATGAATTTTTAGGTCATTATCCATTGATCTTGAATTTCACATACAACCCCTTAATATGATCTAATATCATAATCGGATAAGTCGTGTTTTCTTCAGGTTCCTTGCAGAAATGAAAATGCGACTTCACAAAACGCGACTTGAAGTCGCGTTTTGCTAAGTCGCGATTAGCACTCCAATCGAGGCTAATTTGGTTTTGGGTTTAGTCTTGATTGATTATTTTATCTGCAAGGACTATATTCTGATTTTGGATAATTAAATTTTGTAGTGTTGTTATACAACTTTTTATGTTCAAATTATAGATTTTTTTCACAAATCTATAATTAAAAAGAAAAAGGATTTGTTCCTCTATGATAAATGTGAATTCGAAAACAAAAATGATTGTGAGCTCCTAAATAAAAAAGTTAGCAATTTTTTAATGTAGTTTTCTATGAATTCGCATTTATCGAATGCGAGATCCAAAATATTTACTCCTCGCACTTAATGAATGCCTAAACAATTATTCTTTAAAAAATAAGATTTTACTAAAGATTGCTTTTAGTAAATGAGAGATTTGAAAACAAATATTGTGCGAAATTTAATTCTCTAGGAGCTCGTGTTTAGTACTCTAAGAAAACAAATCTTTTTTAAATTTAATTTTGTAGAAGCTCACTCGAAGCAAACAAATATGATTTAATTTTAACTTTTTTAGGAGCTCGCATTTAGTAAATGACAATATACGAAGTGGTCAAAAAAAGCAAAATGATCGCAGTTACAATAAATATTTTAAAAATAATTATTTTCTCAGACGGAACAAATATTTTGCATATCATGATAGGTCTAACATAAAAAAAAAAAAAAATTTTTTTTACATCTCATGTTTAGCAAAATGACTTCCACAAAAGTTCCTTTCAAAGTTCCACTCTTTTGAGCAAATACCAAATTTGCTAGGTCATGGTGTTTGCGAGGTCTAGTTTTCTTTTTCTTTTTTTTTTGGACTTTGTGGGTCTAAATATTCAGAGTGACTTCGCATTCAGCAAATGCGAGCTAAAAATGCCCTCTTTGTAGAAATTTTTTGAAATTCATCATAAATTTGGAATTTTCTCATCTTTTTATGATCATAGTTGTTTGGATGAGTACTGACTCCTATGGAAATTATTGCAAGTTTTTACGTCGCTTGTGCTTTTAGAATTTAAAACTACTGTGTTGGACTTTGGTGAGAGAAATTCTGACTGCTGCCCAGAGGTTAAGAGTTTAATTTAGTCTCCTTTTTATCATGTTGGCTAGCTAGTGTCACATCTAATTGCTTGCGAATGACAGTAACTACATCCCAAGAAATCATAACCTTTAATTGACATCAATATAGATGCAAATTGTATGGAAGGTCATTTCAAATAAGAGTGGTTTGAAATAAACGCAATATTGATTTCCAGAAACCATAATTCTTTTTCTTTTCTAGAAGGTGTACATCCAATAGTAGTAGGAGTTGGGTTTCATGGAGCAAAACCTTGTATTACGAAAATCTTATATTGCCATAAATTGTCCACCCTAGTTTCTTTCTTGTAGAACTTCTCCCGTTTCTGATATTCTAAGCTCCACAACTAATTAGGACAAGTTAAAAAAAATCAAAACTCAAAACTCTTCAGCTAATCTATTCTTAGTGTAGAACTAATCTTAGCCAGAATTTTCTATTTGTTACTTTTCATTATTATTATTATTATTATTTTTGCTTGCAGATTCTTTTTGTAGCAGGAACTAGTACCACATCAAGGTCTTTGACCTGGGTTATCTCCCTACTACTGAACCATAGGCACGTTTTGCAAAAAGCCCAGGAAGAGATTGACTCTTTTGTTGGCAAAGAGAGATGGGTAGAAGAATCTGATATCAAGAATTTAGTCTACCTACAGGCCATTGTCAAAGAGACAATGCGACTACATCCACCAGCACCTGTGCCAGTGCCACGCCAAGCCGACGAAGACTGTAACGTAGGTGGCTACTTCATTCCTAAAGGCACCCAATTATATGTCAACGTATGGAAAATTCAGCGCGACCCGAGAATATGGCCGGAGCCTGAAAATTTTTTTCCAGAGAGATTCTTGAGTGGTGACCATGCTGGCGCGCAGCTTGATTTCTCCAGTCAAAACTTTCAGTTGAACCCTTTTGGTAATGGCCGACGAATTTGTCCAGGAATGTCATTTGCATTGCAGGTGATGCACTTGACGCTGGCTCGGCTACTCCAGGCTTTCGACATCTCCAGGGTTTCAGATTTGCCAGTAGATACGGCCGGATATGAAGGTAAAGCCCCTCCATTGGAGGCACTGATGATGCCCCGCCTGCCAAATCTTGATCTTTATGGATAGTGGACAATAGATTCCTTGGATGGTGGAATTTGAGTCTACACCTGTGACATCAGGGCAAAGTTGCTGCATTGTGTAATTTTTAGTACGCTCATTGACTGAGAATAATTATGATGTTTAAATTTGATAAAAGAATGGGGACTCAGTACTGTTGTATTACCATTATAATATTTTTAGCTGCTCTTTTATTTCGCATACATTCTTTCCAATAAAGTTGTCACGCTAGCTTTTAATATGTATATACACACACTCCGAAAATGATCATTCAGACTAAGTCATCATGTAATGATCGAATTAACATTTGATATGAAAACTATTACTCCCTGATGAATGTAACAAGCTATTTTCGGTGTATCCCACACACAAAACCAATTTGCTTTGTTCAATTCCAGCTAATTTAAATTCTAATACCCTTCTCACTAATGTTTTTTAGAGGACAAATTACATCAGGATGTTGGCTTTTTTTCTTTTCTTTTTTAAACTAGTAAATATGAGTAGTTGGTTTAACCTTTTTTCTTTTCGTTCGTAACTAATACAAATCTTTCTAGCGCTAGCACTTAAAATTTTGTTATCATATTACACCAGTGGACAATAAAACCTAAACCCAACTCTTGTATAACTTTTCTTAGGAAAAACACTCTCTCACATCATGTATACGTCTACAAGGTCACTAACGGATGTAAACGGGGTAGGGAGGGTAGTCACTCGTCCAAGATTTTACAAATCTTTTTGTGTAACTTAAATATGTTATTTTTTTTTTAAACAACCAATTTTTTTATTTTATTAATGGAAGAGATATACACAATATTTTCTTACAAACGTCTTAATTTCCGAACTGAGGGCAAACCCAACTTGTCTAGAAAAATTGCCCCACGAGCTTCCCTTGGGAACATACTGAAGCTGTCATAAATCTTGACTTGTTGGTATGGGTGAGATGTTCCGACATTGGATAAAACATCAGCAACTGTGTTAGCCTCTCGATAACAGTGTGATAAATGAGCAGGATCTTCCAAGAACTTCCAAATCTGTCTGACTTCCCTTCGAATCTCCCATGGACATTGAATACGCTGCTGAATGATCTCAACTAAAAGCAATGAATCTGATTGAACCCTTATATTTTCGAAACCCCTATTTTTACATGTTTGAAGACCAATAAGGAGGGCCCAAGTCTATGTCCTTATAAAAAATAAGATTTTGCCCTCTCTCCCCAAAGATATGTGTGTGTGTGTGTGCCTCTTTCAAATATTAAATGTTTTCACATATATCCTAGAAAAAATTAGACTTTCCCTTTTAAACTTTTTACAAATAATAATTTATATATCTCTCACACACACTTTCATGTTACTATACTCTCTCACACACATCTCTTTGTCTCTTTGTCTCTCTTTCTCTCTCTCATACACACATACATACAATCACTCTCTCACACACACCCACCTGTAATAGCAAACACTTCTTCTCCAATGCACATTTCAAAACATAATGTATTTATTACACAATAAAAACACAAATTTTTTCTTTACAAGAAAAAAAAATTTCACACATATAAATTCACTTTTCATATTAGTCTTCGATTCATCACTACTAAAATTAGTATTTTAAAAATTAATTTAACATAATAGTAAAATAAGATTTTGGTATTAAACTTTATAATATGCATAAGATATAATACTTCAATCCGGTGCTCAAATTCAACAAATTTGACTATATGAATTCAGCAAACTTGAATTTCATTATCTAAATTTCAATCTTTAAGTGTTAGATTTAAAATTTCAATTTTATCATACATCCTCAAAGACTTTTTTTTTCTTCCTGGCTGAAATTTGTAATCTGTAAATTCAAATTGTGTCGAAACCCTACAATTGTATACATTAGGAAGCTGTCACAATAATGCTGTAAGTTATTCTTGCACTCCTGGTCTTGTTTTTAAGGGTATATTTGATAAAACTAAAATTTGAAAACTGAAATTTGAAATTCAAAGTTTGGATCTATTAAGTTACTGAATTGTTAATTATTAAAATCCTCACATTTGAGAATATTTTTTTTTAATGAGAATCTCTTTTTTTATTAAAAATTTTGGCAAAGTTTCCCCTTATAAATGGACAAAACTCCCTACCAACAAACCCAATCTCATAAAAATATCCATATGACAGTTATTTAATACAAATTTTTAGCTAAGCTATAGAAATTTTCTACGAAAATTAGGAAAACCTAAAGTGTCCATGATAATCTCCCCACGGACAGTAGCCGGCAAAGAATGAAAGTCATCAAAAACATCCTCTTGCTCCGAATTTGCGCCAAGGTTAGCTAGATAATCAGTGGGTTTGTTCGCCTCTCTATAGCAATGGGTTATCTCACGGAAATGATGCTTGAAACTGAACAATTCATCAACTTCCCCTTGCAGTCTCCAAGGGCAACCATGTATCCCTTGGAGTATTTACACCAAGGCAAGTGAGTCAGATTCAACATGCAAGTCTTGTAAGACTCGAGCAACACAGAGCCGCACCCCAAAGAGTATGGCCTTGAGCTCCGCGTGTAAACTGGTCAATAACCCAAAAAAATAGGAATAACCAACGATAAATCTCCCTTCCCCATCTCACACAACTCCCCCACCCCCATTAACTCCTAGGTTCCCCTTTGCACAGCCATCCGAATTCAACTTATACCTGCCCTAGGAGCTGGCCATGTAATCGGTAAAATAGAAACCCTTCTTTTCAGAGCTACATACGAAGAGTGAAGAACATCCCAAGAGATGAAAGAACATGCTATTTCCGGAAAATTACAATGTAGTAAATCACATAACTGTTGAAATACCTGATCTGCCACCTCCGTCCACGCCACATTTCTTCCATCAAACAGTCCCTTGTTTCTCGCTTTCCATAACTCCCAGCAGACGAGCATAGGTAGTGTATGATAAACGAACCCGAGATACACGTTGTGCCCTTTACGCAACCACCACCGTAACATCACATGTCTCAACGTGGACATCATATCCAAATCTCCTAGGACACCCTCAAATCTATTCCAGACCGCCTTAGCTAAATCTCCTGTTAAAAATATGTGATTAACCTCGTCATCTGCTGGCTCAGAACAACAATGACACTTAGACGGACCCTGTACCCCAAATCTACGTAGCAGATTCATTAGGGGAAGATGCAAACGTAGTAACCATAACATAAAGAAGGAGATTTTGATATGAAACCCCTTCAGCCACACATGCGAAACCACCCAAGAATAATTAGAAGCCTGCGAAACAAGCGTGTAAGCTGAAGAAGCCGAGAATGATCCATTATGCGTTAAAGCCCCACCATCCTATCAGAGCTATGAGCGGATGAAGGGGGAATCTTTGTGATACTTTTTCCATTAAACTTTGGTGGAACTTTCGGCAAAAGAGATCCCTATGGGTTGAATTTTTAACAACAAAATATAGTAGAGGGGTGCACCGTTGTTTGGCAGAAGAGGGCTATTCGCTTTCTTACACTTGAAAGAGGTTATGTTTGATTCAACAGTTGGCAGAAGAGCATATTTGCTGGGTCATCGGTGAGGGATCAATGGATTTCTGGCATGACAATTGGATGAGAACTGGGACTATATGTCATCAGGTGGAAATTTTTCATAAGCATGTTGTGTCAGATTTTGTCTTCCAAGCACAATGGAATATGTGACTCCTTAATCAAGTTCTAGAGCCTGAGTCTCCAATCCCACCCTCCTGATGTGGGTGGCACAACTCCCCCCAACTTAACCAATGAAATTTCTGGCCCATATCCGTCGAGCTCCACAAAAAACTTGCCATCACCCTTTCTAAGGAAGCAATGACTCCCTTCGGAGGAGATGCCGCTGCTAACAGGTGGATTGGCATTAAAGACAGAACACTCTTTACCAGCATAATCTTGCCCCCAAATGAGAGGACTCGATTCTTTCATGATAGGATTCTGATTGTTACCATGTCACAGAGTTCGGCAAAATAATGCATCCGTCTTCTTCCAATATGAAGGGGGCAACCAAGATATTTGATTGGAAAAGATGTGTACGAGAAGCCGGTTACTATTCCAATCATTGCACGTCGTTGCAAAGAAAAGGTGGGATGCACTAAATAACAACTCTTCTGACAATTAACACGCTGCCCCGAAAATGCACAGTATCCATCGAGTACTCCTTTGACCAATGTTATTGAAGCCTTAAGGCCGCTAGTGAAAATGACCACGTCATCTGCATAGGCCAAATGTGTGACCATAGAACAACAGCCTCTAGGGACTTTGAACGATCTGAATCTTTGATGCTCCGCCAGCGCATTGAGTGAATGGGACAAGACCTCTGCACCAATAACGAACAAGGCTGGCGAAATTGGGTCACCTTGTCTCAAACCCCGTGAAGACTTAAAGAAACCGTGGGGCAAGCCATTGACAATGACAGAAAACCAAACATTCGATATCAGCCTCCATATCATATCGATCCAGACTTCGCTAAACCTAAACCGACGAAGCACTTGTATCAAAAACAACCAAGACACTCTATCATATGCCTTCATCATATCCAGTTTGAGCATCACATTCCCTCCCCTATTAGGTTTTTTAATATCATTCAACAATTCTTGCCCTAATAGAAAATTATTCGCCACCTGTCTGCCTTGCACAAAACCACTCTGTTGCGGTGAAATAATGTGAGGAAGAACCTTTGCCAAGTGGGAAGATAAAATCTTGGAGATGACCTTATTGATAAAATTGCATAAACTTATCAGGCGATATTGAGTAAAATCTTGAGGGCATTGTATCTTGTGTAGTAAAACAATTGAAGTAGCTGAGACACTTCTTGGCAACGTTGCGCCACAAAAGAAACTGACAATAACCCTTTGAACATCCTTAGCGATCACCTCCCAAGCAGATGTGAAAAACTTTCCCGTGAAACCATCCGAACCCACAGCATTCTTCTCGTCCATTGAAAAAATTACTTTCTTTATTCCTGCATGGATGGAACCTCAGTCAACATCTCATTATCCTGCTCAGTGATAAACTTTGGAATAATGTCTAGCATGTTATTTGAGGACTGTCCTCCATCATTTGTAAATAATTCTTGGAAGAACGAGACAGCCCCATTACAAATACTCGACTCGTCAGTCACCCAGTCACCATTTGTCTTCCTAATTCTATGAATCACTGACTTGCTTCTCTTTTTTGTTACCACAGCATGAAAAAATTTCGTATTCTTGTCCCCATTTGATAGCCATTTGACATGAGCCTTCTGCCTCCAGAATTCTTCCTCAATCACCAAAGTATGCTTCAATCTTGCACGTGCCTCTTGTACAGCCACTAATGACCTTTCTGACGGATGGTTATCATCTTCTATTTCAGCTTCCAGCACCCTTTATTCTGCTGTCCAAATCGCCAAGAAGGTGTCACCAACAGATTCCCTTGACCATAGTCTTAGTGCCTGTTTAACTCGTCGCAGTTTAGCCGATAAAACCTGAAGGGGGGAACCAGGGGAGGAAATAGACCAACTCTCCTTAATCACATCCATAAAACCTGGTTTTGTGGTCCAAATATTTAGGAATCTGAATGGCCGTGGCTTGTCATCTAAGCTCGTTGATGCCGATATCAAAAGAGGAGCATGATCAGAAGGGTCTCTCCCCAAGTGTTGCACTAAAATATTACTCTCCATAAACATAGCAGCTGAGTTGAGCAAAGGCTTGTCTGGCCGCTTTTAAACTCTTAAAATACCCTGCCGATTGTTACACTATGTGTACCTAGACCCAGAGAACCCAGCATCCCCAATTTCCACCAATGACATAAACTGTGATAATTCTATCCCCTAAGCATGTCTAAAAAGTAGGCCACCCCTTTTTTTCTCTGCATTTAAGATAACATTAAAGTCCCCCACAAGAAACCATGGTTTTACCTCCGGCTTGTCATTCAACAACTCGATCCATAAACCTTCCCTCTCCTGGACGGTGCACCCCGAATGAATAAATGAAAAGTAGATCTCCTCAGCCAATAATTGGGATCGGAGGCTTAAAGTGAGATGTTGATTCGACTCACCTATCGTTTGGCAATCAAAAAAAGATTTATAAAGCACCCAAATGCTACCCCACAGGTTTGCAATAGAAAAATCCATCCCCACCTTCATCCGAATCATATCCATGTTTGCAATCGAGGTCTTAGGTTCACAAATCGCTACCAAAGAGATAAAGTGCATTTTAACTAATTTACGGAGTCTCTTAAGATTAGGGGCACGTGGACACCCCGAATGTTTCAAAAGAGAAAGTTAATCATTAGATAGCATTGCAAAAGAATTTTGTGAAGAAGTCACCTTAGAGCGTAACGTGCGGTTTGACGGAAAAGGCAGTCGAGTACCTCTTTTCTTTGGTTGAGATAATGTAAGCGACCCAGCTTGTCGCAACGTGGAGTTCGATATGAAAACAGGGTCCAGATTGAACGCAGCAAAGGATAAACTATCACCACTCATCCTTGCTTTATTAGATTCTCCCCTTGGATACAAATTACCCACCCACCCCTACAACTCATTAAACTCTTCGTCCTCTGATGCCACAGCAGCAAGCCTATTCATTTCCCCCCGCAGCACATTGATCTTCTGGTTCCCTTCCAAAATCAGGCTGCGATACATCCTTAACCCCCTCCACTGACGATATATCACTCTCTTCCATGTCCACTACCGCTGCTCTCGCGCCCCGCAACTTGATGGTCAGCTCACCTTGCATTTCCTCTAGTTGCAATTCGCTACTGGGTTGTGATTTCTTCGCACACCCACGCAAGCTATCAGGTTGCCCCTCTACCAGACACTGCCGTGGTTGGTCCTCCTACGCGAACGCCGCCGCCGTTGTCCCATGCGTTGTCGTATGAAACTGTCCTTCAAATGTCCCCTCTTCTGCCTGCGTAGTTGCACACTCACGTTCCTTCCTCTCCCTACCCAAACTCTCGCTACCCCCGTCTGTCTTTCCTCCCACCAGGTCTACCTCTCCCACCTGTGATGCCTGCAGAACCATCTCTCCCTCCGCCTGCGCACCAGCCACAAACTGGGTGTTCATTACCGTAGCGGAAGGCTCCTCCACTGGAGCTGCGGTCATGGGCAGCGGTGCGAACATTGCGGCCAAATGCCCACCCACTTCATCCTGGTCAGTCTCTTTGCGTTGGCACACCTCCTTTGGCTGTAGGCGAAACTTCCCAGCTTTCTCACCCTCTGTTTTAGATACCCGGAGGTCTGGATGCAAGACATGGCACCCCTCCACTCCATGTCCCTGCCGAAAACAATGGGAGCAGTATTGAGGGAGATTTTCAGGAATGAAGCTCTGCCAAAACCCACCGTTTTCACCGTTCCCAATCCATATACGTGATAGCCGAGGCTTGAGCAGGTCAACCTCCACATAGACTCTCGTACAACTTGGATGAGTCGTCTCCGACGTTGCCGCATCCACCAATAGCGGATTACCCAGCGTTGGGACGATCTGAAAGAGAACATCCTTATTGAAGTAGTGCACCGGCAGTTTTGGGAGCTGGAACCAAACGGGGGCGATAGACGATTCCTTATCCACATGAAACGTCATCGACCACTTGAAGACCCTCATTGGATAGCCATGGACATACCAGATGCTTCTGGCCCAAAGTCTATGAAAATCAACTTCATTTTCCAGCTTTATGAACACACGCCGTGAGTCAAGCAAACCCACCGAAGCAACTTCTCGTAAATCTAATGAGAGGAAGAACCTGCGTATCTCCTCCATTTTTGGTCTTCCCCTAGAGAATTTCCCCACTAGGGCATACTTGTAAGGAGTGGCCAGCCGATTGAGATCCTTCTGTGAAAACATGAGAGCTGGTTCCCCCTTATGGGTCGCAGACGATGCATGGACGCACAGCAGGCTGAGAATAAAGCAGCAAATGATTTGTGTTGGAAGACTTGAGAAGGAGAGGGACGCCCCCCAGCAGGCGGTTGGAGGGCAGACATGGCCGTGGAAGACAACCTACCAGCGGTGCACAAGACGCAAACGTTGCCGTTCCTATTTTCTAAAACTATAAGAAAACTTTTTTCAAATCAGATTTAACTTGGACATTTTCTCAAACATGTGGAAGGCATGATTTTAGCTCACATGCTTCTTGAAATTTGGCCGAATATAAAGCCCAAAATTTTTTGCCAACAATCAAAGGTTGAAAATAAGAAAATGTATGAAAGGAATTGTAAGTGCTTTTGATACTCGAGAAAATTCAGTAGAAGATCAGTATAGCAGCACCTTCGTAAATGATGGAAAGTCCGAAGCCTTCGTTGTGAAACTCTAAGACTATGTTAGTTCAAGGGTCTGATTAGGGGAAGAAGGAATCAGTTTCTTTCATGAATTTCTGCACCATCGAGCTGATCGACTTTCCCTATTTCAACTCTAAATCTTGGAGCGGCGGGGTACAAGTGAAGTTAGAATAAAATAAAGTAATCAAATATAGGAAAGTAATAAAAGTTAGGTTATGTGATTGAATGATGAATTATGCGCAGAATTTCAATGTATATGTATTCATTACATTTGAGAATATTATACATTAAATGATAAGTGAATAAGTTATTACTTATTTTTGGAATAAGTTTTACCTAGAAAATTACGTAACACTTAATTAATTAAAATTCTCTATTTTTAGTTATCCAACACATCTGAATATATTAAATTCTGATAATATTTTGCATTAAATGATGGTGAATAGGTTATCACGTATTTTTTGAAATTTTGCCTAGAAAATTAGGTGTCACTTAATTAATTAAAATGTTTTATTTTTAGTTGTCAAACGCATCTAAATATATTAAAATATGAACCCATTAAGTACTAAATTGGGTTATAAAACAAGGTCTAAGTCACCTTTTCAATCTATGCTAATATAAAAGATCAACTCTAGTTTCATTATTTATTGAATTTTCATGTATTTAATAATAGGACATATATTGGATATCTCATGATTCACCCCTCACGTATGAAAAATAAAATGCGTATCCAAGAATTAATATGTTACCAAACCAAAATAATGCAATAGCATTACTTACCCCACCCACCAACCCAACTAAATAAAAAACAAAAAAAGAAATGGATTAGCATCTTAAACTTTACTTATTTGTGGATGATGTTGATAATTCAGCCCCATATCACGAACTATATAGTTTGAAAGCTCTCTGAGTAGAAACTGCAATAGAATTCAACTATAGAGGTCCATACCATACCATACAAGTGAAAATTAAAGAGTAGGGGGAGAATGGCAGAAGAGAAATTGGGCAATGCAATATGAAGTGCGTGGGGTATATATATACAATTTACTCATTCCACAATCAAGTTTTACATTTATACTTCTTAAATGTCCCACACGCGATTTATCGCAAGTATACAAATCGTGAGCGAGTATAGGGTATTAAGGGTCGATCCCAGAGGGAAGATTGCAATTACCGGTGTTTTTCGAACTCCTTTATTATCTAGACTACCATAAACATATAAAAGTAATGAAAACTAGCACTAGAAAGCTCCAAGAGATATGGAATTCCTTACTACTCTTGCAAATGAGATTACCAGTTAAGTGAATGCTATTATCTTGGCTAGTTATGGCGTAATTTCCTAATGTATGTGAAACCTACTCTCGTAGTGAATCAACTATACTAATAGTTAAACCATACCTACTCTCGTGGTTATGAATTAACTACAAGTTCATTCCTTCTATAAAATTACATGAAACAAATTACTTAAGCTACATAGGTGCACCTCTACTCTCGTGAGTGTACTCCCTACGTTTATCACTTCTTTGAACTAGTGTTAAATTCCAATTCTCATTATAAACTTAACACCTTTAGATAATCACAACTAATGGCCGGTTAATCATGATTAGATAAGCAAAAGTGATAAATAACTTGCTCAAAATAATACCATCAAATAACCAAGTAAATATCCCTAACAAGATATAGCAAGTTCAACCATAACTCTAGGCATAAACTTTAACTAAACATGATAAAAACAAAAAATCAAACTTGTATTATAGTTAAACATGAAATCAAATACAAAAGAGAAAGTGATAGGAGAGAAGTCACCCTTGTCACATGAGCTCTAACTCTCCATCTTTGCTCCTCCAATCTTCATCCAAATCTAACTACAAATACTAGAAGGAAACACTACACTAATTACTCTATACTACCCTAACTAATGAACTAAGAAAACTCTAGTAAAGACTAGATTTTTTTGGAGTTTCTTTAGCCTTCCGATGTTTTTAAAATATCCTCCAAAGGCTGCTATTTATAGAGGACTTTAAGCCACAAGTGAGTTATTTCTTGGTTGGCAAAGTTGGCTTTTGAACTCTCAAAGATTGCTTCTCAAAGTTTCCATACCCATTTGATCATTTTCAACCGGAATCTTTGCAGAAAAAGTGGTCAAAAAGGTTGTGTGAAAAGAGCACATCCAAAGGCTGTTATTTATAGAGGACTTTAAGCCACAAGTGAGTTGTTTTTTGGTTGGCAAAGTTGGCTTTTGAACTCTCAAAGATTTGCTTCTCAAAGTTTCCATGCTCATCTGATTATTTTCAGCCGGAATCTTTGCAGAAAAAGTGGTCAAAAAGGTTGTGTGAAAAGAGCACAAGTTGCAGAGCAAGTTGCAACCGAAATCCACTAAAATGCGGGCAGAAAACGCAGCCTGTGCCAGCATTTTGACCCCCGTTTTGCTCTTTGCAGGTTTACACTTTTCTGCGCAGAATTCATCCTTACTCTGTTTTTGATCCAAATTCAATTGATATTTTCTTAATGTTAGAGGCTGAACTAGCTCTTGTGTAAAACATGAAAGTTGTAGCCCTTTGAGTTAGCTTTCCAATGCATTAAGAATCATCCAATTTGAAGCTATGTGAACTGAGAAATGACCAAATAACCTTGACTGGTCACAACCTTGTTTCAGCTTTCGACCATGAAAATGTACTTCTGTATTTTGACTTTTTGACAAGGAAGACAATTGAACTGGACTTTAATGTCTTCATACCAAATGTATATATGTCTCTTAACTTCAAAATAGTATAAGAATCACCTTAATCCGATCATTGTAGCTCAAGATAAGTCGAAATACCACAAGGTGTGAAAGCTGTGAAACTTACTTCCTTTTGTTTTTTATTGCATTTCCTCTTTTGCACTTCATATTCTCTTTTTATCACTTTAAACCATTATCAATCATCCAATTATCTTCTTAATTCATGCCATTTGATGATTGAATCATTAAACCTACAAAACATGAGGTTTTCACCATAAAAATCCCTCGAAATGCAATCTTTGCCACTTTAAACCATCAAATGCATATTTTCACTAGAATCCTAGTTAATTAGTTATAAAAATAGTTAAAACACACCAAAACTAATTAATAAAACACACAAAAAACACGTAAAATATCTTCTTGTCACAGTGCATCACAGATTGTGTCGAAAATCATGTCACAGGATATCTAAAAGAGAGTGATCTTGAGGTGAAAAATAGTCCCCATGTATCCAAAGCTGTGCTGGTGAAAAACCTCTACTTGGCATGCGATCCTTACATGCGCCATTTGATGTCCCCTCCCAACACCGATTTCCCATCTTTGCTTACTCCATTGCCCACAGGATCGGTAAGATAATCTCGAAGTTCCTTCATTTATTTAATTTTTTCCACAAGAAGTCAGACCTTATTTTACTTTTGTCCCTTCTTCTACAATTTTTTTTTTGTTTCTTTGCATTTTTTTCTCTTTGGCTGACTTGTTGAAGATATTAAAGGAAAATAACTAATGCACAAAAATTGGCATATTTGTTATCGAGATATCATTCTTCAATTATGCTCATTATCTCGACATTAATTTGTTCCATGTTCTTGTTTAAAAAGTAGGAGTTTTTTTTCTCCTTTTTTTTGGGTTGGTAGGACAAAAATCTGGGACAATAATATGCACTACATGTCATGTCTATTCAAACTAAGACCTATTAGTGGATTCCTTACATCTTTTTATTATTATGATGATTATTAATAAATATGCTTCATTGTACTTTCCATATGTATATTGTTATTGCCCAGTAGAGGGTTTTGGACCCGAATTATTTGCAAAAAATGTATTTGCTTACATTACAAACGTATTTTTTGACACATCTCACACACATCACATCCGTAAAAAATGTTACAATAATTATTTCAAATAATATTTTAAACGATCCCCTATCATGTTTTAATTTTGCAAATATTTTCCAGCTCCGCCATTGCCTTGGCATTGAATGCAACACGAATGAAACCTGATTCAGCATAAGTCACTTTTCAAGGAATATTTGTAAGCCTCATTTTGATCTTAAAGATCTGCTACTGACTGTTTCACTGATTTCATCAGGCACTAGTTGGTTATGGAGTGGCCAAGGTGATAAAATCAGGAGATCCAGCATTTGATGAGGGAGATTACGTGTGGGGAAAAGTGGGTTGGGAAGACTACAGCATGATTCATAACACTAATCTGCTGTTCAAGATAAGATATACAGACAGATGTTCTTCTCGCATACCATGCGGGCATTCTAGGTACTTTAAATTGACCATGAATTATTGGTACAGGTATTTTAGATCTTTCCTTGTCAGCTATAAAAAGCCAACGATTCAATTTACCACATTAACCGAGTGGTATAAATTGTAATGTCCTTTAAATTGACCATGAACTATTGGTACAGGTATGCCAGGGGTTGCAGCCTATGTTGGTTTTCATAAGGTATGCACCCCTAGGGAAGGGGAGGTGGTGCATGTTTCACGTGAAATAATGACTTGTTTTTTGACAACCATTATCATAATGATCTGGTGTTGACCCACAACAGTGGTCATATCTTGTGCCCTGAATCAGGAAAACTGAGTTGTCTACCAAATTTAATAAAATGATAAGGACTTATTTACTCACATAATACGATTCGAATCTAGTGTGACGTGACAAAAGCAAATTGAGTGAAAAAGAACTTGATGGAGAGCGGTGATTAAATTAATAACGCAATTTGATTAGATCAAGTGATAGGGTGTTAATTGTTGGTTATTTTATTATTAATTTTCCCTTTGTCCTTGCCAAATATTGTTTTAATTATTAATATTTACTTATATTTGGTATTTGGATTTAATTTCAAGGAATGGAACAGAAACTACAAAAAAGGAAGGACTTTCTGAGCAATTTACTGCACACTTGGAGTCATCTGCAAGGCTCACTCAACGTGGCCCAGAAGAGAGGAAACAAATGGATTTCCCTTTGGCCCTTATTGAGCTGATGAAGAAAGGGCTATGAGAGCCCTAGGAACCGAGGAAACAAAAAAAAAATTGAGCCGCAGCTTTTGTATTCTTTCCTTGGCTTTCAATTTTGGTGGGGACCACGGAGTAGGAAGCATTATGTCATTGTTCCCTTTGGCTTTAAAAAGAAAAACGTAGAGAAGGTTTTGGGATGAATAGTTTTTAATCAATAGTTTTAGCTTAGGCTTTTAGTTTAGTTTTGTTTCTTTCTTGGCTCTTTTGATGGCCTGGACCTCAGTGGAATTACTTGAAGATTTTCTCATGAGGCGTGGCTAAGTTTGTCTAGTCAAGAACAACGGAGGATTTGGTTATACTAAATTTGTGAGATCGAATTAGTTTTTATTTATTCCCATTATTCACTGGTATTTGTCTATCTTCTGCTTTATGTTCATATGGTTGTTTTATTATTCGATTATCCAGGGCCCGGATTCTAGATTAATTCAATAACCTGAAGCCAATTAGGGTAGTTAAATCCGTAATTGTTTAATTATTCTAAACTGGTGGCAACTGGCATGATTGGGTTTGTGTCAGGGAGATAGGCAGGCTAACTTAAAGAGACCCTCGTAGCGTGTTGATTGGTTAGAATTAGGCTCTTCTAATTATTCATGCAATTAGGGAATTGAACTTCTATGGTCGTACCTAGGGTTATTTCCTGATTAGAGAAATAGTCAACGGTCGTACCTTGGCTATCGACAAATTGAGGAAGAGTTGGTTGTTTATCGCGTGTATGACAACTATAACTAATTTATCAGATAGTAACTGGAATAATCCTTGCATCTGTGATCGAATTAAGTGAACCATCTCCGAAATTGTCTCTTGGCTAGAGTTCGTCCATTATTATTTTTATTGTGATAATTAGTTATTTGAGTTGTAGTTATTTTATTTTAATTAATTTATTCCAAGTAATTTAGTTACAATCATTTTCAAAACCCCACATATCTGGAACTTGAGAAGAAATTAAATTATCCCCAGTCCCTGTGGATTCGACCCTGCTTACCGCTATATACAGAATTTGTATTTTATTTAAGCAGGTATTTATTATTGCACAGGTTTGACGCCTGTCATCAAGAAATTTACTTATTTGACTATTAGCTTAATTAAATTTCATAAGTCCTCGTGGTTCACATATGCTTGCCAAAGAACTTCTCAGAATCCACCTAATTTAGAATTGGATTAAAAATTTAAGATGTCATGTATTACGTATACTGCACTTTCGAACGCTTTAGCCCTTGATGTTCCATAGATCCAAAGAGGAAGTCATCTCGCATGCGGAATTCCTCCTCAATTTTATATTTGACAAGAATTTTATGTTTTCAAGATATAGCAAATACAAAAGTATAAAGAATGATTTATAAGGGTTTACTTTTTTAAACAATTTTGTCATCATAACTTGTTGTTTTGTCATAAGGAATTGAAGAAAATGGTCTACGAATTATCTCATTGAAGAAATAAACTAGCAGCTGGAACACTATTAGTAAAAAGGAGAGAGGAGTCGAGTAATAGTGCTAAATTATAGATATCCTAGAATACTTAAAAATTTAATGTCAAAATTTTCTTGAAATTTTATGGTACAAAATTGAGGAAAATGCAAAAGATGCCTGACCCCTAGAAGAAAATGCAAAAGAAACAGCGTACTCTCAAATCCGTGATTAAACCTGAGATGACGGGATATAAATTAAGTAAGGCTTTTTCTAGCTGGTGCTCAATGGGTACAAAATCAACATACACAAAAATATTGTCAACACACTGTTAAAGCTAAAAAAAAATTACCACCCAATACTTTCACAAAGAAGTTTACCCTTTTGTAGATAAATAAAAATCAAATCCGCCTTTTATTGACAAACAATTGCAAAATTCATGTGAAGTAACTAGTTGTGAATCACGTCCAATAATAGTTTAAATATCCTTTTACTCTAAAACATGATAACACGATGATGGATCATAGTCTAGCAAATCAAATGGCAATGACTTATTTACTCAGATAATATGATTCGAATCCAGAGAGGTAATTAAGTTACAAGTTGATTTTAATTCTGATCATCTTAATTCAAATTGGCTATCATTTTTCCGTAAAGGTACTACCTATCTTTGCCTGATCATTAAGAAAAAAGTTACTACTGTACCAATAATTAATTCGTCAAGTAATTATTTGCTTTAAGGTTATGTCTGTTCAGTATCCAGAGAGCATTCGTGTAGATGTAGTTCAGCTATTAATATTTTGAAAATATAAAGTTAGATAAAGAGGACATATAAATGCAAAATAAGATAATAGTTGTTAATGTATGTATTCATATAATAGGTTACATGTCATTTAGATATCCTAACAAGTGTCCATTGAACGCTCATTAGAAAAACTCAATGACGGTAAATTGAACAATGATATGACATTATTAAAGTGATTCTTATGTCCTAAATTTTTTAAGAGAATTGTAGACTATCTTAAGGCTAAATCAAATGGGGACTTATGATATCAATGACATAATCAATTAGTTATTAATTCCACAAAGGGCCAATAATTCAACCCAATGATTCATGCCACTAATGACACGTTAACTTATTCAAAATAAAGACATGGTATAATATCAGGAGGAGAGATCTGGCTGACAACACCTTGTCAAGCTACCCACTGGCACTATGGATAAACAAACTAGAAATTCAACCCCTTTCCTTGATTGACAACCTTGAGAGTCTTAGAATTTGTCACATTTTCTTGATGAACTTCAGAGTGTCTTGGAGGATACACACAGGTGGTCTTCTAATTTAAATTTCAGGACATATGCATGTTTACTTTGGATTTGAGGCAAAACCCACATTCAAATTATTGTTTTATTTGTTTTAACTTAACATAGCATATATGGACCCAAAGAATTTATAATGCATTATATGGTTATACAAATTACTATTTTAGTTGTACCATAATCAGATGTTTTGTGCAACAGTCCAATATTTCTTAGGCTACACATGGGCAAAACAAGGATGTCATGCATTCTAGAGCTAATTTGTTGATCATCAATTTTCTTGATGCTCAATTTATTAATACGCCCTTCCCATGGAAAAAAAAAAGCAGGTTTTCTCCCTCTAATCCCCTTCGGTTCAGTTGGACTCTCCCCTAGTATAGATTAGAATAGGAACAGAGTATAAATTTTGCCGATTAACAAAAAAAAAGCTTAAATATTAGGCTAGTGATTAAAAGGTTCTTGTTTTTTTATCTGATATCTAGAATTCTATCATAAATGAAATAATAATTTCTATTAAAAAAGAATTCTATCATCACCATCTCTTTTTGTACATGTACCTTTCTTGCATAGGCGTTTTTTTAAAACTGTGGTGTAGATGAACATTGACAGGAAAAACTAATCACATTTCCCTCCGATGGTGAAGATTAGTTAGCTCCGAACGAAAGATGATCCCAAAATCGAAATTAGAGTTTCATCCAAGTCAAATCGCGACCATTATTCAATTGAAAATGAAGTACTTTGTTAGATTAGTAATTAATTTAGTACATTTTATGATTTGTTTTATTGTTTGATTAACAAATGGTAGATTCAGGATTATTACCATGTCCACGTGTGACAGTGCCTGTCGGGGAATCAAATCCACCTAGACTACACGTTGATTCATACACAGTACAAGCGCTAAACATCCAAAGAAGATGTGAGAGAATTCACGTTGTAAAAGACTTGTGCTCGATCGCATGCAGGGTACAGTTTCTTGATCAAGCTACATATGATGACAAAAGACCGGTGCCTCAAAAGTGTGATTAGCTACAATTGCATTCTTCCTAAACAAAAATTGAAGAAAACACCAAAACTCTCTTGCTAGATGATATTCATGACTCATGAGCATGACAAAGCAAATAACTCAGTGCATGAACCAACCAGTTAACGTCTTCAGAAGCAGAACTGATGTAGCGATTGGAAGACAAGTGGCCAATTTCTCAAAATAGTTTTTTTCCTAGATTAGCGGATATGACATGGGACGATATTTCAAATGACTATACACTTTTGTGCTATCAAACTCTCTTAAGTTCTCAAAGGACGGCATTATTGGTTGGCGGACTAGTGCCTTGTTTGGCAAGCCACTTTCTACCAAAAAATTTCTACTTTTTCATGAACATATTTTTCAATTACATTTTTATCTTACATATATCAAATCATGACAGCACACTTTTCTACAAAAAAACCTAAAAAATTGCAATCCAAACAAGACCACGTGAGATTATAGTGATAGATGAATAATGATTTTGTTTCTTTTGTTTTTAAATCATGGCCGAAAATAGTGGTGGACAAATCTAGCATATGATTTGATGCTATATGTGATTTAATCCCTAATGATAAATAACAAATTCTAATAGTTTCTTTAATATTCGGACGGGTATTAGATTAGTTAAACAATTTAGTAGATGTGGGGTAATGGTGAAATTATATTATTTTCTCTCTTCTAATATCACTTTTTAATTATTTGTTGGACCTAGGTGTTACAAAATAATAAATCTCAAAGGAGGTTAGTGTAAGTTTTAAAAGGTAGAGGAATGCTTGTGAAATAATCAAAAACATCAGGGGAGATTTCTGAAATTATCCCATTAATTTGTACCACTCAATTATAAGCACGTTGCCGGTGCGGCTGTGCAGAATCTCAAGTCCGGCCGTCCTTGTGTGTGGTTTGTTGTGCATCATATTATCAATTTCCTCCTTAATTCCGATAAAGAAAGACATTTATTTATTTTACATAACTTGTCACAGATGTTGTACGAGGAGACTGTGCAGAACTCCATTCACCATCTAGCATCCTTTCCTTCCTTTAATATTGGTCGTCATAAAACAAACCAAAAAAAAAAATGGAAGAAAAAATCGTCATCAAAGCACTTCGGACGAACCAAATTAGAAGAAATAATGACGAATTTTTTATCCCAAGAGACAATTAAGTGATTTTGGATTTGATTTTAGGTTGATAATGACATGTGTGGTTATTCTTTTATTACTACATTTCTAGTGAACCTAAGCAACGCAAGGAACGTTAAGGGTGAGCTGGCCAAAACAATATATGGTGCACATTTAAATATGTATAGATTCTTGGCTTCTTTGTTTTTTTCTTCTTGGGGAATCTTGGTACTGCCGTTGCCCCAAATTATTGGTTCTTTCCTTGATGTCGCAGACTTGCATGTGGTGGGGACGAGGGGCCTGGACGGAGACAACCGTCCCAGGCAGTTCACGGCCTGGATGAAGCTAAAAAAATTTGTTCAGCTCAGATCACGTTTTGTAACTCGATTTTCACGTCGTGTGGGACCCACAAAAATGTTGTTCTATTTTACTCACTGTTGTTCAATTGTTACACATTGTACAGATAATGTTACATCATGTACAAGTGATGTTACACCTTCCGGAGCGGTTGTTCTGACAACCGCTCCAGCCCCGCGTCCATGTGGTGGGTGGTCTGTCCAGTCAATCATGTACAATGAAATTGACATTGACATTGACTGATAGTCACGTGAATCACGTAAATGCATGAATGTGACGTACGACCTCCCCAGGTTCACGAGATTGCAACAAGACCACTTGCTATAAAATAAAGCCCTGAAATTGGTACTTGTTCAAGGGTAATTCGAAAACTTCGGCCATGTTTGGACAGTAAATTTTTCAAAGAAAAAATTGTTACATTTTTCGTGAACATATTTTTAAATCACTTTTTTATCTTACATATATCAAATCACTACAGTAATTTTTATACAAAAAATCTAGAAAAATGCAATCTAAACAAGGCCTTATTTGTCCACTATTAAATAGTTAATTATCATGATTGCGAAAAGATAATGCATTGACAAAGTTAAAATAAAATACCCTTCAAAATAAATCAGTTGATGATTAGCCCAGCTAGGCAGGGATTATCAGTTAATTAAGGTATTCTGTTTAAGTCAGAAATTTAAATTTCTTCTTTTTTAAATATTCAACTAGAGCCTAACCTATTAAAGGCCATGCATCATAAGAGAGATATGGAGCTTAAAAGGTACATCTCTCATGTTGTAATAATAACCAATTTATGATTTTTTTTGTCTGACAAAATGACAGGTTGTCGGTGCTTGTGCAATAATAATAATGAAAATCCTAATTGCCAACAAAAATAGTTTCGAGTCAATTCTAGTACTGGAATAGGGATTCTAAATGTGCAATGAGTTATTAGATTCACTCTGACTCCGAAGAGTTTGTTTAATCCGATACACCAGAATTTATTCACGAGAACTTGTTAATTTGTATATAGAACAAGTATGGTCGAATCTACAGAGACGGGGAGTAATTCGTTTCTACTAAAGTTCAAGTTAACAATGGGGGAATTTTAGAAAAATTAACAATAAGCTATACTAAAGTACCAGATCTTAGGTCGTCGTCGCTTAGTCTCACAAAAGAAAACTGGTGAAGTTGACTAAGCCAGTGAACAAAACTGGACTGTGAACATCAAGTCTTGAAGTACGAGATCTTGGTACTCTACAATTATTTTGAGGGGATAATTGCAGAAACCTCAGCCTCCCCGGAGGTTTCTGAAACTTGTACTGATCTCCCCTGTAGTTTAAAAAATTGCACTGACCTCCCTTGAACTTACTAATCATTTGCAAATTCAGTCCAAACTATTAAAATATTGTTTTAGAGAGTGAAATTAGAATTTTGTACCAGATTTGCCCTTTGTGCTACATGTCCATTGAACGACAAAGTACTACAAATTAATTAACAATTAATAAAATTTAAGAGGTGTAGTTTATGGGCAAATACGCATTACCTATTTAAAGTACCGGCTCTTCATGAGTAGTTTACTTTCAAACATGTAATTTATGATAAATATATCAATGTTTGTAAGTAAAATTCAAAAACTGTTACAGTAATATTCTTATAAAAAGAAAATCGGTAGGTTATCTATTTAATATAAATTAAATATTTTTTTAAAAAAAAGAAGAAATGGCCCATAAAGTATTAATTCTTTATGGCTTTCATCCATTAGATGAGTAAAGTATTGGCTCTTTATAGGCATTTTATTCTGAATCATTTAATTTATATTAAATACATAAATGTTTGTAACTAAAATTGAAAAAGTATTACATTAATATTTTTACGGAAGGGAAACTGGTAAGTTTTGTATTTAACAAAAATTAAATATTTGAGAGTATACTTTATGGGCCATTTCTTTTTTTTTTAAAAATATTTAATTTATATTAAATAGATAACCTACCGATTTCCTTTATGTAAGAATATTACTGTAACACTTTTTTGAATTTTACTTACAAACATTGATATATTTATCACAAATTAAATGTTTGAAAATAAAATATTCATAAAAAATCGGTACTTTAAATGGGTAATACGTATTTGCTCATAAATTACACCCTTTAAAGTTTATTAATTGTTAATTCATTAGACATGTAGCACAAAGGACAAATCTGGTACAAAATTTTAATTTCACTCCCTAAAATAATATTTTAATCATTTGGACTAAATTTGCAAAGGATTAGTAAGTTCAGGGAAGGTCAATGCAATTTTTCAAACCACGGGGGAGGTCAGTGCAAGTGTTATAAACCTTAGGGGAGGTTTCTGCAATTATCCCTTATTTTGAGTAAACTAAAGTACCAGATCTTGGTACTTTCGTCGTCGTCGCTTAGTGTCTCAAAAGAAACTGGTGAAGTTGACTAAGCCTGTGAACAAAACTGGACCTGTGAACATCAAGTCTTGAAGTACGAGTTCAATTGACTAAGCACCAGATCTACCCTAAACTTCACTTCATAACTAAGCGACGACGAAAGTACTACTCTACAATTTAAGGTTCCATCTATGGTGGAAAGCTGACCTGCCTATGCACGGTGGGAAGAGCAAAGGAAATTAGGACAACACAGCACTGTGGACCTGGGTGAAGAAAGGTTATTAAAAGTAGTGACCGGGACCATTGTACTTTTAGGATAAATAACATGTATGCCCCTCAATAACTTATGGACTTTTGTATGCACCCAAAAATTATCATTAATTCTGGAGTAGCTCCCCATGCCTGATTGGCGGGAAACAAGTTGCGGGCATTTGTATGCATTAAAGAATTATCATTAATTGGAGAGTAGCTCCCCATGCCTAATTAGCAGGAAACAAGCTGCAAAGAGCTGGAAGATTTGGAAAAATTGGTCAGACGCAATAATCCTTGGGACTATTGATTAAGCGCATTTAGTCCTATTGATTTAAGGACTATTAATCATAGGACTATTAATCCTAGGACTATTAATCATAGGACTATTAATCCTAGGACTATTAATCATATTCAGCTTCGATTTTCATAATGTGCGTGCAATCAAAAAATATATAATATTTATGATAATATATTTTAAATAAAATTTTTATTATTGAAACAAACTTTAATGTTTTAAATAATTTTCATAAAATAATTTATATTAGTAGTTATAATATATTAGGGGTAGTTATGTTAAAAACATATACTTAAATAGTTAGAAGTAAAAGTAGCGATGAGTAGTTATAGATAGTTAAAGTAAAATTAGTTTTTATAAGGATAAAAAATGTTCATAAAATGTTAACTCCAAATCCCTTCCTCAAACTTTATATATAGTATAGATAACAATGCACCTACATTCACTAAGTATTCTATTATACTAAAATGTATCTACATTTGCACAATCTTCAAATTTGCTCTCCCTTCTTCTTTTTTTCCATTTTTTTAAAAGTAATTTATCCAATTTTTGCCATTCAATTTTTTTAATTCTGTTCATTAGTTCAAAAGCGATTTTTCTTTATTGCATTTACCCTTGGTAAGTTAAAAGCCCATAAATGTATTTATGTGTACTTCAATCTTAAGGATTAAATTTGATTGTTAGTTCGCGTAGATGAGTAATTATATACATAAATAAATAAAAGGAATTAATTTGTATAAAAATTTTATTTTTCACAATAATTTATTGAAGAATTTTGGTTCATAAGGTTATAGTAATTTGGTAATTACAATACTTACGATAGTTATATTGGCAAAATGTGATTAAGCAATTAGAGGAAAAATTAAAAGTTTTTCCCTAAGGATAAAATTGAAAGTTTAGAAAATGATTTTAAAAAGTTTATACTAACAGCGATCCCTCTAACTAAGTGTTCATAGATAGTGATTTTTTAATTGGAATCAAAATTGTAGATGAATAATTAGAAACATAATTAACATAGTGTTACAAAAAACCAGAATCGTGACATAATTGACCTGGTAGATTTTAATTTTAATTTAGAAATTAGATAAGTAATCTTATACGTAACATGGTGGCTTTCAAATCGATATCAAATTTGTAGATGAGTAATCATAAATATAATTAAAATAATACACCAAGAAACTAGAATTGAGATTGTAGATAAAACAATCATAAACATAAATCACATAATACAAAAGTTTCAAAGATTGAACGTTTGAACTATTAAAATAACTAGATGGTTATGAATTTAAATTCTAACTCTGCAACTAGTTATACTGGACATGACAAACTATAAATCACAAATTTGACCAGTAAATTAGTGTCAAAATTTGCGAATTTTTAAATATTAAAATGATGTAATGATAAGGATAATCAAGTCATAGTAAAAATCAAAATTTACACTTTTTTTTCTCCAATTTCTTTTAACTTGAGGAAAAAGGTTCATAAAGAACAAAACCCCTACAACTTAGGTGGCGTTTGGTTTGCACATCGGAATCGGATTCGGATTATGAATCGGATATCCTGGGTTTGGAATGAGGTCATTCATTCCAATACATTTGTTTGGTTCAAGTACCTAGAATGTGTATCATTATTACAGTTGATGTTTGGTTCGTCGACTCTTTCGGAATGGAATATAATAAATATATTATAAATTCCATCGTAAATAATAGTTATTGGCTCTTTATAAATGTGATATAAGAAATTTTCACTAATTAAATATATTAGTATAAATGTATTAGTAAATTTAGATAATAATATTATCATTATAAGTTTGTAACTAAATAAATTAAATATTATATATATAATTATATAATTATATAATTATATAATATATACAAATATTAATTATACTAATATTTTATATAAATATAATATATATTACATATTAAATATAGTTATTATTATATATTATTATATTTAAAATAATAATTATGGTAAATAAAAAAAGTCAGTGACATTCAAGAGCTGCCGAAAGGCCCCAGAAGTATTTGCTCTTCACTAATTTATTTAACCACCCAACCCAATTTATATTAGTATTTGCTCTTAACTCCTTCAGATGATAATAGGCTTTGGCGGTCACCTTCTCTCATCTGGCCCCCAAAAATATGGATAGAGATGCTTGTGCTGAGCTGTCCTTCTAGCACTCTTTCTGCCTACGGTGGGCAGGCCATCTTACTTTCCACCATAGAAGCAACCACAATTTAATCGTTTTCTTTTATATGTACAGCAATTCGCATTTAGTGCTCATTTTTCAGATCTGCATTTTCATAATTTAGCTTTTCCCCCCTTAAACCATTTTACCCTAGCGTTATTGATCCCTTGCGAATTGATTACGTTATAATTCTGTTTCTTCTCCGCCCCCCCTCCTAACCAACACAAGGTTTTGGCGTATATTTTGAATTGGTCGTTTGTGCTGTTATTGTTAATACCTGGAACATCTATTTTGAAGTTGAAATACTGGTCCTGCGGATTTATTTACTATTTGTATTTGTAGCCCTGGGTTAGTTCTTCACTACATTAATTTCGATGACATCGGTTAATTTTGGCTCAGATCTGCTTTAGCCTTGGGAATTTGTTTGAACCGTGCCTGAGTTTAGCGGTCAATGAAATGCGATGTTGTAATTTCGACTATTTAATCTGTAGTGGATTACTCTCCATCCATGGGGATCGAGAAGGGTGCTGTTCTGCTGGAAGTGAGGGTCTTTAATTATCCTCAATTGGATCCTAGGAGATGTTCACAGGTCCAGTTTTCAGCCTACCTTGTTACCTAATATTCGACCTGCTGATATTCTACCTGCACATCCAGTTAAAGGTTAATTTCCACTTTAGTTATGAAGTTTAGGGTGTTTATGTGTAGGTTTATAAATGATAGAGGGGTAAGGTGTCTTTTCGCGAAATCACAATAGGGTTCCTTGTATTTTACCATATTTCAAATGACTATACGCTTTTGTGCTATCAAACTCTCTTAAGTTCTGAGAGGACGGCATTATTGGTTGGCAAACTAGTGCCTTGTTTGCAAGTCACTTTCTATCAAAAAATTTCTACTTTTTCATGAACATATTTTTCAATCACATTTTTATCTTATATATATCAAATCATGACAACACACTTTTCTACAAAAAACCTAAAAAATTGCAATCCAAACAAGACCACGTGAGATTATAGTGATAGATGAATAATGATTTTGTTTCTTTTTTTTTAAAAAAATCAATGGCCGAAAATAGTGGTGGACAAATCTAGCATGTGATTTGATGCCATATGTGATTTAATCCCCAATGATAAACAACAAATTCTAGTATTTTCTTTAATATTTGGACGGGTATTAGATTAGTTAAACAATTTAGTAGATGTGGGGCAATGGTGAAATTATATTATTTTCTCTCTTCTAATATCACTTTTTAATTATTTGTTGGACCTAGGTGTTACAAAATAATAAATCTCAAAGGAGGTTAGTGTAAGTTTTAAAAGGTAGAGGAATGCTTGTGAAATAATCAAAAACATCAGGGGAGATTTCTGAAATTATCCCATTAATTTGTACCACTCAATTATAAGCACGTTGCCCGTGCGGCTGTGCAGAATCTCAAGTCCGGCCGTCCTTGTGTGTGGTTTGTTGTGCATCATATTATCAATTTCCTCCTTAGTTCCGATTAGGGCTGCAAACGAATCGAGCCGCTCGCGAGCCGCTCGCGAGCGGCTCGAGTCAAGCTCGAGTCGAGCTCGACATTAATCGAGCTCGAGTCGAGCTCGAGCCAGCTCGAGTCAAACTCGAGCTCGAACTCGAGCTCAGAATATTAAGCTCGTTAGCTCGCGAGCCGGCTCGCGAGCTTGAGTATATATATATTTTTTTTTATTTTTTTTTATTTAATAATAAATTACGTATATTATATATACTTTTTTTTTATTTTTTATTTTCATAGTGAAATTACGGATATATCCTTAATATTTTATTATTTATTCAGAAAAAAATATTATTTTATTTATTTTTTTAAAAATAAAATAATTTTTATTTATTTTTTTCGAGCTCGAGCTCGAGCTCGAGCTCGGCTCGACTTGATTCGAGTCGAGCTCGAGCTCGAAAATTGCCAGCTCGTCGAGCTCGAGCTCGAGCTCGAGCTTGATAAAATTTAGCCGAGGCTCGGCTCGATTAGCTCAAAGCTCGACTCGGCTCGGCTCGTTTGCAGCCCTAGTTCCGATAAAGAAAGACATTTATTTATTTTACATAACTTGTCACAAATGTTGTACGAGGAGACTGTGCAGAACTCCATTCACCATCTAGCATCCTTTCCTTCCTTTAATATTGGTCGTCATAAAACAAACCAACAAAAAAATGGAAGAAAAAATCGTCATCAAAGCACTTCGGACGAACCAAATTAGAAGAAATAATGACAATTTTTTTATCCCAAGAGACAATTAAGTGATTTTGGATTTGATTTTAGGTTGATAATGGCATGTGTGGTTATTCTTTTGTTACTACATTTCTAGTGAACCTAAGCAACCCAAGGAAGGTTAAGGGTGAGCTGGCCAAAACAATATATGGTGCTGGTGCACATTTAAATATGTATAGATTCTTGGCTTCTTTGTTTTTTTTCTTCTTGGCGAATCTTGGTGGGGCAAACAATATATGGTGCACATTTAAATATTCTTTGTTTTTTTCTTTAAATGTATAGATTCTTGGCTTCTTTGTTTTTTTCTTTAAATGTATAGATTAATGGCTTCTTTGTTTTTTTTCTTCTTGGCGAATATGGGTACTGCCGTTGCCCCTAATTATTGGTTCTTTCCTTTGTCTTGCTCTCGATGTTTGGGCAAGGGTCGCAGACTCGCATGTGGAAGGTGAATCACGTAAATGCATGAATGTGATGTACCAGTACCACCTCCCCAAGTTCACGAAAATGCAACAAGACCACTTGCTATAAAATAAAGCCTTGAAATTGGTACCTGTTCAAGGGTAATTCGAAAACTTAGCCATGTTTGGACAGTAATTTTTCTTTACGTTGTCCGTGAACACATTTTCCAATTACCTTTTTACCTCACATATATCAAATCACTACAGTAATTTTTTTACAAAAATCTAGAAAAATGCAATCCAAACAAGGCTATTTGTCCACTATTAAATACTCCCTCCCTTTTTTTATAATTGACGTTTAAGAAATTTGCTCTTAAGTACTTTTATCTGTCGTTTTACTATCCCCATACAGCATTAATTATTTTTTCACAATTTTACCCTTTTATCTCTCTTTTCCAATACAGGGTTCTTAATTACTACTCCTAGTTAGTTTGCATTGCTTTTGGCCTAATAAAACAACACCATTTAGTACTCTAGTGAGAGAAAACATGGGTGAATTGGACAATTAATGAGGGTACAAAAGGAAAGTAGTGTATAGATTTAAACAATGAAAAACTTTTCTTAATTGGTGTGCAAAACCTTAAACGTCAGTTATAAAAAAAGGGAGGGAGTAGTTAATTATCATGATTGCGAAAAGATAATGCATTGTCAAAGTTAAAATAAAATACCCTTCAAAATAAATCAGTTGATGATTAGCCCAGCTAGGCAGGGATTATCAGTTAATTAAGGTATTCTGTTTAAATCAAAAATTTAAATTTCATTTTTTTTAAGATAATCGATAGTGATTTTTCACTTATTCTTTAATAATTCGAATCCATAACTCATCGATTACAGATAAAAAAAAGGTTTGAATCTCATCATTAAATATGTAGGGACATAATCCTTCTCGCTTTATATTAGTACTAGGCTTGGTGCCCCGCGAGTTTCGCGGGGTGCCCGTTATTGACTCGCGGGGTGCCCGTTATTGATTGTTTTTTGATAATGTAAGTTATAGTTTTAGAGAGAAGTTTGTCTTTTTTATTTTGATTTTTAGTGGTATATTTTTGAATTTTTTAATTTTTGAAATATTATTGATGTAATATTTTTGAAGTAGAGGAAAAATATTTTATATGTTTAAAACTAATTAGTTGTATTAACACAAGCTAATACAATGTGGTACAATTGATTTTTATTTATTAGATACATATAAATTTTTTGTTAATTAGCACTTTGTATTGGTTGTATCTGTGTTATGTTATTTAATCTTAAAATGCAAAAGCTTTAAGTTAATAACTCAGTTGTTGATTAGCCTTAAATATATTTTCAAAAACAATTGGTGGTATTAAAATATATTTTGAAAAAAATGAAGATATATAAAAAGGGGCACAAATAGGATACAAAAATATATTTGTATATTTGTATAGTCAAAAAAAATTGTGTCTGCATTATGGAATTAAAGTTGTGTCTGTAGAGAATAAATATTTTTGTCAATATATATAGATATATATATATTGTGGAAAATGAATACATATATAAAGGGTATAGAATTAATTATCACTTTGTATTGAGTGTATCTATATTGTATTATTCAATTTTGAAGTGCAAAAGGTTTAAGTTGATAATTTAGTAGTTAATATATATTATTGAAATAAGATTTTTGGGCTAGAGAGAAACTATCTTATATTTTTAAAAACAATTGGTGGGATTAATGGAAGTTAAAGATAAAGTGGTACAATTGATTTATATTTATTGGATATGTATGAAATTGTTGTTGATATATATATTTTCTAGAAAATTATTATTTTTGTTGATATATATATTTTCTAGAAATTTAATATTTTTGTTGATATATATATTTTGGAGAAAAAAAGTATATGTTATGATTGTTTAATATTGTTTATATTATGTGTTATGTGTGAAGATGAAATTTTTTTTAAGGCGCATGCATATTTTTGTTTATATATGTATGGTTATTATTGTAAATATTTGTAAATGAATTTTTGTTATAGTGGAGCACAGTGGCTGGTAATGCTAAAAATTTTGTGAAGTTGTATAATGAGAGAAATTTAATAGTTGGTGGTAAAATTCTGATTTCATTACATGAAAGATAGATAATTTAGGGAAATATAATTGTTATGTGTAATAAGTTGTAATGGAGATGTTTAATCACGATTGTTGGATGAAGTCTCTGTCAAAGAGCTAGATACAATAATTGTTTTCATTGAGTAGGGTGAAGAGCATGACACTTCCTTCATGTAAGAAATATTTGTGTGCAAACGTTGGCCAACCTTCTGTTATCTGCATCCTTTCTAGCTGAAAGATCCATCGAGTTTTAGTATGATAGCAATTGATGATTCCTGCTTCATTTGTTTGTATATATATTGGTATATCACCGACGACGGTCTGAGATAGAAAGTAGGGAAAAAAATGATCGAATAATCATATATTTGTATTTAATGATCGAAATTGAGAAATCATATATTTGTATTTATTGATCGAATAATCATTTTTTAATTCAATGAATATTGGATCGATTCATTTCTAAATAAATGTCATTGGAAGGAATAATACTTGCATTAATTTTTCAAAATTAATAAGATTCCAAAATTTAAACATAACACAATTTCGAACAGTCCGTTAGTTCATTGATATGGAAAATTAATAATGCTTGATTCAATAGCATACACGAATAAATATTTATTTAATGATTAAATAATTTATTTATTCATTAAACAACTCTTACTGTAAATCAACCAATAGCACATCGACTCATGCATAAGAGAAATTTAAATTATGATTAGCTAACCCGAATAACACTCGTTATCTGTTAATATGAAGTGGCATAATCAATTTATATGTGTTAGATACACATAGAATTTGTATTGTTTTGTATATATTAGATGCACACAGAATTTTTTATCGAATCGTATATTTTTTAGAAAATCAATATCTCTGTTAATATATATATATTGGAGAAAGTTAATAAATATAAAAGAGCAGAGGAAATTATATTTTGAAGAAAGCCATGTTAATACAAAGTTAGGAAATCAATATTTTTGTGGAAATTATATTTTGAAGGAAGTTAATAAATAAGCGAATAAATATGAAAGAGCAAGGAAAATTAGAAACATAAAAATGGGTCCTTTTTTAAACCATAAAAACGCACACAAAGGAAACGGCAGAAGATAGCAATTACAAGAGTACAATATAGAAGAAACATTTTTGAATGATAAGAACGCACACAAACAAAACGGGTGAAGATAACAATTGCGGCAGTAGATGATATAGAAGAAACAAAAGGACAAAATCGATTGCAAAATTACAAAGGAACCAAGAGAAAAGGGCATAATCGGAACAAGGCAAGAAAAACAGAAATGAGGAAAAGCGCAACAGCAGCCAAAGCAGCTGCATGGAACCTGGCAAAAGACACAAAAGCCCAAAATCAGCCACACAATTGCATTGAAACCAAGACAATTAACTATAGCGGGAGCTTTGCGGCTTTATGTAGGTTAAGATAAGATAAGATATTGTTTATAACAATGTGGGTTAAGTTGATTGTAATCTTGAAATATCTTTCAAGATAAGGAAAAGTAATTGGCCACTTGTAGCGCAACGGATCTTCTGTCCCACATCTTGTGCCACTCTCTGTCTCACTTTTTATTATATTGTTATTTCTCCTACATAAATATCATGTTTTAGTTCTTTTATGTTTTATTAAGATCCAATAACTATTAATTGAGTAAAAAATAAATACAGCAGCTTCAAAAAAGTACCATATGCCACTCTCTGTCCTACTTTTTATTATATTGCTATTTCTCCTACATAAATATCATGTTTTAGTTTTTTTTTGTTTTCTTAAGATCTAGTAACTATTAATTGAGTAATACACAAAATTTAACATACTCAAAAAATCAAAATGCATAAAAAATGAGAATTTTTTATGAATTTTCTGCTGTATTTTTTATTTTTCTATTATATATTACTTTTTTGAAGCTGCAATTTAACATACTCAAAAAATCAAAATGCATAAAAAATGATATTTTTTTATGAATTTTCTGTTGTATTTTTTAATTTTCTATTATATATTACTTTTTTGAAGCTGCTGTATTTATTTTTTACTCAATTAATAGTTATTGGATCTTAAGAAAACATAAAAGAACTAAAACATGATATTTATGTAGGAGAAATAACAATATAATAAAAAGTGAGACAGAGAGTGGCACAGGGTGTGGGACAGAAGATCCGTTGCGTGCTTGTAGGCTAATAGTCAAGAACATCTCTATAATATAATGTTTCCATGGGGTAGGTGTAAATTAGGCCGAAGAGCAAACTAGAATACTTATATAAATAACTGCTAAATTCCCATCTAGCTCATACTTTCTTCCTCTAGCAACTTCATTCACAAATCTAACTATGGATCTGATCCAATATTTGGTGGCAATTCCAGTGGTTTTGGCTTTATTCCTGTCCTACATACAATGGAAACCAAGGTCACAAATTTCCGGTGAAAAGAGAAAATCACCCCCGGAACCAGAAGGTGCCTGGCCAGTCATAGGCCACCTCCTTCAAATGAATCCCAAAATTCATGTAGCAGAGACCTTAGCAGCCATGGCTGATAAGAATGGCCCTGTCTTCAGCATTCGGCTTGGAATGTTGCCAGTTCTGGTGGTGAACAACTGGGAATCAGTCAAAGAATGCTTCACTACAAATGATAAGGCCTTTGCCTCGCGGCCACCTTCAAGTTTCGCCAAATATCTTTGCTACGACTATGCAGCATTTGGTATTGCACCTTATGGTCGATACTGGCGCGACGTGCGGAAGATGGTTTTGCGGGAACTGCTTTCGACTCAAAGGCTTGAGAAGCTGAAGCAGGTCCGAATATCTGAGGTGCAAACTAGCATCAAAGAAATATTCTTGAATATTAGTGAGGTCAACAAGCACGGTAATGAAATAAAAGCTCCAGCTAGAGTGGATCTTGGTGATGTGTTTGAGAAATTAACTTTGAATATTGTCCTGAGGAAAATTGCTGGGGGCAGATACACAGACAGCGACGTTGGCAAAGAAAGAGATTCTGAATTCAGAAGAGTTCTTAAGGAATTTGAAGCTTTTGCAAGGGTACTTGTTGTCTCGGACATTATTCCCTTCCGATTCTTGAAATGGCTCGATCCTCAAGGGAATATCAAGTCGATGAAGCGTTTGGCTAAAGAGCTTGACAAGTATATGCAGATTTGGGTGGATGAACATAAGGAGGGAAGGATGAAAAATAGTGGCGATGGTGATGATGAGCTAGACTTCATAGATGTGTTGCTTTCAACAATTAAAGACGAGTCCATCTGCGGGTTCTCCAAGGAGGTTGTGATAAAGTCCACAATATTGGTAAGCCACTCTTGCACATGCATCTTTTGGACTGTAAACAATACCATTTATGGAAATTATTTTGCAAAATCATATGCTTGTATCATATACCATATTAAAATCTGGAACATAATTCAGTGTTTGACAATTAAAATTGAACTGGCTCCCTCCCTAAAAGTTACTATTCCCTTAGTCTCCTTTTTATCATGTTGGCTAGCTAGTGTCACATCTAATTGCTTGCGAATGACAGTAACTACATCCCAAGAAATCCTAACCTTTAATTGACACCAATATAGATGCAAATTGTATGGAAGGTCATTTCAAATAAGAGTGGTTTGAAATAAACGCAATATTGATCATTTCCAGAAACCATTATTCTTTTTCTTTTCTAGAAGGTGTACATCCAATAGTAGTAGGAGTTGGGTTTCATGGAGCAAAACCTAAAATCTTATATTGCCATAAATTGTCCACCCTAGTTTCTTTCTTGTAGAACTTCTCCCTTTTTTGATATTCTAAGCTCCACAACTAATTAGGACAAGTTAAAAAAAAAAAATCAAAAATCAAAACTCTTCAGCTAATCTATTCTTAGTGTAGAACTAATCTTTGCCAGAAATTTCTATTTGTTACTTTTCATTGTTATTAATATTATTTTTTTGCTTGCAGGTGCTTATTGTAGCAGGAACTAGTACCACATCAAGGGCGTTGAGCTGGGTTATCTCCCTACTACTGAACCATAGGCACGTTTTGCAAAAAGCCCAGGAAGAGATTGACTCTTTTGTTGGTAAAGAGAGATGGGTAGAAGAATCTGATATCAAGAATTTAGTCTACCTACAGGCCATTGTCAAAGAGACAATGCGACTACATCCACCAGCACCTGTACCTATGCCACGCCAAGCCGACGAAGACTGTAACGTAGCTGGCTACTTCATTCCTAAAGGCACCCAATTATATGTCAACGTATGGAAAATTCAGCGCGACCCAAGAATATGGCCGGAGCCTGAAAATTTTTTTCCAGAGAGATTCTTGAGTGGTGACCATGCTGGCGCGCAGCTTGATTTCTCCAGTCAAAACTTTGAGTTGAACCCTTTTGGTAATGGCCGACGAATTTGTCCAGGAATGTCATTTGCATTGCAGGTGATGCACTTGACGCTGGCTCGGCTACTCCAGGCTTTCGACATCTCCAGGGTTTCAGATTTGCCAGTAGATACGGCCGGATATGAAGGTAAAGCCCCTCCATTGGAGGCACTGATGATGCCCCGCCTGCCAAATCTTGATCTTTATGGATAGTGGACAATAGATTCCTTGGATGGCGGAAGTTGAGTCTACACCTGTGACATCAGGGCAAAGTTGCTGCATTGTTTCAATTTTAGTACGCTCAGTGACTGAGAATAATTATGACGTACTATAGGTGGTTAAATTTGATAAAAGAATGGGGACTCAGTAGGGTTGTATTGCCATTATAATATTTTTATATATTGAGAAGCTGCTCTTTTATTTCGCGTACATTCTTTCCAATAAAGTTGCACACTAGCTTTTAATATGTATATATACACACACACTCCAAAAACGATCATTCGGACTAAGTCATCATGTGATGATCGAATTAACATTTGATATGAAAACTATTACTCCCTGATCAATGTAACAAGCTATTTTCGGTGTATCCCACTGACGGGTTTTTACTTTAAGTGCAAGTTTAATTCCGAATTTACACCCGTTGGACTGCAAGTATACAGGTCGCAATTGTAGTACGAGATGTGTATCGGGTCGATCCCACGAGGAGCAATTTAAAACAATTATTAGATACTAATTTACTCTATTATTTAGACTCACAATTAATTTGAGCAGAAACTTCAGATTTTAATTCAACTACAAAAGTTCTTAACTAGAAAATTGCAATATCTCAAGGGGAGTAGAATTCACTAAATATTAAGATCTAGGGATGTAGATTCCACTTATGACACAAAAGATCTAAAATGAATTAATTCAACACTTGTTACTGCTATTGTTTAACCAAGGATTCATTTCCAGAAATACCAAAATCACATTCTCATGATAATAATGGGTTAAAACAGATTAGTTTTTCCTAATCTCTTGGTAAATACTAAATCTGTTCTTATTCACACATGAAATGCAGATTTCATCCACTTGAATGTATTTCTATTCTCATGAATATACTACTCAAGCTCTACTTATGTCATTCCATTATTTTTACCATTTCTCAATGAGTAAAAACAACTATAAACCTGCCATTGGTGATCAAGCAACAACAAGTAATCCAACATACACAAGTAGATAAGTTAATACAAGACATAACAAGCATAAATCACAATCACTTCATATCATTTGGCCATAAGCTTCATCTACTCCCTAGATAAAGGAAATTAGCTACTCATGAATGATGAAACACTCATAACTTCATTAATGCAAATCATCATGAATTTACAAATACAAAAAGAGTAAAGAAAGTCTTAGCCAAGATATGGTGAAGCCTTCCAAAAATCTCCTTGTCTTGAACTTAGATGATTACAAGATGAAACCTCAATTGTCCTTTGCAAGTACCTAGCTAGAGAGAATATGTTTTTCTGTAAGAAGCTAAGCTACGAATGGTTCCCAGATCTCTCCCCATATCTCTGCATAAAAAACACTCAAATGCTCCATTTTTCCAAGTCAAAATCTATCCTTTGATTCCCAAATCTCCACTTTGTTAGCATAGTCAAAAACCAATATTTTTGACTTGAAAATAAGCCACTTTTCTTGCCCTTTTGTCTTCTGAAGCATGTGCACCGAATTCCCTTGCATCTTATAGCTGGAAAGTGGTATGAACACAAGAGAATTGGCTGAGTCAAATTGCAGAATTTCGGCTATAAAACGCGCCTACACAAAACGCGGTTACAAGTCACGTTTTGTGTACTCGCGTATTCACTTTGGCCTTACTTCATCTGCGATTTTCCCTATCATAAAGGCCGAACTAGCTTTTGTGCAAAACACAAAAGTTGTAGCCCTTTGAGTTAGCTTTCCAATGCTTCAAGAATCATCCAAATCGGAGCTTTGTAGCCTGAGATATGATCGAAATACTGTCACCTGTTCAAACCTCTGTTTTAACTTCCGACCACAGGGTGCAGCTTCTGTATTCCAACGTTTTGCCCATGAAGATGGCAGAAATGGATTTCGATGTCTTCATACGAATTGTAGGTCTCTTTCTTAGCTTTAAAATGGTATAAAAATCACCTCAATCCGATAAGTGTAGCTCCAGATATGGTCAAAATACTGAAGAGTGTCAAAACTGACTTGTATTGCATTTCCTCACTTGAACGTTTTTCACTTCATTCTTCTTGTTGCCACTTGAATTTATCACCAAATCCCTATTTTTTACCTCATTTGACATCCTTTGGTGATTGAATCATCATTCCTGCATAAAAATGAAGTTTTTACTATTAAAATCAATAGAAATGCAATATTATCCACTTTTACCAAAAATATATAATTTTACCAAAAACCTCTTTATTTTAATTATAAAACTAAAAAATCAACTCAAAATTAACTAATAAAATGCACTTAAAAATACGTAAAATAAACTCTTATCAAATACCCCCACACTTGAATCATTGCTTGTCCTCAAGCAATATAAAATTCCAACCATCAATGATCCAAAAATTGAAAATAAACATATGTAGTATTTCAACTCCATTTCCTTGAATCAAGGTAAATAACCTTATGTGATCTTTCCATTAAGTTCAAGTACTCATAATATCAAGCAAAGAAGAGCCAAGTATACCATAATTTTACCAATTCAACTCAACTTCTTATTTTTATCCAATTTCGCAAGCAAGCAACTCCTATAGTCAATAAAGATGCTAACTAATCTCATGATCAACTTCTTATTTTTCTTAAAGAGGGATTTAATTTACTTTTATATATATATATATATATATATATATATTTTAAGGATTAAATATTACTTAAGTTGTGAAAAATGCCTTTTGACGCGAAGATCAACATTTTTAGATGCAGATCCCCGGTTACTCAACATTTCACATACTCAAGTTGCTTTGCATACTCTTAATTCAAGTACCTTTTTACGCGAATGTCGACATTTGTAGATGCCAACCCCCGGTTACTCGGTACGAGAATCATTGGAGTAGAATAACCCCTTTTTTTTTGATGTATATATATAATAAAATTCCCTCTAAGAGTAATCATGAGAAGAGTATGACACTTATTAACCATATTAATTTCTTATCTTATAAAATTAGATAAAAAGAAGAATTTTCATCAAATATACAAAATGTAGGCATAATTTTCTCCACTTTACTAGATATACTTTCCTATAAATGTAAAAATTATAATCACATAAAAATCATTTCCAAATTTCATAAGAAAAGAAGTATCAAAACCGCATATATTTATTTCAAAAGGATAAGTGACAAAATTTTATTTATTTATTATAGTTAATAACATATATATGTATAAGGTTTTGGAAAAATTTTGACAGAGTCTCCCCTTAAAAGTGGACTAAATCTCCCTGCCAGCAACCACAAGAAACACCATTTAAGCACAAGAATTATATCAAACACAACTAAAATCACAAGTACCACACATTTCTTCCCCCACACTTAGAATACACATTGTCCTCAATGTGTAGGGAAAGAAAAGAAAAGAAACAAAAGAAAGGAACAAGTGACTCCCCAAGTGAGATGACTGCAGTCCAGTGAAGCCTTGAATCATGAGTCATCGACCGCTCAACCATCCACAGTCAACGATCTACTAGTTACTGCCACAAGTTCCAATATTCAAAATAAGGAATGTAAGTTAACATTTTTCAAACAAAAGATAAAAATAACAAGCAAACAAACAAACAAAAGAAAAGCCAGCCAAAGGGGCAGCCTCAATCATCCCCTTCATCGTCATCTTCATCATCATTGACAGGAGGTGGATGTACGCCCAGATGATGTTCAATGTGGTCTAGGCGAGTATCCAGTCGGGCTAAATGATGGTCGATGTCGTCCAAGCGACCGAAAAGCCGCTGCCAGTTGGTCTGTGGCGGAGGAGGAGGTGGTGCTGCAGTAGATGGTCCAGCTCCATCGCGACCATGTCTAGCCTTTTGTCTCCGCTCCTGAACAGGGCGTGGAATGTCTCCCGTGCCAATACCAAGGCGGCGAAGAGTAGTGATAGTCATCTCAGCACGTGGTGGAACATACTCCCGCCGCATGCCTTCCAAGGGAACTTCAAAACGGGGGAAGATTAAAGTCAGTAGACGAGGAAATGAAAGTTTGAAAGAAGTTGTCTTACGCCTCGCCGTAGACCTAATGTGGCTGATGATGATGTTCGGCAATGAAATTCGAGCATACGGGGAAGTTCGGTTGTGGAACATGTAATCAAGGAAGTAAATATCGCTCTTGCGAACCTCCGTGTGCCCCGTCTTCTTTGGGATGACATTGTGAGCCATCATGTAAATGATAAGCCGATGACGAGGTTCGAATACATTTGCCAATATAGTCTCCTTTCTGGTAGAGCGAAAAGGTTGGTACTCGAGACCAAACCTAGCCATGGCCAATGATGGATCCCACCTCCTATTCGGGGGAACAAACTCCTTCTTCAAGTCTACTGGACGTCCGTCATCCATACACCCCAAAATAGCAGCCAAATCTTGCCGTGACAAGGTGATTCGTCTTCCACGCACCCAGGACTCAATTATTTCTCCACTATGGCGCGCCTTACTTTCAATGTTGGCGTAAAACTCGCGCACCAGGTCTGGGTAGTAATGGTTTGGAAGGGTGAGAATCGGAGCCCATCCTAGTTGAGCAAAAGCTTCTGAGATGTTGTACATCATCTCAACTGGTGGACTGACGTGCATCTCAAATAAAAACTCCAAATTAGCACGCGCCTCATGCCACTCCTGATTCCTGCGAGTGTTGAACCGAGCACTGTCAAATACAGACATTCCCGCTCCACGAGAAGTGCCCTCACCAGGTTGACGACTCACTGGCGGAGGAGAAGGTGAACTCTCCTCTTCAGATACTTCCATTTGTTCATTTTCCTCCCTCTCCTCACTGCTAGAGGACGAGGTTATTACACGTCTTCCCCTTGGCATAGTACCTCAATCACGTAGAAGGATGTTTGGTGATGCTAAAAATGTCAAAAGCCCTATGAAACAACCTCCAATTGACCTCCAATTGAAGAAATTAGAGTTTAAGAACCCTAACCTTCAATCGCTCAAAAACCTGATTTTAGGTGTTTTTCTTTGATTTTAATCGGTTAAAAAGGTTGTATGAAGCTCAAAAGGCGTTGGGGTGATGATTTCTAGCAAGATTATGGAACAAAATGGAAGATTTGTGAGTTGGGTAGAAGAGAAAAGGAAGAAACGCGGCTGGAAAATGGAAAAGTGAAGAAATGTTCTGGAAATCGCGTTTTTGAAGCAAAAATGTGAACTGAAAACGCGACTGAAAACGCGCCTTCAACGCGCGTTTTTGAAGTCGCGTTTTCTGCACAAATATTGCAGAATTGAAAACGCGTTTAAGCATTAAAACGCGACTTGAAGTCGCGTTTTACTGTGTCGCGTTTTCTGTTTTTGCTCAGGCGAGAAAACGCGACTTCCTAAAAAAAACGCGACTTCAAGTCGCGTTTTAAAGGCGCGTTTTCTGTTCTGCAGGCGCAGAATTGAAAACGCGATTCTGAGAAACGCGACTTTGAGTCGCGTTTTCTTGGAAAACGCGTTTTCTGCTTCGATTTTTAGCAGAATTTCAACTTTTGAAAAATTACAAAAGGTACCCCAATGACTCAAAATGCATCATAGATCATTTGTTTGCCAATTTTAATGACTGGAACAAATGTAAAACATTAAAAACCTGCATTTTACCCCTTTATAATGAATCAAAAACACCTTTAACGCAAATCGAGGGGTTGAGTTGCTTGATCGAAGTTTGCCCTTTTCATCTCAAATGGTCATTCTTACTTCCATTTGCCAACCCTATAACACAAAAACAACAAATTAACTAAAACACTTATTTAAGTCTAAAAATCACAAAAAATTAACACAAATAACCTAAACATTGGGTTGCCTCCCAATTAGCGCTTTTGTTTATAGTCGTTGGCTCGACTGAAACATTCAGTTTCTTAAATTGAAGAAGAGTCGCCCAAAAGACATATGAGTCCCTTGGGTACTATTTCACCTGCCAAGTAGGGTTTCAATCGTTGTCCATTGACCTTAAACCTTTCATTTCTTGAATTTGCCACTTCAACCGCTCCATAGGGAAATACTTGAGTGACTTCAAAAGGTCCAGACCACCTTGACTTTAATTTTCCTGGAAATAACCTCAGGCGTGAATTGAATAAAAGCACTTTTTGCCCTACCTGAAATTGTTTAGGAATAATGTGCTTGTCATGCCAATATTTGATCTTTTCTTTGTAAATTTTGGCATTTTCATATGCATGTAACCGGTGTTCCTCCAATTCACTCAGCTCAAGTAATCTCCTTCCACCTGCAAGATTAAAATCTATATTAATTGCTTTAATAGCCCAATAAGCTTTATGTTCAATCTCTACAGGTAAGTGACAAGCTTTTCCATAGACTAAACGATACGGCGACATCCCTAAAGGAGTCTTAAATGCCGTTCGGTAAGCCCATAGTGTGTCATCTAGCTTTGTAGCCCAATCCTTGCGTGATTTATTCACAGTTTTTTCCAAAATGAGCTTTATCTCACGATTAGCTAGCTCCGCTTGTCCATTGGCTTGAGGATGGTACGGGAGTGATGTCTTGTGCCTACAGCCATATTTAAACAATAAGGAATCCAGTTGTTTGTTACAAAAATGTTTTCCTTCATCACTTATTATGGCCTTAGGTATACCAAACCTGCAAAAAATGTTCTTTTTAAGAAACCTAAGTACAACCTTAGAGTCATTAGTGGGTGAAGCGACTGCTTCTACCCATTTAGAAACATAATCCACTGCTACTAAGATGTACTTATTATTAAAAGAACTTGGAAATGGTCCCATAAAGTCTATACCCCATATATCAAATAATTCAACTTCTAAAAAGGTAGTTAGGGGCATTTCATTCTTTCGAGATATATTTCCAGTTCTTTGGCATGCATCACAATTTTTAACATATTCCCGAACGTCTCGATACATGGTTGGCCAATAAAACCCTGATTGCCATACCTTTGCTGCAGTCTTTGAAGTGCTAAAATGACCACCTGTTTCAAGATTATGACAATGATATAAAATATTACGTACCTCATTTTCTGGAATACATCTTCGTACCATACCATCGGCACAATGTTTGTACAGCAATGGTTCCTCCCAAAAGTAACTCTTCACATCATGCAAAAATTTCTTCCTTTGATGATAATTAAGCCCTTTTTGAATTTCCCCACTTACCAAATAATTAGCGAAATCTGCATACCATGGAGAGTTGCTAAGTGCTAGGACAAACTCATCCGGAAAATTCTCTTGGATCGGAACTTGATCTTTGACTGGGATATATTCCAAACGTGATAGATGATCTGCAACTAAATTCTCCGATCCCTTTTTGTCTTTTATCTCCACATCAAATTCCTGCAATAAAAGAATCCACCGAATTAGTCTTGGTTTTGCATCTTTTTTACGTAACAAATATTTAAGAGCCGCATGGTCCGTATATATAATAACTTTAGATCCTACTAAATAAGATCTAAATTTATCCAAAGCAAATATCACTGCCAATAGCTCTTTTTCTGTAGTTGCGTAATTGAGTTGTGCCTCGTTTAGCAACTTGCTAGCATAGTAAATGACGTGCAACCGTCCTTCTTTCTTTTGTCCCAAAACTGCTCCAACCGCATAATCACTTGCATCACACATCAATTCAAATGGTAGTGACCAATCGGGCGAAGTTATAATTGGGGCTGAAATCAATTCCTTCTTCAACCTTTCAAATGCAACCAAACAATTGTCATCAAATTGAAAAGGAGAATCTTTACATAATAAATCACATAATGGCTTTACTATTTTAGAAAAATCTTTAATAAAACGTCTATAAAAGCCAGCATGTCCTAAAAAACTCCTTATCCCTTTGACATTGCTTGGGGGTGGCAATTTTTCGATGACTTCTATTTTGGCTTGATCCACCTCAATTCCCTTGGAGGAAATCTTGTGTCCTAAGACAATTCCTTCTTTTACCATAAAATGACATTTCTCCCAATTCAGTACAAGATTTGTTTCCTCGCATCTCTGCAAAATCAATTCCAAATTATGAAGACACTGATCAAAAGATGAACCATACACAGAAAAATCATCCATAAATATCTCCATAATTTTCTCAATATAATCAGAAAAAATCGCCATCATGCATCGTTGAAAAGTTGCGGGAGCATTGCATAACCCAAATGGCATTCTTCTAAAGGCAAAAGTGCCATAAGGACATGTAAATGTGGTCTTCTCTTGATCCTCTGGAGCTATAGCTATTTGATTATATCCTGAAAAACCATCAAGAAAACAGTAAAATTCATATCCAGCTATTCGCTCCAATAATTGATCAAGAAATGGTAAGGGAAAATGATCTTTTCTTGTTACCGTATTTAACTTACGATAATCAATACACACTCTCCACCCTACCACAAGTCTAGATGGAATTAATTCATCATTTTTACCCACGATTGTAGTCATTCCACCTTTCTTTGGTACCACATGAATTGGACTAATCCAAACACTATCGGAGATAGGAAAAACTATACCTGCGTCAAGCCATTTAAGAATTTCATTTCTTACCACCTCTTTCATGTTTGGATTGAGTCTTCTTTGTGTTTCCACCACTGGTTTGCAATTGTCCTCCAATAAAATTCGATGCATGCATATAGAAGGACTTATACCTTTAATGTCTGAAATTGTCCATCCAATTGCCTTCTTATGCCTTCTTAGAACTCTTAACAACTTTGCACATTGTTCATCATCAAGGTCAGCACTAACAATTACAGGTAAATTTTTATTTTCTCCAAGAAATTCATACCTTAGATGAGTCGGAAGTGGCTTGAGCTCTAACTTTGGAGGTTCAATTTCTGAAGATTGTGAAAACCCTTTTCCTTTGCCAAGACTTTCATACAAATTACCCCTTTTATAAGGTGCTTGAAAATCCAAGTACTTGGCCAATTCTTCAATTTCTTCACAAACATCTTCTTGCTTACCTAAACTCATTAAACAATACTCAAGAGGATCTAAGTCAAAGTTGGCTTGACTCATCTCTTGGGTTAGTTTATCAATTGTGCCAATAGAATAAGCATGATCGGTAAAAGACGGGTATTTTTCCATTTCATTCAAATTAAATTCTACCTCTTCTTCACCTACTTGAAACTTAAGCTTGCCATTTTTGACATCAATAATAGTACCTGCAGTAGCTAGAAATGGTCTACCTAGAATAATTGGTATAGATATATCTTCTTCCATATCTAATACCACAAAATCTACTGGAATGATAAATTTTTGAACTTTTATCAATACATTCTCCAACACTCCCAATGGATATCTAATAGACCGATCCGCTAGTTGCAAAGTAATATTAGTGCGTTTAAGCTCATGCAAACCCAATTGTCTAGCCACCGTTAAAGGTATTAATGATACACTAGCACCAAGATCACACAATGCCTTAGAAAAATCAACGTTACCTATGGTGCAAGGTATAGAAAAACTCCCCGGATCCTTCAACTTCGGTGGTAGCTTATTTTGAATAATTGCACTACATTCCTCCGTTAATGCTATTGTTTCGCAGTCTTCCAACTTTCTTTTTCTAGTCATGATTTCCTTGAGAAATTTAGCATAAGATGGAATCTGCAAAATAGCATCGGCAAAAGGAATGTTAATGTGCAATTGTTTGAAAAGTTTAACAAATTTTTCAAAATCTTTATCAAACTTATTTTGCTTTAATCTTTGTGGAAATGGAACCGCAGGGGGTATTGGAATGGTAGTGGAAGATGATGGTTGCTTTTCTCTTGGATTCTCCCGACTATTTTCCTCCACAATCGCCTCTTGGTTCCTCTGCTTTTCTTCTTGTTTTTCATTCACATCTTTCTCAACTTCCTTCACTGGAGGATCTTCTAATTGTCTACCACTACGAAGAGTAATGGCTTTCACATGCTCCTTAGGATTGACCTCTGTTTTGCTAGGTAATTCTCCTTGATTTCGATTATTCAAAGAACTAGCAATTTGACCAATTTGGACCTCTACATTCCTGTACATTGTAGTGAGTTGGTCCAACCTTCCTTCTACTCGCTCAAATCTGTCCGAGGTAACTTTTGCAAGCTTTTCCACTGCCATCTCCCAACCAGGTTTAGTTTCAGCTTGTTGTTGCCTTGATTGAAATCCCGGCGGATTGGTTGGCCTTTGTTGATTGCCTTGATCTTTCCATCCAAAGTTTGGATGATTTCTCCACCCCGGATTGTAAGTATTCGAGTAGGGATTATTTGGAGCATTTCGGTTGTAATTATTGACAAATTGTACCTGCTCAGAATCAACACACTCATTAGTATCATGTTCACCTCCACATATAGAACAACATGCTACATGTGCATTAGATGAACTTGGACCAGCTCCACCTTGTCTACTTAGCAATTTCATCACATTATTCATTTGAGTACTCAGCATATTGAGAGTGTCCATTTCTATCATACCTGCGTGACGTCTCGTATTACCTCTTTCATTGGCCCATTGGTAGTTATTTGCTGCCATTTCTTCTATCAAATTATGAGCCTCTTGGGGTGATTTACCCATTAAATCTCCACCTGCAGCTGCATCAATCATAGTTTTAGTAGAAAAAACTAAACCATTATAGAAGGTTTGTATGATTAACCACTCCGGCAGTCCATGATGTGGACATTTCCGAAGCAAATCTCTAAACCTTTCCCATGCTTCATATAATGATTCTCCTTCCATTTGACTAAAACCAGTGATATCCATTCTAAACTTAGCAGTCTTACCTGGTGGAAAATACTTATTTAAGAATGCTCTTGATAGTTCATCCCATCCAGTGAAAGTATTAGGAGCATGAGAGTGTAGCCAAAGTTTGGCCTTATCTCTCAATGAAAATGGGAACAATCTTAGCCTTATAGCATCATCACTAACTCCATTCATTTTAATTGTATCACAAATTTCCAAGAATGTAGCTAAGTGTGTATTAGGATCTTCTACTGCATTACCTCCAAATTGAGATTGTTGAACCATTTGGATAAGTGATGGTTTAATCTCAAAATTGTTAGCATTTACCGTAGGCCTTACTATGCTTGTTTGAGATCCTTGTGTTCCCGGTAGAGTATAATCTCGTAGAACTCGCCTATTTTGGTCATTTTCGGCCATCTCTTCCGCAAATGGTAGTTCTATCAAAATTTCCTCTATCGGTTGCCAAATCTCTTGTTCCTCTTGCTGTTGTGTGTGCCTCCTTTGTCTACGTAGTGTCCTCTCAATTTCTGAATCGAAAGGTGCGACTTCTCGAGACTCCCGGTGCATACACTACAAACAGAAATAAGGGATATTATGCAACTTCAATGGTAAAAAAAACTGATTACAATATAAGATTAAATATAATCTAAAAAATAAAGCTGTCTAAATTAATAAAGATGATTAGGCTCTAATATTGCCGCTCCCCGGCAACGGCGCCAAAAACTTGACGGGTTTTTACTTTAAGTGCAAGTTTAATTCCGAATTTACACCCGTTGGACTGCAAGTATACAGGTCGCAATTGTAGTACGAGATGTGTATCGGGTCGATCCCACGAGGAGCAATTTAAAACAATTATTAGATACTAATTTACTCTATTATTTAGACTCACAATTAATTTGAGCAGAAACTTCAGATTTTAATTCAACTACAAAAGTTCTTAACTAGAAAATTGCAATATCTCAAGGGGAGTAGAATTCACTAAATATTAAGATCTAGGGATGTAGATTCCACTTATGACACAAAAGATCTAAAATGAATTAATTCAACACTTGTTACTGCTATTGTTTAACCAAGGATTCATTTCCAGAAATACCAAAATCACATTCTCATGATAATAATGGGTTAAAACAGATTAGTTTTTCCTAATCTCTTGGTAAATACTAAATCTGTTCTTATTCACACATGAAATGCAGATTTCATCCACTTGAATGTATTTCTATTCTCATGAATATACTACTCAAGCTCTACTTATGTCATTCCATTATTTTTACCATTTCTCAATGAGTAAAAACAACTATAAACCTGCCATTGGTGATCAAGCAACAACAAGTAATCCAACATACACAAGTAGATAAGTTAATACAAGACATAACAAGCATAAATCACAATCACTTCATATCATTTGGCCATAAGCTTCATCTACTCCCTAGATAAAGGAAATTAGCTACTCATGAATGATGAAACACTCATAACTTCATTAATGCAAATCATCATGAATTTACAAATACAAAAAGAGTAAAGAAAGTCTTAGCCAAGATATGGTGAAGCCTTCCAAAAATCTCCTTGTCTTGAACTTAGATGATTACAAGATGAAACCTCAATTGTCCTTTGCAAGTACCTAGCTAGAGAGAATATGTTTTTCTGTAAGAAGCTAAGCTACGAATGGTTCCCAGATCTCTCCCCATATCTCTGCATAAAAAACACTCAAATGCTCCATTTTTCCAAGTCAAAATCTATCCTTTGATTCCCAAATCTCCACTTTGTTAGCATAGTCAAAAACCAATATTTTTGACTTGAAAATAAGCCACTTTTCTTGCCCTTTTGTCTTCTGAAGCATGTGCACCGAATTCCCTTGCATCTTATAGCTGGAAAGTGGTATGAACACAAGAGAATTGGCTGAGTCAAATTGCAGAATTTCGGCTATAAAACGCGCCTACACAAAACGCGGTTACAAGTCACGTTTTGTGTACTCGCGTATTCACTTTGGCCTTACTTCATCTGCGATTTTCCCTATCATAAAGGCCGAACTAGCTTTTGTGCAAAACACAAAAGTTGTAGCCCTTTGAGTTAGCTTTCCAATGCTTCAAGAATCATCCAAATCGGAGCTTTGTAGCCTGAGATATGATCGAAATACTGTCACCTGTTCAAACCTCTGTTTTAACTTCCGACCACAGGGTGCAGCTTCTGTATTCCAACGTTTTGCCCATGAAGATGGCAGAAATGGATTTCGATGTCTTCATACGAATTGTAGGTCTCTTTCTTAGCTTTAAAATGGTATAAAAATCACCTCAATCCGATAAGTGTAGCTCCAGATATGGTCAAAATACTGAAGAGTGTCAAAACTGACTTGTATTGCATTTCCTCACTTGAACGTTTTTCACTTCATTCTTCTTGTTGCCACTTGAATTTATCACCAAATCCCTATTTTTTACCTCATTTGACATCCTTTGGTGATTGAATCATCATTCCTGCATAAAAATGAAGTTTTTACTATTAAAATCAATAGAAATGCAATATTATCCACTTTTACCAAAAATATATAATTTTACCAAAAACCTCTTTATTTTAATTATAAAACTAAAAAATCAACTCAAAATTAACTAATAAAATGCACTTAAAAATACGTAAAATAAACTCTTATCACCCACACACAAAACCAATTTGCTTTGTTCAATTCCAACTAATTTAAATTCTAATACACTTCTCACTAATGTTTTTTAGAGGACAAATTACATCAGGATGTTGGCTTTTTTTCTTTTTCTTTTTTAAACTAGTAAACATGAGTAGTTGGTTTAACCTTTTTTCTTTTCGTTCGTAACTAATACAAATCTTTCTAGCGCTAGCACTTAAAATTTTGTTATCATATTACACCAGTGGACAATAAAACCTAAACCCAACTCTTGTATAATTTTTCTTACCAAAAACACTTTCTCACATCATGTATACGTCTACATGGTCCCTAAGTAAACAGGGTAGGGAGGGTAGTCACTCGTCCAAGATTTTACAAATCTTTTTGTGTAACTTAAATATGTTAAGGTTTTCATCAATGTCCTTATAAAAAGTACTGATTTTGTTTGGATTGCGGTTTCCGTCGAAAAATTACATCGTTTTCCGTGATCACATTTCCCTATTACCTTTTTTCCTCACATACATCAAATCGCTACAGTAATTTTTCCATGAAAAATCATGAAAAATGCAATCCAAACACAACCGATTTTGCTCTCTCTCCCCCAAGATATGTGTGTGTGCCTCTTTCAAATATTAAATGTTTTCACATACATCCTAGAAAAAATTAGACTTTCCCTCTTGAACTTTTTACAAATAATAATTTCTATATCTTTCACACACACTTTCATGTTAATATACTCTCTCACACACGTCTCTTTGTCTCTCTTTCTCTCTCTCACGCACACATACACACAATCACTTTCTCTCACACATCCACCTGTAATAGCAAACACTTCTTCTCCAATGAACATTTTAAAACATAATGTATTTATTACACAATAAAAACACAAATTTTTTCTTTACAAGAAAAAAAATTTCACACATAAAAATATCCTCACACACTCTCTCTTTCACTCTCACACATATAAATTCACTTTTCATATTAGTCTTCGATTCATCACTACTAAAATTAGTATTTTAAAAATTAATTTAACATAATAGTAAAATAAGATTTTGGTATTAAACTTTATAATATGCATAAGATATAATACTTCAATCAGGTGCTCAAATTCAACAAATTTGACTTTATGAATTCAGCAAACTTGAATTTCATTATCTAAATTTCAATCTTTAAATGTTAGATTTAAAATTTCAATTTTACCATACATCCTCAAAGACTTTTTTTTTCTTTCCTGGCTGAAATTTGTAATCTTTAAATTCAAATTGTGTCGAAACCCTACAATTGTATACATTAGGAAGCTATCACAATAATGCTGTAAGCTATTCTTGCACTCCTGGTCTTGTTTTTAAGGGTACATTTGATAAAACTAAAATTTGAAATTTGAAATTTAAAGTTTGGATCTATTAAGTTACTGAATTGTTAATTATTAAAATCCTCACATTTGAGAATATTTTACATTAAATGATAAGTGAATAAGTTATTACTTATTTTTGGAGTAAGTTTTACCTAGAAAATTACGTAACACTTAATTAATTAAGATTCTCTATTTTTAGTTACCCAACACATCTGAAAATATTAAATTCTCATAATATTTTGCATTAAATAATGGTGAATAGATTATCACGTATTTTTTGAAATTTTGCCTAGAAAATTAGGTGCCACATAATTAATTAAAATGTTCTATTTTTAGTTGTCAAACTCATCTGAATATATTAAAATGTGAACCCCTTAAGTATTGAATTGAGTTATAAAACAAGGCCTAAGTCTCATTTTCAATCTATGATAATATAAAAGATCAACTCTAGTTTCGTTATTTATTGAATTTTCATGTATTTAACGATAGGGCATATATTGGATATCTCATGATTCACACCTCACGTATGAAAAATATAATGCGTATCCAAAAATTAATATGTTACCAAACCAAAATAATGCAATAGCATTACTTACCCCACCCACCAACCCAACTAAATAAAAAACAAAAAAAGAAATGGATTAGCATCTTAAACTTTACTTATTTGTGGATGATGCTAATAATTCAGCCCCACATCACGAACCATATAGTTTGAAAGCTCTCTAAGTAGAAACTGCAATAGAATTCAGCTATAGAGGTCTTTTTTTTTAAATTAAATTTTTTATTTATTGAAGCAAATGAATAAAAAAGGAGCCAGAACTACAAATTTTCCCCAGCACGCGGTATTGTCACCTTTGCCTCTCTTACCCTCCTTATAGATGACATGCCTAACCTATCTAGACGGATCTCTTCCCTTGCTAACTTTGGGAACATGCTTATGTTATCATAGATAACACAATTCTGATGCTGATAAGAGACACCCACATTGGCTAGAATATTTGCCACTCGATTGGCTTCTCTGAAGCAATGAGAGAATCTCTCCACATCAGCTACCAGCTCCTGGATTTGTTGTACCTCGTTCCAGATCTGCCACGAACACCTAATGCATCGTTGAAGTATTCCCACCAATACCTGAGAATCCGAATGAATCTCCATATTGACGAACCCCTTCTCCACACACAGCTGCAGTCCAGTTAATAATGCGAGGGCTTCCGCATGTAAGCTTAACCGTTTCCCAAAGAATGCCGAGAAATCCAAAATAGGCCGTCCTAAAGAGTCCCGTAAGACCCCTACACCGCCACTCCATCCAGGATTACCCTTTGAACAACCGTCCGTATTTAGTGTTAGACAACTCGGTTCCTTCGCCCTCCACCACACGAGCTGAACTCTGATGCCACCGTCTTGTTGACCAGACCAGTCATATAGCTGAGGGAATGAGACCCATCCCAACTTTATATTAAAATGAATCTCCAACCCTGATGTAATATCTGAGAGAACGGCCCGGCAAATATGATCCAGCTGCATCCGAGTCCCTTCAAAAACTGCTCCGTTCCTCGCCCTCCAAATGTGCCAACAAATGAAACTAGGCATCATGGTAAATAGGAGTCGCCTTCTCTATTGCCATACCATACCATACCATAACTGAAAATTAAAGAGTAGGGAGGGAATGGAGAAATTGGGCAATGCAATGCATCCTAACAAACAGATTGTGTTGAAAAGTCATGTCACAGTATATCTAAAAGAGAGTGACCTTGAGGTGAAAAATAGCTTCATCAGTTTCATCAGGTACTAGTTGGTTATGGAGTGGCCAAGGTGATAAAATCAGGAGATCCAGCATTTGATGAGGGAGATTACGTGTGGGGAAAAGTCGGTTGGGAAGACTACAGCATGATTCATAACACTAATCTGCTGTTCAAGATAAGATATACAGACAGATGTTCCTCTCGCATACCATGAATTAGTACTTTAAATTCTAGGTACTTTAAATTCACCATGAATTATTGGTACAGGGATTTTAGATCTTTCCTTGTCAGCTATAAAAAGCCAACGATTCAATTTACCACATTAACCGAGTAATTGCTAGCAGTATAAATTGTAATGTCCTTTAAATTGACCATGAATTATTGAACTGATTAAGATTCATGCTTCACATGAGCCCCCCCCCCCCCCCCAAAAAAAAGTTTTCATAATCAACCTAATTTAGAGTTGATTATCTTAAGATAAGGCTTTGGGCAATTATAGGCTTGATCTTTTAGTCAAACTCCACTTGGAAATGATACACCCCAGGAATCATGTATAGATGATCCAAGAGGAAATCCTCTGGCATGATTTTGGTTGCGGACCATGTAGTAATGTACTAATAGGTTTCGTTTCTCGATGAACATTGAGCAAGTAATATGTATAAATAATTTGTAAAGAAAACATAAGAAATTAATATTTTAGTTTATGATTATTTTTTCAACACTTTTCGTATAACGAGCAAGTATAAATGTATGATACGTCATCTTAATTCAAATTGGCAATCATTTTTCCATAAAGGTACTACCTATCCATGCCTGGTCATTAAGAAAAAAGTTACTACTATACCAATAATTAATTCGTTAAGTAATTATTTACTTTAAGGTTATGTCTGTTCAGTATCCAGTGAGCATTCGTGTAGATGTAGTTCAGCTATTAATATTTTGAAGATATAAAGTTAGATAAAGAAAGCATATAGATGTAAGATAAGGTAATAATTGTTAACGTATGCATAGATATCCTAACAAGTGTCCATTGAACGACCATTAGAAAAACTCATACCTTAATACTAATAGCTGATCAATTAAGTCATATTGGTTGTCTAATTAATCAATGACGGTAAATTGAACAATGATATGACATTATTAAAGTGATTCTTATGTCCTAAATTTTTTAAGAGAATTGTAGAATATCTTAAGGCTAAATCAAAGGGGGACTTATGATATCAATGACATAATCAATTAGTTATTAATTCCACAAAGGGCCTATAATTCAACCAATGATTCATGCCACTAATGACACGTTAACTGCCCCCACGTGAATGGGCTGGTGGTTGGCGCCTCTTCCTCGGGACCGTCAGGTCCTGGGGTCGAACCTCCGCAGCAACATCGGCTTCTCCGTGCATCTAACGTGTTAGGTCTGGTTGGGGCGCTGGGCCGGGCCGAAGTGGGATTAGTCGGGCCGCCTTTACGGACTTGACCCGGACACCCACTCCGTCGACAAAAAAAAAAAAAAAAAATGACACGTTAACTTGTTCAAAATAAAGAAATGGTATAATATCAGGAGGAGAGATCTGGATGACAACACCTTGTCGAGCTGCCCACTTGCACCATAGATAAACTAACTAGAAAGTAGAAACCTCCCCAAGATTTCTGCAAAACTAATTACACTGAGGAACAACCAGATTCTGTCCAAATCAAAGGTCAATTAGCCGATGCTGTAACGTTCCATTTTTCTGGTCTGTAACTCTTTAAATTACTGTACCTTTTAACAGTGAAGAAATGGAACATTACAAAAACAAGGAAATACGAAAGCATCTGCCCTACGGCACCACAATGAACTTATAGTCGGACTGGACATGAATTTTGATGGAAAAACTGCATAAACACCATGTATATAGTATTGTCCTAATCGTACATTTTTCAAGCTTTAAAGCAACGGTTCCTTCTAAAAAAATATATTTGGTTGGGGAAAAGTCCACTTTTCGTCTTTGAACTTTGAATTAGGGACACATTTTATTCTCAAACTTTTAGACGCATTACATTTAGTATATGAATTAATTATTTTGGGCTATATTTAGTCCAAAAATGGTAAAATATTCAATTTGGATGGAGAAGGTTAACGTGGCCTTTGATTTTGACTGAGAAATTGGTTTTACTTAACGATCACGTGCCAAACACATGACTTTTTCCATCCAAATTAAGTAATTTACCATTTTTTTGACTAAATATGAAAAAATAATAATTAATTCATGTACTAAATGTGGTGCGTCTAAAAGTTTGAGAATGAAATGTGTCCCCTAACTCAAAGTTTAGGAACGAAAAGTGGATTTTTCCCTATTTGGTTGCCATCAAACTAAGAGTTTAAGACAGCAGAACCTTGAAAAGTACCGGAGCTGACCAAGGCTAGCTAGCCAACATAAAAGGATATGCATGGTAACAAAGACAACTTTCCAAGATTCAATCTTATATTTAGTATAGGATTAAAAAAAATCTCATTTACTCCCTAAATTGTCCATGTATGAGGCAACATCACCAAAATTTTAATCACACAAGCGGGAATTTATCCTTACTAGAGATGCATGTATGGTAGCCAGCAGCATTATTTTTCAATAGTTATTCATTACAAAAGATGAATGCTACCCAACAATAGACATAGTAAATGCAGTAATATTCTTAACCTTTGAGGCTTTTATTGACCTTAATATTTTCCCTTTCCGCCGTGTCCAGTAAGGCACGAAGAGATGGAAACTAAGTATACAGATCCTTTCGAAGCCGAGGTTCAAGTATCAATTTTATGGGAACCTTTGGATGAGTCGTGAATCCATAGACTTCATCCATACAAACATCTTCCGCCTTCATACCATCAGGCAACTTCAAGTTGAATCCATGCAATAAATTGGACAACATTGATCTAACAGCCTTCAATCCAAGAGCATAACCAGTGCATCTCCTTCGACCGGAGCCGAAAGCCAACAGCTCAAAATTTTTTCCCTTTATGTCAATATCCTTCTCCAGAAATCTCTCCGGCAAGAATTTTTCTGGAGAATCCCAATAATTTGGATCCCTTCCAATGCTCCAAAGGCAGATTTGGGAAATCATCCTCTTCTACCCATCTATCTCTACCTACAACTCTATCCAGCTCTTCTGTTACCTTCTCAGTAAGGAGTGGATGTTTAACCAATGCCATTATCACAAATTCAACTGTGTTAGTTGAGGTGTCTGTACCACCGAGTAGCAGGTCCTGAAACCAATAAATGTAGAGCAAATCTCATTCTTTTAATACTAAAGCAGAATTGTTTGATTATTATTGGAGCAAACGTTTTGCCACAAAACGTTGCTAGTATGTTCTATTATTGTCCTATAAATAGGCATTTTATATAGTGGCCGTCACCCTAAATTGTGAGCTACACAATTTCTTGATTCTTAACTGACTTTGAATCTTGGGCCTCTGACTGGATCATAATACAATATAATGGGAAATAAATCAACTATGTTGACAAAGAGAGTAGATTAATGAGCAAAAGAAACTATGTACTGCGGAATTTTTTGCAAAAATGAAAAGAAAAAAACCGAAGAAAATTGTTCATTACTGATAAAAATGCCATATTGTAATCCATACCAGTATTAAACCCTTCACAGATTCTCTATTGAGCTTAACCTCAAGGTTAGGATCCTCAGCCAAATTCAATTAAATGTCCACCACATCTCGAGGGACAAGATCTCCCTGCTTTTCTTCTGGCCTCACGATCCTGAAGCACAAAGTTGAAGAACTTCTCATAATCTTTGTACACCTCCTTCATTTGCTTCACATAACCTTGCAAGTCAAAAACATTGAGCCAGGGTACCCAGTCCCCAATGTTTACTACACCATTAAGGACAAACCACTTGTCCAGCATCGCTGTCAATTCTTCAAACGTTACTATCGCCGAATCATCGTTGGATTCCTCGGTACTAAAGTACGTCTTCCCCAAAAGTACGAGGCAAGACGGTTTGGGCTAAGCAACTCGGTGAGATAAATTTTCTTACCTTGTCTCCAGTATGGACCATAAGGTGCCCATGTAACATCGGAATAATTGTAAATAATGTATTTTCCAGCTGCATTTGCTGGCCTGGAGGAGAAGTTATAGTCATGATTTTTCAAGAATTCTTTTGCTGCTTCAGGAGTCGATGCTACAATAAGAGGCTTGCCACCAAACCATAACAGCATTATTCCTCCATTTTTGTGGTATAGAGAGTGAAAAGATCGATGTGGTTGGGAGTCAATAAGGTGTAAGTTGCCAATAATTGGCCATGGTTTTGGCCCCGGCGGATAGTTCTTTTTGGGACGTTTGGTACTTGTGATTCTTGAGAGCAATACTGCTGCAGCTAACCATGCTAAGAAGGGCATGAGTAGCCAAGAGATCTCCATGGATGAGTCGGAATTAATTGGCTAGATGGACATGAAAGCACAAAAAAGAATGGAATTCTTCACTTCTGATCTGATTTTATTTGGGTAATTGCAATTTATAGCCTTTCCAGTCGTGGTATATCTTCAACAACTACCATATCTTTAATCAATAGTTACTAAATATTATATGCTGATTAGTTAGAACGTCTCCTTGTAGAAGAAAGCTCTATAACTTTTAGCTATTAGGGAATAGAGCTCTCCCATCGGTCCTAATTTTCAAAGGCCAAGATTTGGTCGGTAAGGTGAAAAAGAAAATTAGAAAAGAGATAAAGGTATGGGTATCATATTAGTTCTGAACCTGGGCTCGATTTTCAAGATGAACACTACTAGTTTTTTCCCTCCCAAAGTGGTAAGCATTATGCATATATAATAGATTACGAATGATTCCAAAACCTATACACAATTCAACAATGATTGATTGCAGTGACAACCATTCCTTGTCGCAGTTACTTAGCGGACAGGCATGCAACTCTACGCTCCGACTGCATTGGCTCTGGTTCTTGTCGCAATAGGACTTTTAAAAGAAAAAATATTCTCGATGATGAATCATAATTTCTAAGCAGGCTCATATAATTTCCATTTTATATGAATAGGAATTTTATAAATTATTAGAATCTTAATTAGTAACTATTATTTCTTATCTATTCATAATCGATGTGAATCTAGAAAAGAATAAAATAGAATTTCAAATAAATTATTGAAAATTATAGAGCACAATGATTAGTATAGCGATATAGAATTTTGATTTTTTATCTCTCGATTAAATTCGAATTATCATCTAGTATTAGATACTAAATAGTTTTAGATAGTTAAATTAGTTATTTTTTCGTTTTTTAATTCAAATGACATTTGTCTTTTTGTACTGTGTAGCCACAGCCTCGTTTGATTAATGGAAGAAGAATTGCCCTTTTGCCTAACATATCAAATTCTTGTAATTATTTCTGTGAATTTATGTTCGTTTATCAATTTGGGTCCATCAGACACACCCTATGTGTTTTCTCGTATTTAAACAATCCAAAACTCTAGAAAGATAATTATTGCTTGGCGAGAATTATGCTGCCAAGAGCCAACCCAGAATGACAAGCAAATGGAAGAATCTTGAACCTTTTGTCTTCTAAAAACCTAGTGCTCAGTTTGGATTAGCTGTTTTTTAGGGTATTTTTGAAAAACTTTGCTGTAGCAGAATTTTTAGAGTATATTTTGGAATATTTTTAGAAATATTTTGGGATATTTAAGAATAGAAGAGTTTCTAGAATATATTTTGAGATATTTTTAAAAATTTTAAAAAAATTTAGACTAATTTTTAGATTACCTTTTAGAGTACTTTTTAAAAATTTTTATTGTATTTAAAAAACACTCCAAAAACAGGAGATCTAATTTCTTTTACTTTTTATTTCCTCTCTACAACTTAATGACGACTATTGTTGGCCGTGACTGCTCACCAACCCTTTTTTTTTTAGGCCACATGTAAACTTTTAAATATAGAGTAGGGAATAGTTATAAGCAAACGGTTATCCACTAACAAAGCCAATGGAAAGAAAATTCTCACTACTATTTCTCCTCTGTTATGAAACAATTAAAAGTATGGATGTCCCTTTGTATTCCCAAGAGGATTAATTCTTGATTTATGGTTACATTATGTATAGAAGTTACAATCCATAAATCTATTTATGTAGTGGAAGAACCGTTTCATAGGTTTCTTCATATTCTTGTAATAGTGGGTGTTTAATAGGATTGATTGTTCCTTTAATCTTGTAGTACCTATATATAAAGGTACATTGACACCCTTTGGAATGACTTTTGTATCTTATTGGAATATAAGAATATCACTCTCCATTTCTCTACTTCTTTCTCCAATATTTCATTTGATATTATAGTAGCTTATTTTATTAGTTTTATAACACATTATCAGCACGAAATCTCTACTTTTGAGCAAAAGGTGAAAACGGGGGCTCTACCTTGAACAAAGGTGAAGTACAAGATTTTGTCGAAATTCTGTCCATATTTCTTCAAGAAAATTCTGAGGTAAATTTCTAACTCAAAAACTTATTTCAATTTCTTATGGCTAATATTTGAATTATCGCAAAATACAAGTACCTACTGTTGAACAACCACTAAACACAAACATATATTGTTTGATATCTTTGAGGTAATATTTCTCCTTTTAATTCTACTTATTTATCTTTATAATTATTTGTTATAAATAATTATATTCTGATGCATTGAGTTTTGGAGATGTTATTATAAAAAATCAATTATATTTGAGGATCTACTTGTCCTTTGAAATACTTAAAGAAAAAGATTCGACTACCTGAAGATGGTCGTTGTTTAACGAAAAGATTTGACCACCAGAAGATGGTCATTATTTCAAAACTTGGTATGATATATTTACTTATGGGTGCAAGTACACAATTTGCTATGTTTAGAATTATTTTTTAGTTGAAAATAATATTCTCTACATATTTCTCAAATATGCTCTTGTAGTAGTAATATTGAGATAAATTTTGAGAAGTATTTTATACTTATTGCATGCTAATTTTAGTCCATTCCCAGAAGTGAATGCGACTAAATTTCAATTTATTAGTTATGGTTGTTGCCATGACTATGATTTTGGTAAATATATATTTTACCATAACAAGAGAAAAAATTACCACTTGAAGTGGGATAATAATGATAAGGACAAGAAAATAAAGGTCCTAAAGATAAATGTCCTGAAGTACATTTGACAAATCAAAATTATAATCGCATCTTCACATGGCCAATTTCTTTAAACACCCTGAAGGTGTATGATGCTTGATTTAATTTATGATAGTAATTAGCTTTTCTTCCTGAAGAAGAAATGAATGTTAAATATTTGGGATCAAAAAAATTATGGTGATGATATTTGTCCCATAAGAATTATGGTGACAATGATATGTGTCTCATTAATAAGTGCTACTATATACACTATATTCCAATGAGAGAGACAAATACAATCAGTTGTAGTGTATAAGTGATTGAAAGCTCCAGAAGAGCCACTACTATATTTCTCCTTGTAGGAGAAAAGTTTATTATGAATAAAGTACTATTTTTTATCATGTCTCGAAAAATTTATTGAATTTGAATATCCGTTGAAATGGATATCAAATTGAGACACTAAATGAGACAATAATAGAGATCATGTTTAGAAATCAAGTGAGATAAAGGTTAATTATATCATAATAACCATTCAAGAGAGAAATGGTTATCGATATAGTTGTCTTCATTCTCATTTGATTTATAATCATCACCTGTAGTAAATCAGAAATTTACTGATCCCAATGAATACATGATTTAACGAAAGTGAAAATATTTGAGAGTCGACAAATATTTATACATACCCCCTTTATATTATATATGGCTCCAAAAAGAAATTTAGAATTTATGTCGGGTATGAATCACTTTTTACGATTAAATATCGTAAAATATTTGATGGGTGATCTATTAAATGATTTATTTATTCTGATGAGTTACGATTCCCGACATTAGGGGGAGGAAGAAATCAACCGAAAGGAAATCATCTGAAAAAATTAGATTTCCTCGATCCTCATACAAAATAACGTGAACTGGAAGTTCAAGAAATTATTCATTTGCTGAAAACTGCAAATCAATTGTCAGATATATTTATCGACTCCAAAAGAGCCATTAAATCAACTATTCCTGCAGGAAATACTCTGGTTAAAATTGATGTCCCTGAAGGACATGTACAAGTGTTACAAATAAATTTAAGGCCGGCCTATCTAAATAAGGTATAAATTGATTTCAAATAACTCCGGAGATTAAATAAATGTCATGACAAAATTCAACCTCTTGAAGAGGTTGCTCCTGAAGAGCCAACTCCTGAAGAGAATGAAATCATAGAAAATTTAATTGGAGCCTAATGAAATGTAGCACTTGATATTATAGAAGTTGATGAGGATCATGAATCTAAATCGGTTGATGAATGTCGGTATAGAAATGATTGTTCAAAGTGGAAAGTTACAATCCAATTTGAATTGGATTTATTGGTTAAAAGAAAAAGTTTTTGGACCTGTAGTCCAAACACTTGAAGGTGTAAAACCAATAGAATATAAATGGGTATTTGTGAGAAAAAGAAATGAGAAAAATGAAATTGTGAGGTATAAAACTAGACTTGTAGCCCAAGGATTTTCACAAAGGCCTGGATTTAATTATGATGAAATGTATTCACCTGTAGTGGATGCTATCACATTTAGATATCTTGTGAGTTTTGCAGTAAATGAAAAATTAGATATGCGTCTAATGGACGTCGTTACTGCATATTTATATGGGAATCTTGAAAATGATATTTATATGAGAATCCCCGAAGGATTCAACATGCCTGAAGCATGCAAATCAAATTTTAAAAATATTTATTCTATTAAATTACAAAGGTCTCTGTATGGGTTCAAACAATCTGGACGTATGTGGTATAATCGCCTCAATGAATGTCTGACTAAAGAAGATTATACTAATGATCCAATATGTTCATATGTTTTTACCAAGAAAAATGGATCAAATTTTGTGATCATTGTTATATATATTGATGATCTAAATTTGATTGGAACTCCTGAAGAGATTCAAAATAATGTTGAATATTTGAAGAAAGATTTTGAGATCAAGAATTTTGGAAAAACAAAATTCTACCTTGATTTACAAATTGAGCATTTAAAAAGTGAAATTTTTGCCCACCAAACTGCATATACCCGGAAGGTATTAAAGCGGTTTTATATGGATAAGGCACATATATTAAGTACTCCAATGATCGTCAGATCATTAGATTCTAATAAAGATTCTTTTAGACCGCGAGAGGAAGATGGAGAGATACTTGGTCCTGAAGTACCATATCTCAGTGCAATTGGTGAAGCATATTGAAATGCGACGATTAAAAGATTTCAAATGATATTTGCATCAGTGGGAGAAATTAATACACAAGAATAGTGTACTCTTTTTCCTTCACTAGGATTTTTGTCCCGATGGATTTTTCCCTAGTAAGGTTTTAACGAGGCATATTCTTTGTGTAATAGACATCCAAGGGGGAGTGTTATGAAACAATTAAAAGTATGGATGTCCCTTTGTATTCCCAAGAGGATTAATTCTTGATTTATGGTTACATTATGTATAGAAGTTACAATCCATAAATCTATTTATGTAGTGGAAGAACCGTTTCATAGGTTTCTTCATATTCTTGTAATAGTGGGTGTTTAATAGGATTGATTGTTCCTTTAATCTTGTAGTACCTATATATAAAGGTACATTGACACCCTTTGGAATAACTTTTGTATCTTATTGGAATATAAGAATATCACTCTCCATTTCTCTACTTCTTTCTCCAATATTTCATTTGATATTATAGTAGCTTATTTTATTAGTTTTATAACATCCTCTTCTCAAAGGCCTCCTTCTTAGTGTCATGATTTTCGTTTTATTTTTTTTTTTAATAAAGTCTCTCCTAAATATTCTTAGTGAGAGGTTTCTTTTTTTTTATCTAGGGATTCCTAATAAGAATTTTTGTTCTTCTAGAAATTCATATTGAGATTTTTTAGTTTTTTCATATTTTGTTATTAGATCTGAATTATTTCAAATCTAGTTATTAGATTTTGAATCTGTTTCGACATATCTCATCATCATTATTAGAGTTTAAAGTCGTTTTCCAACAAATCTAACAATTGTAACTTGCACAAAAGGAAACTACAATGATTTATCAAGACAATTTTAGAATTTCTAATATTTTTTTAGATTTTTTCATGATGTTCAAATCTATTGTATTTGTTAAATTACAAATATGTAATTTTTAATGCATATTTAACCTATCATTGGGACAATGAAATCTGCTTTTATCAACAAAAAAAAAAACCTAATCATAACTACAACTATAAAATTATTAAAATGAGTCAAAAACTTGTTGATCAAAATCCCAAGCAATACTTAGTACCTTTCTCAAACTCGAGACAATTTGAGAACTCGTTGTAGCTCTACTTTGGAAGACACACTGGCAGGCTTCTTTCTCTGGAGTAGTAAATCCATCTGCCTGAACAAAACGAATCCCACCAATCAAGCTCTTCTGTCCAATACTTGCAACCAATTAGGAAAAGAATTATTCCTTTCTCGGACCTTCAGGCTAAAATGTGAGAAACAAACTGAACAATCTTTGCTTTTCTAAACCATATAGCTAGAAAGGGTATTTGCAATGGGCGCATTAAGGAACTCGATAATTCGCAGAAATGATACTATAAATGCAGATGCTCATTTTTATTGTTTTCAATAACATTCATTTTCTCGATATATAATTTCAACACTGTAAAAAATTAACACCTAAATCCTAATATTAACGACTACTTTGTGCTATACCTAGCAATTGGGCGGTTGGACGGATTAATATTGAGTTTTCACTTAAATGGGTTATACCCAACTCGCCCAACTTTAGATTGGGTTGAATTTGGGTTGGGTCATATTGGGTTATCTCAAACCCATGACCCAAATATAACCCAACAAATTAATTAATACATTTTAATACATAAACTTTTTCACATACATTTTAACACACAAAAAGATTTTTTTCACACATATAAACACATTTTCACATACATAAATGTATTTTCACACACACAAACACACACTCACTTCTTAAGTTCCTTGGAAACACATCATAAATAGAATAATATTTTATATTGCTTGTATTGTGAATTTTAGATAATAAATTATATATTTAAATAGATTAGCTAAAAAATTGTTTAATTTATACTTTTTTAATACTACTAATTGATTGAAACTTATTTTTGTCACAACTTATTAACACTTTTACTATTCATATCTATTTTATCGTAAATTGTAATATTCTATGTATTTAAATTATTGAATGCTAGTTTATATTATACTTGAAAATGTAAGTAAGAGACATATAATTTGTTGTATAATAATTTTGAAATTATAGAAAATAAGTTTGTACTTTAGTCCTTATATTCTCAAAAATTTTATGATTCATGACTTTAGAAATTTTGCAAACTGCTGTGAAAGGTCCATGCATCAGAACTACATTCTGGGGATAATATACAAATTGCTTTCTTCCATTAAATGACTAGAGACATTACTACATTTTGGTTCTTGGACTCACTAATTAAGAGGGAAAATTAATTGTCTTGCTGATTGTAAGCTTCTCATGAAGTTGAAGATTGGAGGTATTTGCTTCAGACGAAATAAAATCGTTGGACTAGCCATGCCCAAGTTGCTATAATTAATCAAAACAAAATAGAATCTGCAAGTCAACTGTATTGATTTGAAGTTAATATCATGATCTATATACATATACTATATATTAGAAGGTATTTTTTTATTGATTTGATACAGTTAGATAATTCATCACCTAATTAATTAGAATCATCTAGGATCATACTTGATGCTATGGTCATATTAATCTTTTAGAATTACCACAACTCTAATATAAAGCAGAAAATATTATATGCTTGTAAAAAGTACTGGTATTGGTCCCCAAAAAATTATTAAGGTAAATCCCAAACTTTTTAAGAAATAAATGAGAGGAGAATTCATGAACTATTCTGACATTTTTACCACAAAAAAAATGAAAAAAGGGGAGGAAAACAACATACTCTTAAAAGGCATAATAAATTATTGTAGAAATTGAGCAAGTTTAGCTATTGTTATAAAAGTAAAATAAGCATGAGTTTTTATTTCAAATTTTTTTTTCTTTTAAATAAAAATTAAAAAATTGATTGAAAATATATATATATATGAGAATTTTGAATACAAATTAATTAATGAATTATTAACAAATGACCAAATGTAAATAGTTGGGCATATATGTATTAAATCTTGTATTTATTATTTTGAATTACTTTTAACAAGTTGGGCATTGGGTACCCAAATAAGAAACCCAACCCGCCCAATGAATAAGTTAGGTTGTTTTTACCCAACCCAATAAAACTCATAACTCAATTGACCCAACCCATCCTTTAAAATTAATGGGCGGGTTGGGCGGATTGTTGGGTTTTGGGTTTTTTTGCCAGCTCTACTTTGTGCATTCATTACACAAAAATTTACTAGAATTTATAGCCGACATGCCCAAATTTTTGTCCAGCTAGTTGATTCCTCAGGCAAGTTTTTGGACAAATTGAGATGAGCATTATCATTATTATTATTATTATTATTTGTAACGGCACATCTAGTTTAGTCTAACTTACTCTTACTCCTACTCTTACTTTAACCTATTTAGGAGTGGTTTAACTGAGTTGAAAGAACCGACGAGAACTAAACCATCATCAGACCATACGAAATGAGCATTATTTATTCATCAACTTTTTCACCTAGTGATGTCATTGGCATGTTTGCCACTCAGGAAAAAAAAAAAAAAACACACAACCTCATATGTCTGATCAAAGAAGTATAATACGGAACTTAGGTGAAAGATGTCTGATCAACCGCATTGGGCATAGGCTATGATTGGCATTCCTATTACTATCACACAGCAATCGTAGGTAAATGATTTCTTTGCCAACACAAATAACAGTACATATTTGCTCTTTTTTCTCGAAATTCTTGGATTTTTTTTTTTTTTTTGTTTAGCTTGCATCCCAGTTGTCTACAATCAATGACTGTTTATTCTAAGTCTAGAATTAAAACTTTGTGGTAATGATTTTTCATGCAACTCATTTTTCATGTTATGATTTTTTGCTAAGCAAATGGGTCACCCAATTTATCTTTAAAAAAGAAACATATAGTTTTACTAAGTTAATTCATCTTTTCAGAGTTGCTATAATAAGTTGACATGATTCATGAGAGCGGGGGTGGTTGCGCTGAATGGAAAGGGATTCTCTGTAATTGCTACAGTAAATGAATTGCATAATTATGATCCGAATATATTTAATTTTAATTTCAATGGACTGTTTTAAATGTTGTATTTTTCAATGAATGGAAAAGTATGTTGTGTTTTTGCACGTTATTATTTTTTTCAGTTTCTACATCTATTGTGCTATTCCATCAATTTATGGTGAAATTTAAATCTCATAATTTTGAAAGTCTTGAATCTTTAATTATATTAGATGACGAATGCTAATTGGATGGAAAACAACAACCTGGTCTGATCAATGAGAGTGAACATTAATTACCTAATTCTAATATCAAAATCATAACTCAGAATAGTTCAACCATATTTCAATTATTGAATCAAATTGATTATACTTGATATATGGTCATCAAAAAATTTAAAAAAATGTATATAATTTTTTATTTTTGACCTATATATACCTTCCAAATATCAGAAGAAAATTGAGAAAAACACTCTTCCTATGCAAAATATATTTTTAAGTGTGTTGATGTATTAATTCTTTATGAATATTAAGGTTGTTTTTCGAGTTTTGACTTTCTAAATATATAAATTTAAATAAATGGACACTTAAAAACAAGAATGCAATGGGGTAGGGTCCCTGCCCTATCCATGGTACCCGATCCCTGCCGATTGCCTTTGACTCTTTTTTTTATTGCTTTTCTTTTGGACATCTTATCAAACACATATTGGACATGTAAATTGTAAAAGTTCAAGATCTTTTGTACAAAAATTTGGATGAACCAAATTCAACATAAGTTATACATAATTTTTATAGTCATGTTATCATATATTAAATAAATTATATAACATGATTTTTTTTAATGTAAGATAAGTGGGAGATTTCGAATCTAAAACCTCTTACTGACACTATCTTTTCTCAAATTATTCAACTCATCCTTCCCCTATGGAACATGATTTATACACATTTTATACTGCACCGGGAGAAAATTTAATTCTCATTCCAGCCTCCCTTCCCTGTCCTCCATTTGTCTCATATATTCATGTGGACTTTCACAAAAAGTCCCATGGTGTGGGCTGAAAAATAAATACCTAGCACAAGGTGCAGAGCCAATACTGTGGTAACGGTTTTTTTGAGTGGAGTACTGTGGCTATTAGACGTACACAATGGACCTACTTTTGGTTGAACCAGAAATGCTGTTCCCATTTTGATTGTTTCCTGTATGATAGCTTTTTTTATTAATTAATACTAACTAGAAGTCTTCAAGACTCGAGACTCAATTTAGCTTGTTATTAGTCAGAAGATTGCTGATTCGCCTCTTAAACCATTTTTTTTTTTCTTCTTCCACTTTATAAGTTTTATAGTTTTCCACCGGAAAAAAAAATTTAAATAGAAGGATGCATTGGACTAAAAGTTGTAGGTCGACATCTAGTCCAATGTAGCAATTGTGGATTTGATCGGATTTAAGTTCGCCAATGCAAACTTAACCCATGCCTAATCTTAAAACAAAATTATGAGTTTGCGCAGTATTTGGCCCATACATGCTCCAAGGTGTAGGCTCAACTCAAGACTAGGAGTGGCAATCGGGTCCAAATCAGGTTGGCGGGTCGGATTGAGACCCGGACATAACAGAAAATCAGTTAACCCGAACCTGACCGGCCAACCCGGAACGGGGTCAGGATACCTGACCCGAATCCGAAAATTTCGGGTTGGCGGGTTGACCCGAATGACCCGAAACTTAATTTTAATTTATTAATTTACAACTGTAATTTCTAATAAAATCAATTCCGCACAAGACTAATTACATAATCAAGTAATAAAAATTTAAATAAATAATCTCAAACCAAATCTAAAATAAATTAAAATACCGTAAAAGTGTTTTATCCCAAACCAAATATAAAATAAATTAAAACAGTATAAAAGTAAAAAATAATATAATACGTTATTTGTCCAAATATAATAATTTCAACTTTACACAAGTTAAATAAATTCATTTAGGATTAAGTGATTAATGCCTTTGAAAAAAAAGAATAACTTAGTTTAGTTAGATAAAATAATTTTTATGTCTATTAAATTATTTTTAATTCGTAAACGGGTTATCGGGTCATCCACGGATTGACCCGAATTCGACCCATTTTTTTCGAGTTCATCGGGTTCGACCTAATTCTGACCTGAACCTGCGAAACCTCAACCCAAACCTATTAATTTCGTATTAGGTTCATGTCGTGTTTTCAGGTCGTGTTGGAAATTGTCACCCCTACTCAAGACCTCCAATTTTACCAATATTTTTTTGCTAAGATCATGTGTTTGAATTCGACTATCGAATACTGTATTGATTGGTAATTTATAAGAATCCTTATAAGTGGCATATTACTTTAGAGGCATATCCTTATCCATGACACTAATCAGAACCAAATTCATCCAAATTTTGCTTGTTATTCAAACATCAATTTTCTTAATAGCGTGCAAAGTTTGACTATAATAATAGGAACACTATAGGCCCCTTCACCTTGTCTTCCATACTATCAATTATCAAACATTGCTTTTCCAAAAAAAAAAATTAATATTAACCTTTAGTCCTTTAATTATAGCATGACATCATTGATCTCAAAAGGGTTCCTATCCTCTTAATTTCAGCTTCCAGAGATATGGTCAAGATGAATCGTCTTAGCTACTTTCTTTACTGTAGGAAGAAAAAAAACATCTTATTTCGAACGAGAATGTTAAAGGAACTTCTAATAGAACTTCAGACTTAAATAATTAAGGAGCACAGCAGAATATTAAAATTGGACTTTCATTCTTGGATTTTCCAGGAATTTGTAAGAAAAAAAAATCTCGATTTTTTTAGCCAAAGGAGTATTGAGTGAGCCAGAAAAGGGTTTTGAACTTTAAAAATCTAATCAAAACTTTGATGACTAAATGTATAATTCAAAAAAATCAATAGCAAAGTACAATGTAAATCAAACGAATATAATGAACACAACATCCACCAACATGAGCATTTGGAAAAGATTTAAGAAGAAATGGTTGGATGCAGAAGCACCAATACATTTTAATTTGTTCGACCAGACAATTATTTGATCAATAGAATTAATGAAAAGAACATCTTTGCTTCCGATCCTCTTCTACCTGTAGGAACATTTTCTTTTGAGAAAGCATCTAGCTAGTTATAAAGCAATCGAGGTCCAAGATTCAAAGCTATTGGAACCTTTGGATGAGTTGTGAACCCATAAATTTCTTCAATGCAAACATCTTCTGGCTTCATATCACCAGGTAGTTTCAAGTTGAATCCATGCAACAAGTTGGCCAACATTGATCTAACAGCCTTCAATCCAAGAGGATAGCCAATACATCTCCTCCCGCCAGAGCCAAAAGCCAATAGTGCGAAATTTTGTCCTTCTCAAATCAATGTCCTTGTCGAGGAACCTCTCCGGCAAGAATTCTTCGGGCGATCGAATCCCACTGGTTTGGATCCTTTCCAGTGCTCCATGTATTTATCAGAAAAGTTGTATCTTGCAATCTTCAGTAGCATAACGGGGTGCAAGTATGGTGCACAAGGGATATAACCTGAATGTCTCCTTTATAATTGCATCCAGAAATGGAAGTTTTGCAAAATCATCCCCTTCCACCCATCTATCTTTCCCTATAACTCTATCAACCTCTTCGGTTGCCTTCTTGATTAGATGTGGTTGCCCAACAAGTGCTGAGGTTTCTGTGCCACCGAGTAAGAGGTCCTGGAATTATACCGTAAAGAGTAATTTAATTAAATAAAAAGTAAAAAAAAAAGGAAGGAAATTGTAGCATTTAAGAAACGCAATAATTGAACAATAATTATGTCAAGTGAATATATATGTATATATATATATATATACTAGGCTTGGTGCCCCGCAAGTTTCGCAGGGTGCCCGTTATTGATTGTTTTTTGATAATGTAAGTTATAGTTTTAGAGAGAAGTTTGTCTTTTTTATTTTGATTTTTAGTGGTATATTTTTAAATTTTTTAATTTTTGAAATATTATTGAAGTAATATTTTTGAAATAGAGGAAAAATATTTTATATGTTTAAAACTAATTAGTTGTATTAATGCAAGCTAATACAAAGTGGTACAATTGATTTTTATTTATTAGATACATATAAATTTTTTGTTGATTAGCACTCTGTATTGGTTGTATCTATGTTATGTTATTTAATCTTAAAATACAAAAGCTTTAAGTTAATAACTCAGTTGTTGATTAGCCTTAAATATATTTTCAAAAACAATTGGTGGTACTAAAATATATTTTAAAAAAAATGAAGATATATAAAAAGGGGCACAAATAGGATACAAAAATATATTTATATATTTGTATAGTCAAAAAAATTTGTGTCTGCATTATGGAATTAAAGTTGTGTCTGTAGAGAATAAATATTTTGTCAATATATATAGATATATATATTGTGGAAAATGAATACATATATAAAGGGTATAGAATTAATTATCACTTTGTATTGAGCGTATCTATATTGTATTATTCAATTTTGAAGTGCAAAAGGTTTAAGTTGATAATTCAGTAGTTAATATATATTATTGAAATAAGATTTTTGGAATAGAGGGAAACTATCCTATATTTTTAAAAATAATTGGCAAGATTAATGGAAGTTAAAGATAAAGTGGTACAATTGATTTATATTTATTGGATATGTTTGAAATTTTTGTTGATATATATATTTTCCAGAAAATTATTATTTTTGTTGATATATATATTTTGGAGAAAAAAAGTATATGTTATGATTGTTTAATATTGTTTATATTATGTGTTATGTGTGAAGATGAAAAATTTTTAAGGCACATATATATTTTTGTTTATATATGTATGGTTATTATTGTAAACATTTGTATATGAATTTTTGTTACAGTGGAGCATAGTAGCTGGTAATGCTAAAAATTTTGTGAAGTTGTATAATGAGAGAAATTTAATAGTTGGTGGTAAAATTCTGATTTCATTACATGAAAGATAGATAATTTAGGGAAATATAATTGTTATGTGTAATAAGTTGTAATGGAGATGTTTAATCACGATTGCTGGATGAAGTCAGTTGGATATTTTAATAAAAATATCATTATTATTTTGAATTCATTCACATGCTTATTTTGAATTCAAATGCAAAAAGTTACAAATTTTGAAATGAATTTTCAGTTACAAGATCGCCATTAAAAAGGGTAACTTTTGAGATTTATGTCTTGTATTTGTAACCTATGTAATGATTAGGTTTTAAGAATTTATTTATTGAATTTTAACTATTATACAATGACCTAGACCTTTTCAAATTTTGTAACTGAAAAATATGACACATTTATTCCATTTAATGGTGGTATTTTAATACTCCTAAAAATTTAGCCTATAAATTGAGGTCACTATCAACCAAGTTTGACACACTTTTCTTGCTATCTCAAAAAAAAACTATCCTCCTCTCATTTCTATTGGGCGTTAGTTAGGTTGAGAAGAGCTTTAGCTTCTCTAAATTGTGTAGATTTAGTAGAAGCAACAGCATAGGCTGTGCTGTTGTATCCCAGAGGTGACGTGCCATCAACCTTCTACACCGGGCATAATCCCTAGAGGGGCGCAAATCGTCTTAAGAGAGCGAACTAGTCCGCGTCTCACCTAGCCAAAATTATTTTATTTCTCTTTCTTTGACTTTTGTTTTGCAGGTTGATCGTGCATATCAAGTTCTAAAGGAACAACAATTTCAGACGATTCGAGTACCATGGAAGTTGCAAGCAATGTTGCAAACGCTACCACTATTGGATCTACTGATCTCAACAAACCATTTCGCTTTAGTGGCCAAAATTTCAAAAAGTGGGCCAAGAAAGTGATGTTCTATTTGAAGCTAATGAAGGTTGCCTGGGTCTTAGCCACAAAGAATCCAAAAAAAATAGATACCAGTTCAATGACTGATGAAGAAAGGGAGAATCATGCCAAACAACTTCAAAAATGGGAAAATGATGAGGAAGATTGCAGAAATTATATCCTTAATTGTTTGTCTAATGAAATTTATGATTTTTATTCTTCATCTTATATGTCAGCAAAAAGAATTTGGAGAGCATTGCTACAAAAATATGATACTGAAGAAGCAGGTTCGAAAAAATATGCTTGCAGCTGTTATTTCAAGTTTCAAATGGTGGAAAACAAGCCAGTACTAGAGCAAGTTCATGACTTGCAAATGATCGTCCATGAGATTGAATCTGAAGGAGTCAAAGTCGATCCACAAATGCAAGTTGCAGCCATCATTGACAAACTTCCAACATCATGGAAAGATTTTCAGAAAGGGCTACGTCATAACCAACAAGAATTGACAATAGCAAATTTGATGGCAAGGTTGCGCATTGAAGAAGAAGCTAGAAAACAAGATAAATGTGAAGATTTCAATGGGAGTATTAAGGTAAACTTCCTAACTTCTAGTGAAAATGTCTCTAAGGGTCAACAAGACAAACATAACGCCTATTTGAAGTCTAGAGGGAAGAATATGAAAAACAAGTTTTCAAAAAATTATTTTAACCAAAAAAAGTCAAATCAAGGACCCCCTTCAAAACAAGTTTCAAATACTCCAAATTTTGGAAATAATATGAATAATAGAGCTTGTTTTGTTTGTGGAAAATTGGATTATTGTGCAAAAAATTGTCGTTTTAGAAAATTTGGACCCAATTTTAAGCCACAAACTAATGTAACTCAACTAATTGAAGAGTCATTTGTGGCTATGGTTTCTGAAATCAATTTTGTTGGAAATACTGAAGGGTGGTGGGCTGATTCTGGTGCCTCTAGGCATGTTTGCTATGATAGAACTTGGTTCAAAAGTTTTTCTCCTATTGAAAAAGAAACAAAAGTTTTGCTAGGAGATTCACATACAACCAATGTTCTAGGCACGGGCGAAGTTGAACTAAAGTTTACTTCTGGGCGTGTCTTGACCCTAAGAGATATTCTTCACGTTCCTGAAATTAGGAAGAACTTGGTTTCTTGCTATCTTCTTAATAAGGCTGGTTTTAAGCAGTCTATAGAGTCTGATCAATATGTGCTTACAAAGAATGGTACCTTTGTTGGAAAAGGTTATGCTTGTGATGGTATGTTTAAACTTAATGTTGAAATGAATGAAATTTCTACTTCTGCTTATATCGTTTATTGTATAAATATGTGGCATACACGTCTTTGTCATATAAATAGCAAGTACTTAAAAAATATGAGCCGCATAGGGTTAATTCCAAAATTGTATAATGAGTTTGAAAAATGTGAATATTGTAGCATGACTAAAATAACTAAACAACCTTATTTGAAAGTTGAAAGAAAAACAGAATTATTAGAATTAATACATTCTGACATTTGTGAATTTGAAAGCATATTAACACGTGGAGGTAAAAGATATTTTATCACATTTATAGATGATTTTTCAAAATATTGTTATATCTGCCTTATGAAACATAAAAGTGAGGCTTTTGAGAAATTTACTATTTTTGTTAAAGAGGTTGAAAATCGTTTTGAAAGGAAAATCAAAAGATTTAGAACAGATAAAGGAAAAGAATATGATACTATTGGCCTTATAAATTTTATCAAATCATTAGGAATAATACATGAGGTTACTCCACCATATTCACCTCAATCAAACGGTGTGGCTAAAAGAAAAAATAGATCTTTGATAGATTTAATAAATGCTATGTTAGCAAATTCGAGTGCACCTAAAAATTTATGGGGTGATGCTATTTTAACAGCTAATTATACTTTAAATAGAGTACCACGTAAAAAAAATTTAATAACGCCTTATGAATTATAGAGAAACAAAAAACCCAATATTAAATATTTTAGAGTATGGGGTTGTTTAGCATATGTAAGAATTTCTGAACCAAAAATTTCAAAATTAGGAATAAAAGCGATTAGATGTATATTTATTGGATATTCTTTAAACAGTAAAACATATAGATTTCTAAATCTAGAAAATAATGTAGTAATTGAATCTTTAGATGCAATTTTTCATGAAGATAAATTTCCATTTAAAGATAGTGGGGGGTGTAAAATTGAATGAATATAGTGGAAAATCCGAAGAAGTTAGTTCTTCTAATGCTAAAGGTTCAACTAGAGAAAAAGAGCAATTGAGAACCAGTAAAAGGAAAAGGAAGCAAAAAGATTTTGGTCCTGATTTTCAAACTTATAATGTAGAGGGGGATCCTATAACTATTTCTGAAGTTTTATCATCGTTTGATTCTGATTTTTGGAGAGAATCAATTAATGATGAAATGGAATCTTTAATGTCTAATAAAACTTGAAAATTAGTTGATTTACCTCCAGGTTGTAAAACTATAGGTTGTAAATGGATATTAAGGAAAAAATTTAAACCTGATGGCACTATAGATAAATATAAAGCCAGGCTTGTTGCAAAGGGTTTTAAAAAAAATAAGAGATAGATTTCTTTGATACTTTTTCACCAGTTACAAGAGTGACTTTTATACGACTTTTAATAGCTATAGCAGCAATTCATGAATTAAAAATACATCAAATGGATGTAAAAACAGCTTTTCTTAATGGTGATTTAAATGAAGAGATTTATATGGATCAACCCGAAAGATTTATTCAACCTGGTTTAGAAAATAAAGTATGTAAATTGAATAAATCTTTATATGAACTTCAACAAGCACCTAAACAATGGCATGAAAAATTCGATCAATGTGTATTGACTAATGGCTTTAGGTCAAATGAAAGTGATAAGTGCATTTATTATAAATTGTTTGGAGACTCTCATTTGATAATTTGTTTATATGTTGATGATTTATTGATATTTGGGACTAATACGCAAGTAATTGAGGTTACAAAAGCATTACTTAAAAGTAATTTAGAAATGAAAGACTTAGGTGAAGCTAATGTCATACTTGGTATGAAAATTACAAAAAATTCAGAAGGATTTTTTATTGATCAATCTCACTATATTGAAAAAATATTTAAAAAATATAATTATTTTGATTGTAAACCAATTTGTACACCCTTTGATTCTCATGTGTGTTTATTTCCTACTAAAAATGATTCTGATGAGATAAATCAAAAAGAGTATGCTAGTATAATTGGTAATTTGAGATATGCAACTGATTGTACTAGACCTGATATTGCATATGCAGTTGGTGTACTTAGTAGGTTTACTAGTAAACCCAACTTTACACATTGGAATGCAATTCATAGAATCATGAGATATCTTAAGAGAACTTTAGATTATGGTCTATTTTATAAAAAATATCCGGCTGTACTTGAAGGTTTTAGTGATGCAGATTGGAGTTCACAATCTAGTGATTCTTTGTCCAATAATGGTTATTTATTTACATTGGGAGGTGGAGCCATTTGTTGGCGATCCAAAAAACAACATATAATCACAAAGTCCACCATGGAAGCAGAGTTAATTGCTCTTGCTTCTGCATGTGAAGAAGCAGGTTAGTTACGTGATTTACTATCTGAAATTCCAATGTGGAATAAGCCGATACCTCCTGTTTTAATACATTGTGATAGTACCGCTGCTATTGGCAGAGTTCACAATAAATATTATAATGAAAAATCCAGATCTATAAGGAGAAAACACAGTACTGTGAGATCATATTTAAATAATGGTTCATTAACCATTGATTTTGTGAGATCGGCCGATAATCTTGCCGATCAACTTACAAAAGCTCTGGCTAGAGAAAAGATCTGGAAAGCATCAAGAGAGATTGGATTAAAGCCCAAAAATGCAAAAGCTACCTATGAGGATACAACCACCTAGGGACTGGAGATCCCAAGAACTAGGTTGGAGACAAACGAATCATAGAGTCGCTTGTTGTGATACATGCAAATTTTTAGTCTAATCATATGATGCTATGCATGTAATTCTGTGATGAATATGAGAGGTTGAGAACTAATCTCTTAATGAGTTCTATAGCCCTTATGGGTGGGATGTGTTAGTTACAGAAACATCCTTAATAGACTCACCTATATGAGTGTAAGGGTTTGGCCGCCCTTATGAGAATTTGGGCTAATTCTCTAGAGCACTCATGAACACTAGGGTAAAGTACATGGCCATAATGTACTGGCTTGAAAAGCTCGTTTAAGAACACCTAGAATATCATGTATGTTAAGTTTTCTACGTTTCCTCAAGTAATCATAGTTTAAAGGCTAAGTCCACTATGATTCTAATACGGGAAAACTGAAACACTAAATGAAAGTTTAAAGGCATTGCCACTTTCATAAGGCATGATGTTCTCACTATATGCCCAAACTATTTTTATTAAAATAAGTGGGGGACTGTTGGATATTTTAATAAAAATATCATTATTATTTTGAATTCATTGACATGCTTATTTTGAATTCAAATGCAATAAGTTACAAATTTTGAAATGAATTTTCAATTACAAGATCACCATTAAAAAGGGTAACTTATGAGATTTATGTCTTGTATTTGTAACCTATGTAATGATTAGGTTTTAAGAATTTATTTATTGAATTTTGACTATTATACAATGACCTAGACCTTTTCAAATTTTGTAACTGAAAAATATGACACATTTATTCCATTTAATGGTGGTATTCTAATACTCCTAAAAATTTAGCCTATAAATAGAGGTCACTATCAACCAAGTTTGACACACTTTTCTTGCTATCTCAAAAAAAAACTATCTTCCTCTCATTTCTATTGGGCATTAGTTAGGTGTTGAGAAAAGCTTTAGCTTCTCTAAATTGTGTAGATTTAGTAGAAGCAACAGCATAGGCTAGGCTGTTGTATCCCAGAGACAACGTGCCATCAACCTTCTACACCGGGCATAATCCCGAGAGGGGTGCGAATCGTCTTAAAAGAGCGACCTAGTCCGCGCCTCATCTAGCCAAAATTACTTTATTTCTCTTTCTTTGACTTTTTTTTTGCAGGTTGATCGTGCATATCAAGTTCTAAAGGAACAACAAAGTCTCTGTCAAAGAGCTGGATACAATAATTGTTTTTATTGAGTAGGGTGAAGAGCACGACATTTCCTTCATGTAAGAAATATTTGTGTGCAAATGTTGGCCAACCTTCTGCTATCTGCATCCCTTCTAGCTGAAAGATCTATCAAGTTTTAGTATGATAGCAATTGATGATTCCTGCTTCATTTGTTTGTATATATATTGGTATATCACCGAGGACGATCTGAGATAGAAAGCAGGGAAAAAAAATGATCGAATAATCATATATTTGTATTTAATGATCGAAATTGAGAAATCATATATTTGTATTTATTGATCAAATAATCATTTTTCAATTCAATGAATATTGGATCGATTCATTTCTAAATAAATGTCGCTGGAAGGAATAATACTTGCATTAATTTTTCAAAATTAATAAGATTCCAAAATTTAAAGATAACACAATTTCGAACAGTCCGTTAGTTCATTGATACGGAAAATTAATAATGCTTGATTCAATAGCATACACGAATAAATATTTATTTAATGATTAAGTAATTTATTTATTCATTAAACAACTCTTACTGTAAATCAACCAATAGCACATCAACTCATGCGTAAGGGAAATATAAATTATGATTAGCTGACCCGAATAATACTCATTATCTGTTAATATGAAGTGGCATAATCAATTTATATGTGTTAGATACACATAGAATTTGTATTGTTTTGTATATATTAGATGCCCACAGATTTTTTTATCGATTCGTATATTTTTTCGAAAATCAATATCTTTGTTAATATATACATTTTGGAGAAAGTTAATAAATATAAAAGAGCAGAGAAAATTATATTTTGAAGAAAGCCATGTTAATACAAAGTTAGGAAATCATATTTTTGTGGAAATTATATTTTGAAGGAAGTTAATAAATAAGCGAATAAATATAAAAAAGCAGGGAAAATTAGAAACATAAAAATGGGTCCTTTTTTAAGCCATAAAAACGCACACAAAGGAAACGGCAGAAGATAGCAATTACAGGAGTACAAGATAGAAGAAACATTTTTGAATGATAAGAACGCACACAAACAAAACGGGTGAAGATAACAATTGCGGCAGTAGAAGATATAGAAGAAACAAAAGGACAAAATCGATCGCAAAATTACAAAGGAACCAAGAGAAAAGGGCACAATCGGAACAAGGCAACAAAAACAGAAATGAGGAAAAGCGCAACAGCAGCCAAAGCAGCTGCTTGGAACCTGGCAAAAGACACAAAAGCCCAAAATCAGCCACACAATTGCATCGAAACCAAGACAATTAATTGTAGCTGGAGCCTCGCGGCTTTATATAGTTTAAGATAAGACTAGGCATTGTGCCCCCGCGAGTTTCGCGGGGTGCCCATTATTGATTGTTTAAGGATAATGTAAGATTTATTTAATAATTAATGTTTAGAGTGTTTTATATGATAGTAGAGTTGGAATAATAAATAGAGGAACAATATATTGGATTAATATATTTATAAATAGATATAGTAATATTGTTGTGATTTGTATTTAATTTTTTAAGAGTAACAGGATGTAAATATTATTTAAATTAATGGAATGTAAATCATTTTTTAATAGTTGAGATAAATTAATAATTCGAAATAATTTCGATATGTTTATTTTTATATTGTTAAATATAATTGGAAGTAGAATAAAGAAAATTTAGGGAATAGATAATTGTTATGTGCAAGAAGTTATAGTGGACACGTTTAATTATGATTGTTGGATAAAGTCTCTGCTGAAGAGCTGCAGATGATAATTGTTTTCATTGAGTAGAGTGAACAGGATGACACTTCCTTCATGTAAGAAGTGTTTTTGTGCGAATATTGGCCAACCTTCTGTTATTTCTATTCCTTCTAGCTGAAAGATCCATCGAGTTTTAGCATGATAGCAATTGATAACTCCTATGTTGTTTGTTTGTATATGCGAGGGTATATCACCAATGAGTACCTGAGATAGAAAATAGGGAAAAAACGTAGTTGTATTATGAAATGAGAGTAGCAATGTAGTGCATGAATTATATTGATTGGAATGTAATTTGTATGAAACTCACCAAAGATTCAAGATCGTGTGTTAGATAGTGGAAGAGTTTAGTATTGAAAAGTTAAAAGAAAAGAAATATAGTGAAGAATATAAATTCATAAATAAAATATATACAAATTAATGATTTTTAACAATTTGAAATTATAAATTTAGAATCATATATTTGTATTTATTGATCGAATAATTGTTTTTTGAATCAATAAATATTGGATTGATTTAATTTTAAGTTTATATATATTAGATACATGTCAAGTACATATGATTTTCATTCATTTGTATTAATATGAAATAGTATAATCAATTTATATATATTGACTGCATACACATAGAATTTGTATTCATTTGCATATATTAGATGCACGTAGGATTTTTAGTGATTTGCATATTTTTTCATATTTAATATTTTTGCTAATATATACATTTTGGAGAAAATTAATTAAATTTATATATATTAGATACATGTTAAGTACATATGATTTTCATTGATTTGTATTAATACGAAACAGTATAATTAATTTATATATACTGATTGGATACACATAGAATTTTTATTCATCTGCATATATTAGATGTACGTAGGATTTTTAGGAATTTGCATATTTTTTTCATATTTAATAGTTTTTCTAATATATATATTTTGGAGAAAATTAATAAATAAGTGAATAAATATAAAAAGAAGGCTATTTTATGTATTAGATGTGCATAGCATTTTTAGTGATTTGCGTATTTTTTTAACTGTTAATATTTTTGTCAATATACACACTTTCAACAAAATTAATAAATAAGCGTGTTAATAAATAAGCGGATAAATACAAAGAAGGAAGGAAAATTATAAATATACAAATAGTCTCAAAATTATAATTATTTGATATAAATAACACTTATTATACATTAATACAAGGTACTATTATTAATTTATATATATTAGATATGCGTTAAACACATATAATTTTCATTGATATGCATTAATACAAAACAGCATAATCGATTTATATATATTGATTAGATACATATAGAATTTTTATTCGTTAGTATGTATTAGATATACATAGGATTTTTAGTGACCTGTGTAATTTTTTGATAGTTAATATTTTTTTCAATACACACACTTTTGACAAAGTTAATAAATAAGTGCATTAATAAATAAGCAGGTAAATATAAAGAAGGATGAAAAATTATAAACATAGAAATAGTGTCAAAATTATAATTATTTCACATAAATAACACTTATTATATGTTAATACAAAGTACTATTATTAATTTATATATATTAGATGCATGCTAAACATATATGATTTTCATTAATCTACATTAATACAAAACACCATAATCGATTTATATATATTGATATATATTGATTAATATGTTTGTGTATATAGCAACCTGCATGTTTTTTTGATATTTAATATGTTTGTTAATATACACATTTTAGAGATGCACATAGGATTTTTAGCGATTTGCATAATTTTTTCATATTTAATATTTTTGCTAATATATACATTTTGGAGAAAATTAATAAAATTTATATACATTAGATACATATTAAGTACATACAATTTTCATTGATTTGTATTAATACGAAATAGTATAATTGATTTATATATACTGATTGGATACACCTAGAATTTTTATTCATTTGCATATATTAGGTGTACGTAGGAATTTTAGGAATTTGCATTTTTTTCATATTTAATATTTTGCTAATATATATATTTTGGGGAAAATTAATAAATAAGCGAATAAACATAAAATGAAGGCTATTTTATGTATTAGACATGTATACCATTTTTAGTGATTTGCATATTTTTTTAATAGTTAATATTTTTGTCAATATACACACTTTCGACAAAATTAATAAATAAGCGGATAAATATAAAGAAGGAGAGAATATTATAAATATAGAAATAGTGTCGAAATTATAATTATTTCACATAAATAACACTTATTTTATGTTAATACAAAGTAGTATTATTAATTTATATATATTAGACGCATGCTAAACATATATGATTTTCATTGATCTGCATTAATACAAAACACCATAATCGATTTATATATATTGATATATATTGATTAATATGTTTGTGTATATAGCAACGTGCATGTTTTTTGATATTTAATATGTTTGTTAATATACACATTTTAGAGATGCACGTAGGATTTTTAGCGATTTGCATATTTTTTTCATATTTAATATTTTTGCTAATATATACATTTTGGAGAAAATTAATTAAATTTATATACATTAGATACATATTAAGTACATACGATTTTCATTGGTTTGTATTAATACGAAACAGTATAATTGATTTATATATACTGATTGGATACACCTAGAATTTTTATTCATTTGCATATATTAGATGTACGTAGGATTTTTAGGAATTTGCATTTTTTTTCATATTTAATATTTTTGCTAATATATATATTTTGGGGAAAATTAATAAATAAGCGAATAAGCATAAAAAGAAGGCTATTTTATGTATTAGACGTGCATAGCATTTTTAGTGATTTACGTATTTTTTTAATAGTTAATATTTTTGTCAATACACACACTTTCGACAAAATTAATAAATAAGCGGATAAATATAAAGAAGGAGAGAAAATTATAAATATACAAATAGTCTCAAAATTATAATTATTTGATATAAATAACACTTATTATATGTTAATACAAGGTAGTATTATTAATATATATATTAGATATAGGTTAAGCACATATAATTTTCATTGATCTGCATTAATACAAAACAACATAATCGATTTATATATATTAATTAGATACATATAGAATTTTTATTCGTTAGTATGTATTAGATATACATAGGATTTTTAGTAACCTGCATAATTTTTTGATATTTAATATTTTTTTTCAATACACACACTTTTGACAAAGTTAATAAATAAGTAAGTTAATAAATAAGCGGATAAATATAAAGAAGGATGGAAAATTATAAACATAGAAATAGTGTGGAAATTATAATTATTTCACATAAATAACACTTATTATATGTTAATACAAAGTAGTATTATTAATTTATATATATTAGATGCATGCTAAACATATATGATTTTCATTGATCTGCATTAATACAAAACACCATAATCGATTTATATATATGGATATATATTCAATGAGTATTAGATCGATTGATTTGTAAGTAAATGTTCTTGGAAAAGATAATACTTGCATTAATCTTTTGGCAATTAATAAGATTATAAAATTTAAAGATAACACAATTTTGGAGAGCCGGTTTTGTCATTGATATCAAGAATTAATAATGTTTCATTGAATAGCATATATGAATAAATACTTATTTGATGATGAAGTAATTTATTTATCGATTAATCAATATCTTAGTAAAAGCCAACAAATAAATAATGTAATACATAAAAGTTATACTGTTGTGTATATATTAGGTGGATATAGAATTTTTATTGATTTGCATAATTTTTTGAAAATTAATATCTTTCTTAGTATATAAAAGAGCAAAAGAAATTATATTTTGAAAAAGGAAAGATTAATACAAAGTTAAAGAAAGAAATTATATATGTTGAAGGAAGTTAATTAATAAAATTCATAAATTAGTATCTGTAATTTTTGTGAATAGAGCCCGACAAAGATTGGAGCAACGAACGATGCACAGGAAACAAAACGATCAGATAACAGTTGGAGCGGCAAATTTTTGTCAATAGTGCCAGATAACAATTGCAGGAACGAAAGATGAACAGCAAACAAAAGCCTCGGATAACAATTGAACCAACAAAGGATGGGCAGCAAACAAAAGGACAAAATTGAACACAAAATTACAAAGAAACCAAGAGAAGGGCAGAATTGGAAGAAGAAAACAAAAGCAGAAATGAGCAAAAAGGCAGCAGCAGCCAAAACAGCTGTAGGGGAGCTGCGAAAGGACCAAAAAGGACAAAATGAGCCGCGAAACCACAGCAAAACCGGCAAAATCAACTATTCATCAGGCTTCGCGGCTTTAAGTAGTTTAGATAAGATAAGATAAGATATATATATTGAGCAAATTATCCCAGTGGCCACTAAACTTTTACCATCGTCGAGTTTTGGTCACTCAACTATTAAAAGGCTGGTTTTGACCATCAAACTGTATAAAAGGTAGACTCGAGCCCATTCTGTTAGATTTAGTCGTTAACTTCGCAGAGGTGTCTGTCCGCGCGATTTTCAATACAAAAGGTAGGGTCAATTTAGGAAGTCGAAAATATCACTTGCACCTCTTCTTCCTCTCCCATGCATCTGTTCTTTTTCTTCCTTGCCTAAACCCAAACATCAAACAATTGACAATTAAAGAAAAACGCAACAACGAAGAATTTTGGGGGATTGAGCGACAACAGAACGGGTTGACAAACAAGATCTTCATTTCGTGGAACGATGGAGTGGCCCAAGTGGGTGATTAGACCAAGGGGCCAGCATTTTGATCCATCTGATGCATACGGTAAAGTTTTAAAATCCCTAAGTTTGTTTAGTTATCCACATCCCAGAATAGATTGTGTGTTTCATGTATGTATGGGCTACATTTTATCGTTGTTTTGGCTTTTTGCAATAAAGCATAGAGATTTCATAGTACACTGATTAAAGTATTCTTAATGCTGGAAAAAGGGGTTAATAAATAATTCATTCATTGAATTTGGGTTTACTAGTTTTGACTAAAATTTTAATTTTTTTAACTAATCGCATGTCATGCAGTGCCAGGTTCTTCTCTGTTCACCATACGAATGTATCATGGGGGTAAATTCAATTGGCAAAATTACAGATACATTGATGGGCATGTAGATTATGTTGATTTATGTGATGCGGAAACAATGTCTGTGCATGAAATAAACTACATGGTGGATAAATTAGGGCATTATGGATGTATGGTGTATTACTATGTTGAGCCTGGAAAAGATTTTCGAAATGGGTTGAAGGAATTATCTACTGATAAAGCCATTATCAGTTTTTGCAATTGGGCTTATAAGCATAAAATCATGGAGGTGTACTGTGACCACCAGTCAAAGAATGAAATCAAGATGATGGCCACAAAGTCCCTTCCTTCTGATCTACAACTGAGTAAAAAAGCCGCAGTCACCATCGAGGAACTTGACGAAAATGGAAATGTTATTAGGGAACCTGGATTTGAACTAGTGCCATTTACAAGATCAATTGGCAAGATAGATGTTGGGAACTCTTCTAAAGAGAATGCCTTGAATAATGGGGATGATGGGGATGCAAATGATAGAGGAAATATAGATGGCCAAGTGGAGACTGATACTGATTCGGATGGAGACTGTGATCGCTTTAGTGCTGATAGGGATTTCTGTAGGGATGAAGAAATGTTAGAAGAATTGATTGTTGAGGGGCTAAAATCTGGTGTGGATTCTTCAAATACAGAGCAACCTAGATCTTCACAGCATCCCAATTCTAATGATGATTGTAATAATGCTGCACAACAGCAAGAATCAGTTGTAGATGAGCTAGGCAGACAACAACAAACAGTTGGGATGGATCCATGGTCACAACAATCAGGACTTGAAACTGAATTTGAACATCAGCAACAGCCTGAGACAAATGAAGAACAACCCACGGATGTGGGAACTGGAAACCAACAGTCGCGGAGGAAGAAGCAAGTTAGAAGGAGAAGAAACAACAATAGAGCATCAGGAGAAGAGGCAGCTCCTCATTTAGATGATGTCCATGCATTAGATAAAGACACAGTGGTGACTGAGTTGCATAGTGATGCTGGCTCCTCAGATGAAGAGAATGATGATGACTGGAGGAATAGGTATGTTGATTTCAATCCGGAGAGAGATCTAAAAGACCCTAATTTTGAGTTTCACATAGGAATGAAGTTTGAGTCAGCTGAACAGCTAAGATTAGCTGTTAGAACATATTCCATCATGAAAGGAAAACCAGTAAAGCCATACACAAATGAAAAAAAAAGGTTTAGAGCAAAATGCAAACCTCCTTGCCAATGGTTTGTTTATGCTTCAGTTGAGAAGGAACTTGGAATAGCTGATTTGGTTGTCAAGAGCATGAATAATGAGCACACAAACTGCAGTCATGTATGGAAGAACAAGAATATTTCTGCTAAGTGGCTTGCAAACAAGTACATGGAGAGATTTAGATGTAATGTTGAAATGCCTCCAAGATTATTAAGACAAATAGTTGATGAGGACTTCAAAGCTGAAATTTCAAAATGGGTGGCATACAATGCAAGGGCAATTGCTAAAAAGGAGATTCAAGGGAATGCAGAGCAGCAATATAAGGACATATGGAGATATTGTGCAGAAATTAAGAGGACACACCCAAATACCACAATGGAAGTTATGTTTACTCCCTTCAGACAACCTGGATGCAACCCAAAATTCATGAGACTTTATTGCTGTTTGGGACCATTAAAACAAGGCTTTCTTGACGGTTGTAGGCCCATTATTGGGGTTGATGGATGCCACATAAAGGCTGAATATCGGGGACAGCTGTTGACTGCTATTGGAGTAGATCCCAACAATGGATGGTGGCCCATTGCTTGGGCAGTGGTTGAGAGGGAAGCAACTGAACAGTGGAAATGGTTTTTTGAGCTGCTGAAGAATGACTTGCAGATTGAAAATGGGTACAGCTACACCTTTGTTTCTGACCAGCAGAAGGTATTAACTCCTTCCCTTTGTATATGCACAGTACACAAATCTGTTTCAATTTACTAATGCCTTTTGTTTGTAATAATTTATAGGGTCTTGACCGAGCATTATCTGAGGTACTACCAAACAGTGAGCACAGATACTGTGTGCATCACCTGTATAACAACTTCAAGAAGAAACATCGTGGACTTGCCCTGAAGACAAAACTGTGGAACATTGCAGCAAGTACTACTGAGGGACTATTCAAGAAAGCATCAGCAGATCTGGAAAATTTTGACAAGGAAGCATATGAATGGGTGAAGAAAGCACCACATCCCAGTCATTGGTGTAAGACTTTTTTTTCAGAACATACTCGATGCGATATGTTGGTTAATAATTTGTGTGAAAGTTTTAATGGTCATATACTTGAAGCTAGGCAGCAGCCAATTATCACAATGTTAGAGTCCATTAGGATATTTCTGATGGAGAGGATACAGAGAAGGACAACTGCAATGGAGAAGTTTGAATTGTCCATTGGCCCACTAATTAAAAAAATAATTGATGATAGGGTGATAGAATCAAGACAATGGAGGACCATTTGGAATGCTGTGGATGGATACCAGGTTAGGGGACCAAGGGGGGCCCAGTTTGCTGTTTATTTAAAGAAAAAATCCTGCACATGCAAACTGTGGGATCTATCAGGTATTCCTTGCTGTCATGCTATTGCAGCAATTCACAGAAATAATGGCGACCCCTATAAAGAGGTGTATGACTGCTACAACAGAGATCTGTTTCTAAAAATTTACAAAAATGTTTTGTATCCTATCAATGGACAAGTAATGTGGCCTGAAGCTGATGGGGTGGATCTTGATCCACCAGAAAGGATAGTGCAACCTGGCAGACCTAAGAAGGCCAGGAGAAGAGATCCTACTGAAACTCAAAAGACTGGAAACAGGTTGCGGAGAAGAATAGTCATCCATTGCAGAAAATGTGGTGTTGCCGGCCATAATGCAGCTGGTTGCAAGGTGCAGCAACAAGACAATCAACAACAGCAGAATCAGGATAGCGAGGAGCAGCAGCAGCACCAACAGCAGCAACGTGGTTCTAAGAACATGCAACAGCAACAACAGAACCAACACCAGCACCAGAGTCAGCATGAACAGACCCAACACCAGCACCAGAGTCAGCATGAACAGACCCAACACCAGCAGCAGAGGCAACATCAGACCCAACACCAGCACCAGAGGCAACATCAGACCCAACACCAGCACCAGAGGCAGCAGCAGACCCAACACCAGCACCAGCACCAGCAACACCAGCAGCAGGATCAATATCAACAGCAGCAAAATCAGCAACACCAGCAACAGAATCAACATCAGCAACAGCAACAGCAGCAGGATCAGCAACAACAGCAGCAGCAGGATCAAGAGTATCAGCAGAACCAACAAGAACAGCAATCACAATCTGCTGTTGAGGAAAGTGAACATGCACAGCATCGACAGCAGGAAGAAGTTGTACAAAACCAACAACAGTCTCAGAGCCAAGGGGCTCATCAACAAAGGAAAGCAGGAAAACGAAAGTTAACAGATTCAGAAAAGGGGCAGATCAATGCCAATTATGCATATTTAGGTAAAGAACCTCCTTTCACTGTTGGAAATTGGAGAGGAAAATGGAGTAGAGCTGGTACTAGAAGAGGAGGAACTTCAGCAACAACTACCAGAGGACAACCAAGAGTCAAAAGAGGATCAAATTGAAGAGGAAGTAAAGCTATAGCTAGATTGGGACATAATGCAACTACATTTTGTCTTTTTGTATGAAGTTTGTTTTGGATTTGATATGCTGACCTATTACGAACATGGTCCATATGTACAAACAATTTATTTTGTCCAATCTACACAGATTGTTCTATGTTAATGCAGCACTTTTGTTTAGTTCTTATGTCTCTGTCATTTATTGATGAAATTAGTAGAACTGAAATGTGTTGTTTCAAACCTTTTTTGACACCAAATAATAACTATTTATTCATGTGAACAATACAACTTTTATACATCAAAATGTTTATACAGAGGGGTACAAAAGGGGCTTTATAAAGCCATTTGCCCTTTCCCTTTCAATATGCTACCATTACAACAGAGTAGCTATTCTTCAAGGATTTTCAACGATGCCACAAATTTGTAGCATGCCACCAGAATTATCTATTCTCATAACTAACATTGCTAAGACAACTATTAGCCAAGGCAACACTGCGCATCGAATGAGTCGCTTATTGGCTGATTTGTACTTGGCAATTTCAGTTTGAAGTGGCTTCATTTTACCCTCCAATTTCACAGCTTTTGCTTCCCACTTTCTTGCAGCTTTTTCAAATTCAACCATTTTTTCCTCCATTCCATTGATCTTTCTGAGTAGACCCGGTATAATCATTGTAGATCGAGCGCACATTTCATCATCTATCCAACCCCAATAGCCACAGCCATCCTTAAAAAAAAAACAAATTCATTATATTTCTTACACAATAATAAATTAAGTATCTAAAAAAATGTTACAAACCTCCCCCAATGCGCATTTGGCAAATCTTCTTCCCGGATTTTGTGCAGTCCATGAAGTTATCATTACTGTCTTCATCCCACAAACACAAGTAGGCAAAATGGGTGTCAACGATGTAGGTGGCATGGATCTTGCTGGCCCGACTCTTGGTGGCGTTGATCTTGGTCCTGCTTCCTCTAATCCAAGTTGGGCTTCTTCCATTTCCTTCTCTTGTAGTTTCTCTCGGGTAAGTAATCTTTATTAGTTTTATACAAGAAGAACAAGAAGATCTATTTTCGACTTCCTAAATTGACCCTACCTTTTGTATTGGAAATCGCGCAAACGGACACCTCTGCAAAGTTAACGACTAAATCTAACAGAATGGGCTCGAGTCTACCTTTTATACAGTTTGATGGTCAAAATCAGCCTTTTAATAGTTGAGTGACCAAAACTCGACGATGACAAAAGTTTAGTGGCCACTGGGATAATTTGCCCTATATATATTCAATCAAATTGTGATTTAATAGAAAATACCCCATTTGTTATAACATGTCCTTGTACAATACTCTATTTCATATTGTCAATGACGTTTGGATCTAACTATGGAAAAAATCTTTATAAGGTGAATCATGTGTAAAGGTTGCCAGTTCATCTTAAGAGAGACTGAAAGTTTTGGTCTCCATTATATGACCAACACGCTTAAGTGATCCCAAAAGTGTTGACCTTTGTAAGTATGGTTCGTAATGTTTCAAATTTTGTGCTAGTTAAGGACAATTGAGGAAAAATGAAATAGGTGAGGTCAAAATTAAATTACCGTCATTCAAAATTTTAACCTAATCAGCATTTTTGGTACGTAATATTTTGAATTTTTTATCAGTACGATATTTTAGTTTTCATACAGTGACATTAAAGGTTTTAGAATGAAATAAGTTGCTGATTAAATCAAAATCGTGGTACATGTAAACTAGAAATTTGAACAACAAAAATCTTGGAAAAGCTAATTAAATTTCTTTTTTCTCCATTTATTTTTTGTCTTTATGATCTTTTCTTCTTATATTTCCATTATTCATTAAATAATAAAATTGAAAATCACAAAAAAGAAATTTGGCCTGAAAAAGAAGTTTTTTCATTTCTTTCATGAATAAAATTTCCTTAGTTCTTTCTCTTAAACATTTTTATTCTTTAAATAAAATAAAAAAATTACTAAAGGATAGTAGAATATTTTTGGCAAAGTGGTTTTTCTGTTTCTCACTCTAATAAAATTTTTTAGTACTTTTTCTTAAATTTCTTTTCCACCTTTTATTTCCTTTTTCACTAAAAGTAAAAGTTACTAAAAAAGACATTTTCACCAAAAAATTTATTCATATCTTTATTAAATATAATTTTCTATTTTCCTTAAATTTCATTTATTCTTTAGATTAAAGTAAAAACTATTAAAAAAGCAATTTTCATTAAAAAAAAATTTTTAATTTCTTCCAAGAACAAAATCAACTTCCTTAGTCTTTTTTAAATTTCTTTCTCTTCTTTTATTTCTTCATATAAAAAAATAAAAACTACTAAGAAAGAAATTTACATGAGAAAGAAGGTTTTTCATTTCTTGCATGAGCAAAACTTCTGTTGTTTTTTCTTTAAATTTCATTTTCTTCTTTTATTTCATTTTATTCTTTATTTAAATAAAAACTGGAAACTACTAAAAAAAGAAATTCTCATGGAAAAGTTTTTATTTTTAATTTCTTCATTGAAAAAACTTTAATTATCTCTTTCAAGTTTTCTATCAAATGAATTCCTGCCACACATGTAATGCAATTTTGATTTAATTCACATAGCGTTTCATCCTAAAGGCTTTAATTTCACAATTTGAACTTGAAGGACTACGTTGATTGAAACTTCAATCATTCTGGATAAAAAAAAATATAGAGTTTGACTAATGCCAAATTGAATTTGGCTGTTAGCTATTCTAATTTTTTTTGTCAATTATCCAAACTTTGCAGAATATTTAAAACATTTTGAATTTACCACATTTGCAAAGGCCAAAACTTTGAGAATTATCCAAACTAAGGCCTTCAAAATAGACAAGGAAAACTACCAAACTAAAGAGTCAATTGAAAAGATTAGTTCATGGTTTTATTGGGTTTCTGCATTGAGGAAAGAATCTGAGTTTATGCACATATTTGACCCGTTTGAGTATTTATACACATAATTCAGTTGGGTTAGACCGCTTAATTAATTATTGGTCGTGTATATCTCGAGAAATCCTACCAATTACTTGACAAGTCTAGTAGTTGATATTTGACCAATGATATCCCTTTAAATAAAATTATAAAATCCACTAATTTTAGGTTAAATATAACTCAAATAAAATTGTGAAGTTCTTATCCGTGTCCAATTAACGATATTTCATTAGTCAAAAAATAAGTACCATAATCAATTCCACTATGATAAAATTTCTAGGTATAACTCCAACAAAAAGCATATGCTACCTGTTGTCGTCGTTGTTATTATTATTATTATTATTACTATTGTTCACAATTGTAAAGTTCGAAAGTACCCTTTGTTTGGATAGTGAATTATTTGTCAAAATTTATTTACTAATATCATCAATATATTTTTTTAATCATCTTTTTTTTTTCTCACATACATTATATCAAAAAATCATATTATATAACCTTATCAACTAAGGACAATATATGCAAATTTATAAATTAGTTTTAAGATTTTTAAAACGTAATTATCTTGTATCACGTCTTCAAATATTTTAGAACTTGAAGTCTTCGTAATTTTCAACTTGTGAACACTTTGAAACTTAAAATTTATCGTATTCGAAACGAATAGAACCTCTACCAGAGTGCTTTCCTATTTTTCTTCTATTGAGCAAATTACTAATGATCCCCTAATCCAAATATGCAATGGTAATAACAAGGTTTACAAAACTGATTTCCTTTTTTTTTTTTTTTTTTCAAATCGCACTTTAACTCATACGATAAACTTTTAGTTTACAAAACTGGAAATAAGCCCTGTTTGACAAGTGAGTTTTTTGGATGTTTGTCTAAAATTTTATTGTAACTTACCGTAGAAGTTTTTAAAAAAATTTTTGAAATGTGTGTTTTTTGAATATTTTGAAGTGTATAGTTTAAAATTTTTGAGAAGTTTTTTGAGATTATTATAGCTAAAGTTTTTAAAAAACTTGTAGCAGACAAACTTGGCAAAAAACTTATCTGCCAAACAAAAAATCGTTTCCAACAATGTTTGGATATCAAATTTTTTTCAAATAATATTTCACTTGCATTATAAATACGTTTCCCTTCCAACTTTTTTATATTTCTACCTATCTTTTTATCTAGCTGGAATACTCCCTGTGTTGACAAAAAAAAAATTTATCCTTTTATCTCACATATTATATCATAAAAAGTATATAATAATTATTTTAAATAATATCCTATCCATATTCCTTGGACATCCTGATTCGTGACCCAAGTGATAACAAAATCCTTTTGACCAACGGGACGCTGTGTAGAGGCTTGTCAAAGCAAAGGTACCGTATTTGTTTCCTGTATCGTTATATGAATGCCCGAAACCGTGAGCCACAAAAATAAAATCAAATTCATAAATATAAATTTTTTCGCACCATGTCATCCTCTCCTGCATGCTCTTCTGCTTTTATTTTGAACTCTTCTGCAAGAATTCAAGTCCCAATCTCTAATTTCAGCTTCTACTTTCAGTCTTCCCTTGATTATAATCCTAATTCTAGGTTCAAGAAATACAAAAATTGGGCTTTTTCCAGAAATTTCAGAGATAGATACCATCCCAGAAAATGTTTACACCAAGAAGACAAGAGTTCTCAGTTGTTATCTCCACAAGAAAAAACACCAAATGTTGTGGAAATTTCTTCAGATGACAAGAATATTGGAATTGGCAGCAGCCCATCAACCAGCTTTCTGTCTTTCCTCTGCCCTTTGCTCAAACTCTTCTCTGTAAGCTTTTCTTCAATCCCACTTTCATTTTTTTTTTTTTTTTTTCTTTTGAAGTTTTCGTTAGCATTTTTATTATCTGTCCATGTTTTTATTTTTCTGTGCATTTTAGTTGCTTAACAAGATGTTGATTTTGCTCCTTCTCGGTTAGTGAAGGATTATATTGCAAGAGGGCTAGAGAGGGTTAATAGTAGAAAATGTTAAAGATTTGGTTTTGCCTATATTTAAGAATAAGAATGATGTTAAGTAAGTGTGAAGAATTATATAGAATTCCATAAACAAAGAGGAATTTTAGGAACTTTTGGCCTGTTATTTGATGTTGTTCACCTGGTTAAGAAAGAGAGTAGAAGAGTCTATACTATGTGGTTACAATTCTCCTGTTTTGCATAGAGTTATTGACAAAAATCATTCAACCTTGTGGTGTAATGGGAATGCTTGGGATTCGGCAACGATTCTCGATGGAGGATCTATTACATATAAAACTTGAATAAGTTGTGGCCAGTTTTTCAACGGTGAATCCAGGTTAAGATATATGGATTAGAAATTGCATGATCCTAGTATTGAATCTTGTGTGCTTTTTGTGCCTCTATTGGTTGGAAGAGGTGCTTTTTTTTCCTTTTTTTTTTAATCCATTTGAGTGGTCATGGTAGGCGGATATGTCAGCACCAATTTGAATAACTAATTACCCCCTTAAATCTGATGACTTCTTGTTCGAAGATGGTACTTCTAAATGACAAATGTTCGCACACAGTCAATGTGATTTTAAAGAAACAAGATAGGCAGACCAAATTTGATCATCTAGTTGTTTGTTTGAATAGATTTACAAATCAATTTTTGTATGGCTTATGTCATTCCTCATTATTGCTCTAGCTTTTGCAGTTCTATTGAGTTCGAGACGTCTATGCAATGATGATATTTCATACCTATTCTATGATTAACAATTTGCATGGGTTTTGTTTAGTTCTTGAATATATGATTGAGAAATATTGCTCCATAAGTTATCACTTACAGAAGATATAGCAAATATGTATGAAATGAAGGTTTTGATAAGGCTTTTGTTGGACAGAAAACTGGCAAGGTTGAAATTGTATGGGATGAAAGGAGCACTAGCTACTTTGTTTTTCTTTAAGTATCTTGATGTCATTCTGGATGAGATTTGATTGTTTTTAAGTTGATTTATTGTTGGATGCCAACTGTTCTGCCTGGAGTCTTCGGCATTTAGCTCAAGAGGTGAAATCCAGGTTGTTGTGGAACATCTTTTCTTGTGTGTATTTTCCCTCATGTTGCAGCAATTTCTATCTCTGGTTGTCTATGCTTTTACTTTTTGTTTCCTTTTGTACTTATCTTACCTTAATTCTCCACTGTTTAATTCCTCACAGGGTGGAGACCCTTCTAAAGAAAGGAACTATTTTTTGGAGGTAACTTTGAACTGTACACTTAAGCATCTAGTGGTTTGAGGTATAAATTCAAAATAGTAATCTGATTCACTCAAAAAAAAGAAAAAGAAAAAGAGAATGACTCAGTTAAAATGTTGATCAGTTTCTTTCAATTCTTTCTTTTGCAATTGAGATATTTTCTTTGATATTTTATTGCTGTCCTTTAAACATATTCCCAGCAAAGAGAGTAGCTGAAGAAAAGAAGTAACTAAAAAAAATGGAGGTGAAGATTTTAATAGGAAGAATAACAAATATTTGTGTTTCCATGTGTCCAGTCATCTTGCATTTCTCTGTGCCTTATGGGTTTGAAAAGAATTAAACAACATAAAATAGAATTCTGAAAACTTTGAGGCTGGGTATGCAAACAATATTTATGAGCTCAAGATGATTAATTTGTATGAAGATTAGTATTAATCCCAGTCAAGTAAATTCTGTTTTAGATGATCTTACAAATTTAACTCATTGACGCCCTCAACGTGGATTGTGTTCAGCTTATTGTTTTGTTACTACTAGTACATTAGGTCTTCGATGGAAGGTACATGTAAGCTGAAAAGATAATGCCCTTTATTTATCCTTTTTTTTTTTTGGTTTCTTTGACATCATTGCATAGTATAATTTGAAGTGTTAAATGTTTCAGTTGTTTGATGATAGTCTGCAACCTCATTTTGGAAATAAGATTTCCGAGCTTAAATTCTGCATTAATTGTTCTTAGAGATTTCCATGGAAGGATTAGGCATAGTTTTTAATTTAAGGTGACATAGAAAAATCCCTTTGTTGATCCATTTCTTTGATAACATCTCATTGTAAAATTTGATGTGCTAAATTCTTGGACTATGCTTGTTATCAAAGAAGCTTGGTTAAGAACTTTACTTTTCATGCTCGTAATTCATCATACTGGGGCAGTGACTTAGGAACATTTTATGTATCTTGAACATCATATACTCTGCATGAGATAATTCAAGGAACATATTTTGAAGTTGGTTATGCTTAGCTTCCTTGCATATCTAGCCAATTTATCATGAAGAATTTGCTCCATGGATAGCTATATTACTCCTAGATGCAGGGCAATTGAAAGTACGCCTAGAATAGCTTCACATTTCCACTTGCCTATGAATACTTTCCTTTTCCTTAATTCCATTTCTCAATTACAGGAAGCAATGTCTTCCTTGTCTACTCTAGCAAGGTTTCCTTGGGGGTCAAGATCACTAATCGAAGATAGTCAAACAATTAATAGTGTTGATCCTCCTATTCGTTTACAACTCTTTGAATTCGGTGAGCTTCATGCTTATTATGCCACTTTTCTGCATACACCTAACATTTCTTTCGATAATCTGTCTTCGAACTGTTTTTTGATAAGAATATTGCATGAATATTCTGCTCAATTTGGATATGGCTGAAGAGAAAATTTTAAAGATCCAATTAGCTAAACGAGAGTAGTAATGATATTTAACTCCTTGTAGTCTGAAGTCTCAAAGAGAATTGCAGGCGCTTCTTTAATGTTTAGTACTAATGGAAACGTCAAAGTTTTTTAACTGTTTCATTTTGATGTTAGACTTTAAAACTTCACTTTATATTGTTCTTACAATCTCCAAGCTTTTCTTCCAAATTATTTAGTGGAGAATTAACTTCTCAAGTTGTTGAAAATTAATATAATTAACTCTTTTAAAAAGAAAAGGGAAAATTGAAAAAACAGGATGGTTGCTCTCTGAAGGGAATGCTTTTTTCTCCTATTTTACAAAGACTTAAATTAATGCATTTCAAGGAAGCTTTGTTTACTTATTCCCAGCAAAGCGACTTGCTTTCTGCTAAGGCTAGGTAGAGTAGTTCTTCAATTGGTGTTCGTCGTACAATCTATTTTGCAAATGGCTAAAGTGTATAGCAATTGCATGCAGAAGCATGCCCATTCTGCCGGAGGGTTCGAGAGGCTATAACTGAGCTTGATTTATCTGTAGAGGTAAATCCCGTTGTTCCTTGACATGATTGATTTTTTTTAATCTGATTCTTTGTTAAAATATACTTGATTTTCTGACTTTCTATTTATATTTTAAATGCGTGCAAGTTGGTGGAAAGGATATCTGGGTTATGTACTAATCGTCGTGTCTTTTCATCACAAAATCTTACCATACTTTTTTGGATTAATCTTCTATACACTAACAGTGTATACACTTTCACCATTGGATGCATGACACGAAATCCAAATTTGAATTTGAAACCCAATTTTCGCATATGTGTCGTGTATCCAACCGGAGTAGTATATACACTGTTAAGATATATAAAATTTACTCTACTTTTTTTGCATAGCTAATCAACATCTTACACAATATTGTGGATATTTTTCAATTTAGGATGTATCTTTAAATCTATTTTGCATCTTTATGTCTTCACATTTTCAACTACTAGATTATTAAGAGCTGCAATTTCATATTAACTTTTTATATTACTTGAACTATAAATATTACCACTGTTTCCTGATTTCTCTGTATTTCCAGATCTATCCGTGTCCTAAAGGTTCAGTAAGACACAGGGAAGTGGTCAGGAGACTTGGTGGTAAAGAGCAGTATGTTTTATTTTGTTATTGTACAGCATCTTTATCCCCTTTGTCTTCATTCTGACCCCTGGTAGTAATATCCTGCAAAATGATGCTGTAGTAGATCTGTCTTTTCTAAGCTACAATAGAAAGGTTATTGAGTAATAAACTCTTACCCACTTCCATATTTGGCTGGATGTGTTTCATGGTTCCAGAAATAGGTGGCACAGAACATCCATTTCAAGGACCTTTTTCCTCCACTAGCCTATTAAAACTAACAGCTCTGTCAAAAAGTTAAGCTATTAATATAGATTCTCTCTACCTTATGATCTAAAATATTTTCATTTTTTGTTGACTAGTACCATTCTGCCTAATGCACATTGTTGTTTACTTGTTTAGTAGTTGTTTGGCTTCATGTGTGCATTAAAAGTTCCTGGACTAGTACAACTATGCATGTTTAGCTATTAATCCAATATAATATCTCAGCTCTGTGCTAAATTGATCTTTCCTATCATCGAAGTACCAAGCTAATGATAACATAAGCTTCATGCAAATTCTAGAGGGACTTCTGCTTAATTTATAAAAAAAATTGCTTTAATTGTCTTCCATGTCTTCTCTTATTATTGAAAGATGTAATATTTTACTGTTTGCTGCAGGTTTCCTTTCCTGATTGACCCAAATAGTGAAATTCAGCTGTATGAGAGCAGTAAGTGCGATATTGGACTTTGGATTTCTTTTGGCATGAACTTAGTGATGTATTCTTGATATGATTTGGCTCGTTATGAACAACACAAATAAGTAATTTTTTTATAATTTCACGTGTTCTGGTTTTCCAGTTGATCAGTTTTCTGCTTTTATGTGCTGAGAACTTGCTTTCACCTGGAAGGCTCCTATATATTTCCTAGTAACAATCATAGGCATTACTAATAGAAGATCTTCCCATTTCTTGAAATCTATTTGGATTTTGAGGGCAAGCATTTTACATGCCTTTCAAGTTACTTTCGTAAATCCATGTACAAGGAGATCAGTGCTGAGCATATTTCATTCATGTAGATCACTGAACAGTATATTTGTGATTGACTATAATAAAAATGATTTGCAAGGTCTAATCTTACCATCCATCCCACTAAATCAAGATGTTGGATGCTATAACTAGTATTATTTAATATTTATATCCTCTAATAAATGACCAAAATACTATTTTCCTACGAATCAGGTTCCGTTTATGTCAGTCAAAATCCTGGTAGTGTTGTTTGTTTCTTTTGCACTCTCTTGTGGTAGTCAAAGCAGTGAACTACATGGCAGTGGAATTGAGGAAGCATGAATTTATTATTACAAGAATAAAGATTGAGTGGTTAGTGCTATTTTCTGTTCTTTCTGGAAACTGACGGTGTTGTAGCTTGAAGCTAGACATCTGAGGCTGTTTAAAACAGTAATCATTTGTGACTAGGCCTTGAATTCATTAATAAAAGATAAAATCTGTGAGTTTTTCTTTTGTATTCCAGTAGTAAAATGTGTGAAGGCACTTTGCTTCCAGTACTGCAACCTTTCCAAGTGAATATTAAAGGAATGCTGGTTGATTTTAGTTAGTCATATTGCATCATTTTTCCATTGAAAACCTGCAAAAAATTCATGCTAAACAGGGATATTTTCTTCTGATGTTAAAGGAACAACTTTATTAGTTTCTTTAGTTTGTTGCAGTATTTATTAAACCCTGATGAACAGCCTTTTCTTGGATCAGGAAGGATTGGCCTTATTATTAGTCTTGAGTTATAGGCTACATTCCCCAAACCCCCAAAGCAGGGGCATCCAGAATTCATAATTAGTGATGCTCCACTGTTGATTTTCTTTGGGGAGTTTTTATGGCAAATGTTCTTCTTTTTAATGGATGGTAGTTACCGATTATGCAACCTATACTAATCTTTAGCAACTGCATGGAGGCTGGCAATGCCCTTGAGAAACTGATAAAATTTAGAATACTGTGGAATGCTCAGCTGTCTGGAACTGCAAATGATACTTTTCCTTTGGACTACTTGTTACCATTTGTTGAGTATTTGTAATTTTCTGTGAGGTACCTGCATATAGTGTATGTTTATGAGTTTGTGATTGCATTTTAGTGTGTCGATGTTTGTCTACACTGTACTTTGTCTCAAAAAATCAAGTTTAGCAAATGTATGATAGTGCTTGGAGTTTTCCTGATAATAATTCTATTTATGGTATAGTTTTTTGGTTAAATAGTTTTGACAATACATGTAGTGTAGTTGTGCTTCTTACATAGTTCTATTGTAATTGATAATGAGCTTGCATCTGCTGATTGTTGTGCTTCTCGTGTGTTATTGTTCAACTGCTAGTTGTTGCCACTAGATTCATCTAATGAGTCTTTTATAAATCAAGATGTGGTTGATGATTATACCAAAGTTTATTATCAGAATCATGCATGCAGTCTATTCAATTGTCTACATAGGATATGAATTTCATAAAACAGTGGTTTTTACTATTACCTACTGAAAACAGCAAACATGTGAATGGAATAAGGAAAAGAGATCGGAGTATTGCTTTAAATTTAAAGAAATCTTTTTACCTCCCACTTAGATAAATGAAGTATAGGAATTTAGCCAGTTTTTGTGATGATGTGCTAATTGATTTCTCTGATTAAAGTAGCTCGTGAATCTGTCTTAACACTTTTGACAAGAGTTCTATTGGAATTCGCATCCCAACAAAGATTTTAGTTAGGGGATCTAGTTCTCTAGGCTTAGTTTTACCTTCTAAAAAGCTCAAGAGATTCCTGAATTAGATTCTCTTAGATATGTATTGGCCATCATTGATTTAGATGAGTATAAACTTACATGCTATTTTCTTTATCAGGTGATATCGTAAAGTACTTGTTTCAGAAATATGGCAAAGGACGTAGCCCCTCAACTGGCCTTTTGGAAAGGTAGTAATAGTGTAGTTCTCTTGCTCGAATTGTAACTTCTGGATATATATATGTAGCAAAATCTGTCATAGAGTCTCCTGTTATTGTAGACACTGGGAACTTGTGGTGATGGCAATATGTGATAGTGTTTTGCTAATACCAGTCATTTATGTTCAATTAATTGGATGATGGACTGAACACTTGCAATGGCCTAGCATTAATTGAATTTTTTGTATACATGCTTTCTGCTAATACATGCATTTGTGCTGCATGAATCCAAACCTCAAACTGCAGTCGTAAAGCTAAATGTGCAAGAAAATTCCCTAACTGAATTATGTCAAGATTGATTTCGATATTTACTTGGAGAATTGGTGCCAATATTTATGTAGTATATTTCTTCTAGCTGATAATGCATGTTTGCTTATCATGAACAAAAGTTGTGCTCAGATTATTGCTAACGTCATGAGCACGTGTTGCGGAATTTTCACAACTGTGAACTATATTCTCTTTTCTTGATTTTCCCAGCGAATGAGTGACCTTACATTATGCAGCACAATAATCACAGGCTGGATGCCAACCTTACTTCGAGCAGGCCGAGGAATGACTTTGTGGGAGAAATCTAGAAAAGAAGCGCCAATAAAAATGTTGGAGCTTTTCTCATATGAAAACAATCCGGTAAGAAAAGCCCTTCTAAAATGTCATTCAACCAAAATGAATATGCAAACCATTTACTGAACTATTGAGAAAGATATGTTAACACTTCTTATCCTTCTTGACATGGTTATATGGAATTGCTTTTGCTATAAGTGCAATATAAAGCAATGATAGTAGCAATGCATTTGGAAGTATTCGCAACCTTAACATGTTGGGAATTGCTCCTGCAGTTAGATTTTGACAGATGCATAACGGCTTCCTGCTATAGTATCCTTCAAGCTGTACTTACTGTATAATGGTTCAAAAGCCATATTTGAGGCAGAATTTGCAGCCTTGCCCCCTGCAGGTTGCTGATCCCATAAATTGAATCCATGGCCACTTAAGTCAAAATGAAGCCATCTTACAGTTCTACCAAGCAGGCCCTTTATTTGAGAGACCCTAGATAATCCAGTCAAACAGTCCTCAAAAAGCTATAGTAGCATGAATAACATTGCCACTCAAAATGATTAATTTATCTTCCATCTTCCTCTTTTCAGTATGCTCGGATAGTACGTGAAGCACTTTGCGAGTTGGAGCTTCCATACATACTTCAGAATGTGGCTAAGGGGTCAAAGAGGGCTCCCTTACTTGTCGAAATATCTGGATCAAAAGAGGTATGCTTTGGATATTATTCATTTATGTGCTGGTGAGAACTTGTAAGTTAACTATTCTGGCTTTGTAGTCAAATGTGTGAATTTTCACCATAACAATGAAAAGAAATCACACTTACCAGTATTATTAACATGTATTTTAACTTGTTCCAGGGATTTTGTCATGAACCTTGTTTACATTCTGCTTCCACCTTTATGATGTTATATTTTGGCAGTGACTATACTAAATTGAACTGCTACCTGCTCGTGTCTCTTTATTGGGATGCTGCAAAGTATTAGATACACCTCTTGCATGTTGCATGTTGGAGTATGAAATGGATCTTTGAGCTGAAAAACATTTTGCAGGTGCCTTACCTTGTTGATCATAACACTGGTCAGCAAATTGGTGATTACAAGAGGATTATCCCATACTTGTTTGAGACATATTCTGCTGTCAACATGTAGCGTCAAAGTTAACAATCTATGGGATGAAAAGATGACGATCAAAGTGGTGCATTGACAATGCTTTTGTAATTTCTGAGGAGCAAAATCGAAGTGCCAATGGCTACTGAATCTTCATCTGAAGTGCTTCATGATCATTATTATCATTGCTTTGATCTTACCTTCTCTGTTTCAGTACCCGAAAAAATCCTGACATAGAACATTAATAAACGGGTACCGAGTGCCTTCAACTACTTGATTGTCATATCATCATCGTATTTTATTTTCTTGGAAAAGCAACATTAATAGTTCTTTTGCTCAAAATGTGATGTATCTGTGACATTTTCTAGTGAAAATATGGTTGGAAACATATTCAGAGAACAAAAAGGTACGTTTTGGATTTGTGAAGGACTAGAATGCTTTTATTCGTATGCGAGAGGCTAAAATTGAACTTCGATAAAAATGTGAGGGACCATAGGTTTTGTTTCCTTATTTTCTTTCGAAGTTAGTTTTCTAGGAAAGGCTGGCGAAATTTTTTGATTAGTCGTTTCAAAAGTGGTAAGGTTTATCTTTGCAATGGCAAAAGAAACTACATTTGAAAGCTTGAAATTTCTATTTGTTCAAAATTGCGATATTGTCTTGTCTATTATTTCTTGGCTAAGAGCTACGTCTGAGTACCGAACTCAAACTACGTCAAGGGACTCGCTTACATTTTCTGTTTTCAAGATACACAATGGAGACTAATTCGACAAGTCTAATAGTTGGTATATGATTAATAATATAAATATGAAAAATTTAAATTATCTTGTTTTGGTTCAAGGGGAGACTTGAAATTTTACACCCTGGAAAAAAACGAGCTCAAAATGTTGCGGTCTCCTGACTAATGTCCTTACTGGTTAAGTTGAGTCTTGACTTAGAGAGGAAAAAACGTAGGCTTTGGGGACAATTTTTTTAAATTTCATTTACATGATGTAGAATTTGTGTTGAGTTTTATGTGTATCTTGTTTGCATTTTAACTATATGTGACTAAACAGATTGAAACAAAACACTAAGGCTTTATTCGTTTGATGGGAAAGTCATACAAGAAAGTGTATTATGGGAAAAGCGAAGTGAAATGAGGTAAAGGAAAAGGAAACTAAATTTCCTGCATGTGTTAGATTAACAAGAAAATGATGAAAGAAAATACAAATTCTTGTGTTTGTTTATCTACAAAGTTACGAAAAAATTAGCTAGTGTGCTCGTTAATTGAAATATTTTATATTGAATTTCTTCTTTTTTTTGGTATTTAAAATATATAAAAATATGTAATAAATATAAAGTTTTGCATATTGAAAGAGTTGTTTACCTCAAATTTAGTCACATTCTTTAATAGTAAGTTGGTATATAAAGACACAGATACATGTATTATATATATATATGGGCATGTAATGTGTGTGTGTATATAATTTGTTTGTATATGAGTTATTTCACAAATATATAGACATAAAAAAGAGTATAAAGTGTAAAAGAAAAAAACAAATATCATATAAATCCAACAAATTACTTATTTATTAATGGAATAAAATAAGAATAAAATTTCCATTTTTGATGGTTGTGATGGAATATGCTTTCCATCGATTGCGCCTACAGCATTATATGAATTTCATAAATGGGTTAGTTACTAGGTCCCTAATTGCATTAAATACGCAAAGACCACTCCACTCTTTGGTAAATATCAATAGTAATATTTCGGAAATTAATTATGAATAAGGGTGAAAATTTTATTATCATAAATCACTGGACGAATCTCCAATCCATGTAAATCTTTGGATGTACTTGGTTTTGGCATCTAGGACATATAAGATATTTTCCAAACTCACAAAAACCGGTAGGACTTCATGAATGTTCTTGCATATAGTCTTGGGGGAATGCTGAAACCATTCAACTAGGCAAACGCATTTGTTATATATGACTTTACATCACTGAGGTCATGGACACTGTCTCTAGAGGTGGCAAAATGGGCGGGATGAGCGGGATTTGCTTGGGTTTGTGATGGAATCGGGTCATATGGCTTTGGGCCCAATCTTACCCATTTGTATTTTGGGACTAAGTTGGGCGGGATCACTTTGGGATGGGTTTAGATTGATCCCGCCCAATACCCAAATCTATTTTCTACATATTTTTTTCCTTTAATTCATTTTTATTTTTTATATAATTTTAATATTTTTGATTTATTAAATTTTTTTTAATTTTATTAAATAAACATGCAAGTGCTTTATACTCAGGATTCCCATCAAAAATTGGATTAACAAATAAAGGAAAAAATAGATATACAGTCATATTCCAACATATATCAAGATGGCCAAGGTACTTAAGGTATTGAATATTTATTCTCATCATTGTCCAAAGATGACAGGTCTAAATTGACTGAAATGTTGAAAATTCTTGTGGATAATGACTAGAAAAACTACTAGATTATATTCTCTAGTATGACTACAAAAATTGTTAAAGATAATTTTTGAATCTAAGACTCCGTTTGGATTGGCTATTTTTTCAAAAAATAAGTTTTTCAAATACAATGTTACAGTAATATACAATAACTCAAAAAACATCCCATCCATATTAGTATATCAAATATTTCAAAAAAATTTTATAGTAAAAATTTTTCATATACACTGCTATAATAAAATATTTCAAAAATACCCCCCAAAAATAGTTAAACCAAACAGAGCCCTTGTTATTTGAGCCCAATGGGTACCCAAGTATTTCCCAAGTATTCCCATCAATTAATGGGTACAATTGGGATTTGTCCCATTTTAAACCCAATATCAAAATCCAATACCCATCCCGCCCAAAGTCCCCATGGGCATGGGTAACCCATTGGGACTTGGGACAAATTGCCACCTCTAACTGTCTCTTCTATTTGGACTCTTTTTTTGGGTATTGTGGGACATATCCTCCACTTATTAGAATTTCACAGAAGCGAATGAAAGAGAGCAAATGAAAGAGTCTACCGTGACTCGACAGTTCTCAAGTACCCTCGTTGGATGACCATGAGTTACTTCTTGTACATAATCTCATCCCCGTAACATGCTATTTCTATATGGTAGTGGCAATATATAATCCATTGCCCATTCAACAACAGGGTTGAGCAATACAATAATTGCCCACTGTGGTAGTTGCCCATCCTCCTCCTCCTCGTCATCATTTTTAATGATGTTCCATGTATTCGAGATACCAGCCATGTTTATGCTTCCACAATCTAGGGAACCTACACCATTACTTTAATCATCGACTTCAGAGTACCCTCTAGAGGCACAAGATTCATTGCTTTAACATCTATCCAAATTTCATAGGACAAATGGCATTGAAAAGAGAGTTGGTTATGACGAATTTACCTCCAAAGGGATATTGTTACACGTGCTTAGAAAAGCCTCCATCATCAACCTTCAATTCACTTGATAGATGCCTGACTCCTTCCTATAACAAGGGTTACAATTTATAAGCAATTGATGCATATTACCATTGTTAAAGGCTGCAACATAACAGCAGAGTTGCTTGGATTTTAGTATGCCTACATTGGGCTTTATTTGTCCATTATCCATGAGTGGATGCAACTGGGAACAGAAATTGGGGAGCAAAGACTATCAAATTTATTTCTCCAGGCACCAATGTTATATGCATTTTCGGGGAATGATGTACCAATCAAATCAAAGGCCTTACATTTGTGCATGCATTAGACTGTGCAATAGTTTGGCATTCCTATTTTGCCGACATCAATTGCTCCCACCTATATCTTAAATTGATACATCTCAAATATTACCAAACTCAGCTACTGTTACTAGCACTTTACCACATCACAAGCTTTTCAATTCCAATAGTCAGGCTTATTTTAAAAATCAATTTGGTTTGTGAAAAATTTTTTAACAAGTTTCTTCTCAAAAACAAAAAAACAAAAAACAAAAAACCTTTCATGGTTGGTTGGTGGAAAATTTTTTTAATGAGTTTCTGCTTAAACGAAAATAATTTCCTATACATTTATGTGTGTGTGCGCGCATGCTCATGCACCTCCAACGATATATTCTACTAATTATCAAGTAATATATTGGTAATAAATAATAAAATGTCATATTGCAAGTTGCAAGAGACACTTCTTTTTACAAACCAAACTAGGAATATAGAGAAAAGTGCACAAGGGCGTCCACTTTGCATCAAAGTACACATGACAATCACAAAATGGTGTCCAACTGCCGAATGCCTACGAAAGATGTACATATTAGTGCTACATTGGAAAATGTCTTACCACTTGTAGGCTCCCACGGAGTGATCACGAAGGATGCACATGTGGACTACAATACTTCAAATGCCCGGGATGTAGCTAGTCTTTTGGGAGTTTTAGGTCCATAATAGTATGAGCCCAATAGTCCTAAAAGCTTTTGTCAAATTGAAGGAATACGTGACACCACCTTTCACTCTTTTCTATCTCTTTCATGCATGCAATGCCAAAGTTCTAAGGGATTTTGTTTCAACAAGTAGTGTCCATATACCTTTAAGGTAGCAACACACCATTCGTTACATCTTTGATTTTCTTTAAGCTTCATCTGTGACAACTTATTGATGTTGGTAGCTGCATCTCTTAGGGCATCCCCGATTTTTTCAGACGGGATCCACTATCCATTATGTCTGTCCACCTTACTGTCCAATGCAAAATTATGTAGTTCCACTTACTAACGCTGCTGATGTGGCACTTGACTTAACTTCAGACGTTTGGCTGCCATACGCTTCTTCTTCTTCTTCTTCTTTGTTTTTTTTTCCCAGAAACACCATTTAATTTAGATTACTACAACGACAGTTTCCTACTTTCATCTCTGGCAATCCATTATCAATTGCATCAACTGAAAGAAAGACTAGCATGTCTCTATGGAAAATCATGCTTTGGTCTATATATTTTTTCTGTAGCATATATCCAATTCATTTGCAATTATATGGTTATGTGCTTGGATTCATACTTTGGGTCAATTTCAATATTTTATGGAAAAGAATTCAATGTTCATGCGAAAGAATTCTAAGCATTGGTGGACTCCAATGTAAAACAGGTATGTGGTAATTATTTTTTTAAGCCTTATCCCAGCCCTTGTAAAAGTTGTCTCACCATCTGTTTAATATTATGTCTCTAAGAAATTCTCATAACTTGCCTTATTCATTTTCCATGAAGTTTTGTCTTTTTCTCTTATCCTTGTTATCTATTATTTTTTCTAGAATTTGTCCGGTTAAACACAAGTGAAATAAAGAGTGAAGTTTTGTAAAGTTGATATAACCTAATTTATTACATATACTCTAATTTTTTAGTTGCATGATTATGTTTTCTATTAGATAGTACATTAATAATTCTCTTTGACCAAAATGTGCTTCAATATTACTATATTTTGGTTACTGTTGCTTAAAAGTTTACTTTCTGGTTTCATGGAATGAATTACTAATCATTGTACTTCTGTTTTGTTGGCTATTAGATCTCTACCTTCAAATTTTACCACCGGTAATAAAAAGGATGGGTGAGAACCTTCTCTAGTGAAAGAGAAAAGTCAGGAAGAGAGTGCAAGGAGTGGATGATAATAGTCTATGATCTCTCAAGCTCAGCTGTTGCAGCTACCTCAATGATCACTCCCCTTTGTTCTGTCCCCCAATTCTGATCGAGTTCTCAATCAAGTCCCAGGGCTTGGCTCATCCTCCAGCCTAATGAAAAAGGGCGGACATTTTTGCATTGACAATGTAAGGAAAGATTCAGTTCTGAGTTTACTGTTGCTCGTTTGAGGATTTGTCATGGGATCAAGTGTAGAAGCTGAAGGGAAAGTGGGCAAATCAATAGTTCAAGTAGGGGTACAACATGTAACCCGCATGGCCAATGCAGCCTTGTTTTTTACACTTTCACCTGCCAAAGACCTCAGTATGGATGCTTGTCGCCTTTTTTCACATAAGCTCAAGAAAGAGCTTTGCCCAGATGATCAAGACTCACTCTCATAAGAACTTTCCTAACACCAAATTCAATTCTTTTTTCTTTTGATGCAGATGATAACCTTCGGTTTTTGCTAGACCTCGATTTGAGCATGGAAGGTGCCTTTTTTTCAATAAAACCAAAAGACTATTTTTCTTACTCAATCCTCACATTTTTGGAGAAAAACGATACCACTTTGCTCTTCATTCTGCGAGACTCTAACTGTGTCAAACCAATCTTGCTCACTTTTTAGTGATATTAACTTCCTTCAAAAATTAACTATATCTTTGTTTATTTTGACGGTTTGGTCCACTTAATCTTGTATATTTATAGTACCTGAGGGTTGTCTCTCATTACAGAACTAAGTATTGTGTGCATTGCAGATTGACATTGTAAAAGAATGAGTTAAATGTTTGATACAATAATCATATTTATTGATTCTTTACAGCTTGTTATAACCTAATTATTTGCAGTTTTCTTTCTCTCCCTCCCTTCACTATTCTTGATTTCTTTCAATTATTGTCTCGCCAATTTATATCTTGTACATCTTTTGAAACATTGAGATATCTACTAAGTTGATAGCATTCCCTGAACATTGTTGGGATTTTGACAATGTATTGCCAGTTCACTAGAAGTGTCATGAAATTTTTTTTCAACAACCTATAATGAAATGATAAAAATATATAAATTTAAACTTAAAACAAAGCATTAAAGATTTCAAATACAAAAGAATATTTAAAAAAAAAAAAGATGAGACCTTAGTATTTGATGATAATGGTGGTCCTGAGGTTGTAACTTTTGCTCCACTTTGACTTTTATTTGTTGATTTCCTCTTCTTTGAGACCTTTTCTAAACTACTTCTCAACCTTTTACTAGAAGTAGTGTTTGCCTTAGCTTTGATCCATTTGATTTTGCTACCACTTTCTTCACCAATAGATTCCTCAGATTGGCTCATGGGATTAGTAGTTGCACTTGATTTTTGAGAGGTCACTTCATCTTGTAATTTTGCATCCACCACTTCAAGCATTTTAAGAAGACTATTTTTTGCAATTTTGTATGTTTCCTTTGTTTCTGCTGCTCGTGTAGTTAATTGAACATATATTTTGAACAATTCTCTATACCACATGCTTGAGATCTAAATTGTTGGTGTCAATAGTAGAATTTTCATCTCCAAAAAATCCAGTTTCTGCTTTGCGTGTCCATTTCTTTAATATGTATTCACTTGGAATCTTGATAATATTTCTCATCGTAAAAACTTTCAAAATATGAGAACAAAAAATTCCAGTAAATTGAAATTTTCTACAACTGCAATCAAACTTGTCATTTAACAAGTCATGAAGAACAGTATGATAGTAACTTTTTCCAAAAAGTGTTATCTCATACTTTCTCACAGATTCAACTTCACCACAATCATGAAATTTAGCATCTAAAGACTTGCACCATTCAGTTTGAAAACACTTGAAAGTTTCAGGCGTGTAGATATTTGCTGCATGTTTCAAGAGCTCATAAGGATACTGTAATGCTAAAAAGCTTATATTTGCCCTAAAATTAGCTTTTAACTCTTCATAATGGCGATCTTCAAGTAGCCTCTAAAAATGATTAAAAAACTCAAGAAAATTGTGTTTATAATTCACATACCTTTTGAGGACACCATTCATACTCTTCACTTCTTTGAGTTGTCGTCATGTCTGCACAAAAAAATTGGTGTCCATATATTAATGCCCACTTCTCCTTTATTGCGAATAATCGTTTTAACCAGTCATTATTTTGAAGATTGTATTTTTTTGACATTCTGTTCCATTCTATGACAAAATCTTCTTCTTCCTCGAAATCATATATGCATGTACTAAAATCATGAGTAAAACTTTTAAATTCAATAAAAACACTACTCAAATGAATGGCAGCATTCTGATAAATATGCCAAATACAAAGGCGGTAATGTGTGTTAGGTCATTTAGAAGCTAATGTCTTAGCCATTGCTGCATCTTGGTCTGTGAGAATTGTCATAGGCTTTTTCCCAGACATAGCTTTAGTAGAAGTATCAAATAACTACTCAAAAGTCATTGAAGTTTCGTCACGTAACAATGCAACACCAAAAATAGTAGTTTGCTTATGATGGTTCACACCCACAAATAATACAATTGGTCGGCCTTCTTTATTTTTCCTGTAAGTTGTGTCAACGCAGATAACATCTCCAAAATTTGCATAATCTACTTTCATCTTTTCATCAGACCAAAATATGTTAGTTATTAGATCATTTTCATCAACCTGTATCGCATACAAAAAATTAGGGTCCTCAAATTGCATTTTTTGTAAATACTTACGGACCCCTCCTGTATCCCCTATCTTCACATCTCTTATACTCTTAGAACGCAAATAATTTTTATAATCTTCAAGAATAAAATCTACATTCTTTCATCCACCAGCTTGCCTAGCCATAAGCTCATGAGCTACTTTTGGTGCAATCCCGACATAATGCGCCATTTCAATGTCAGTAGCTAAGTTAGAAGTAATACTCCTGTGGCTTCTATGCAGATGAGTTTTATTTGGACTTGAAAGGTAATGATTATGCACTGCCACAAATTCAATCACACAAAACTTGCCAGTTTGGCGACTATTAACTTTCATTTGTGCCAAACAATCACATCTTGTTTTTGGGGTTTTCACGCTACCATCTCTCGTTTATCTTTTTCCCGTTTTTCTTCAGCGCTGCAACAAAATGTCCTAGCAATCAATTTGCCATAATTGTCATTGTGGCTTTTACTTTTTCTAATACCAAATCCAACTAGTTTGGCATATGCCAAATAGTATTGTCAAGCCTGATCTTTAATTTCAAACTCCATGCCTGTATGTGGAATCGTTTCATTAGGGATAGATGAGTGGATTTTATTCAAGTCCTTAACAGAGTTGAGCCTAGTCATCTCCTCAATGTCATGTTTGTTGCTTTCATTAACAATGTCAAAGTCCTCCTCTTGCTCTTTGAATTCTTCAAAGTGTAATTGACAGCAAGGTAAAGGTTTGCTTCCTATATAACTTGAGTTTAAAGCCTAATATATATAACAATTTATTTTTTTCTTAATATTCAAAAGTGCAAGAAAAATTTACATATCATTTGGGCAATAGTAGGTTTATGGTCCAACTCAAGTAATTAAATGTTCTTTAAGAACCATATTGAACCATTAGATGCGCTAAAATTTCCAAGCTATATATCTAATGTCAAAAAAATGTTTAATGAATTTTCTCCGATCCTAGATTTGATAGATTATAATGGCTAGTATCTTATGCATGAAAATCCATATTTAGAAGTTAGAACCCAAAGATGTAACTTAAGTATTCACTAACATGCATGACACCATTTGATATTTAGAACAAGTACGCACATCCTTTATTTAGATTCTAGTACCACTATTACAAAAACCATGCATTATAACTTCCAACAAAATTGTACGCTGCTTTTCTGAACATAATCATAAAAGAAATGTTCAATCCCAAGACCAAATAAAGACAATTGATATATTATCAAATCCCAGTTTATAGCCCATAATATAACAATTAGTTTGACAAGTCAGGTTGAATATGAGCATTTGTTCAAGCACTTATTATAAACAATAAAAAGAAAAATATTTAAGGGACAAAGCAATTGTATAGATGAACATTATTTTTTCTTACTATCGACAAAAGAAGTTACAAATCTTCTTGACACTCGAGTCTCTACCTTAATAATAAGGTTCCCAAAATTGTTTGCTTTCACTTACACCAAAAAGAAAAAAGAATTGTTTTGTTGAAGAACTTCCTTCATCTTCTAGGTAGAAAACAGTAGTAATAGGTTTTGAAAATTGTAACGGTAGCAATAGTGTTTTGGGAATTGTAACTAAGTTGTGTAAACAGAGGAAATCGAAAAAAAAATGAAAAAGAAGCATAAGGCAGCCAAACATCTGAAGTTTTGTTATGTGCCACATCAACAATATTAGTAAGTGGAACTACGTAGTTTTGCATTGGACAGGAAAGTGGACAAACATAATGGATAGAGGATCCCGTTTGCAATTTTTTATAGTGCTCCTAGACCCATCTTTTGAAAAAGTCCCCAAACTCAAAGCCAATCTCTTACTAGGTTTGGCTTGAACAAATTTTACTTCAACGCCACGTACAATAGTATGCACATTTTCACCCTAATAGTCAGGGCTGGTTCCAACTGCTTTTGCCTTTCCCCTATGGCTTGATGTAGCAAATGCCTTTGCCATGCCTGCTCTTTTCATGCTCATAATAGTAGCTCCAAAAAATTCTCCTACTCCCTAATAGTAGGTTAATTATCTGCCTTATATCTTAGGAACAAAAAAGTGAGTTAAACTTTGAAAAACTTTTGACTTACTTAGATGGTAACAGCTATTAATAGTATTTACAAATAAAGTTATGAGAAAGCATTCAATAGTCTGCTTAAAGCCAGCCATGAAATACAGAATGGACATGAAAAATGTGGGATATACAACATGTGCTACCATGTCACATAATGTACTACAGGATTCCAATAGACTGAATTAGTGGTAATATCTCCATTTCTAAGTTCGAAAGTAATTAACGAAGAGAGTGGCATAGAATATGTTGTTCAAGAAAGGGAATAGTCTATTCTTGTGAATCAAAATATGTCAATCAAGAGTGCTTACAAGTCTAAGATATGGTCTTCTCTTCCTTTGTCAGTGACTACATTGCTAGCTTTACTTCATTTTCTCACATTAAAGCTTGACTTCCAGCTGCGGGAAATCGAACATATTGGATCAAAATCTGGATTTGATTCGAATTGTCATGGTTCTATTCAAGCTAGAATAACGGCTAATTTCTCAGAATATACCCAAAAAAAAAAATCCGTCAAATGTATGTCTGACAAGGGACTGGTACAAAACTATAACTGCTGTGCTGACTGGGCACGGCAGGAAACATTTATTTTTTTAATCGCTACTACCTACAGCGCCTGCAATTTTTTTTTTAAAAAAAGTCAGCCGCTACCGTGCTGACTGTGCATGGTAGCGGAGTCAGCACGGTAGCGGTCGACAATTACAAAAATTGTCAATCGCAACCGTGCATAGTCAGCACGGTAGCGGCTGACTTTTTATCGAGAGGAATTTCGAGGAAGAAAAAAAGCAATAAAAGAGATTCCTTCTTACGCCCCCTTGCCTTTTAATTGATTAGGGGAAGCCCTACTCTTTAAAGCTGCTCCGTTGAGAAGATAAACTGATCATCAACCCTTTGAGAAATATACCTTTATTTACACTTGCCATATTATCTTATTCGGAGGGCTATCGGCATTGGGCGAGCGAAAAAAAAAATTTATAGGATGGGCATACATTCACGCATATGTAGGCACTCCATGTATTTGCTGATAATGCAGTTGAATATAAGTTATAGACTGCGTGATTTTGTGGCTTTGCAAGTTTCCATCAATAAATGATTAATTTTTGTTTTTGAAATAGACAACAAAACTAACACTAGTTTTTGTTTGGTTTTATCTCTAAATTAGTAAACCATTATCAAATTGCTCTTTTTTTTTTTCCTTTCTTTTATTTTGGATATACTTAAACTAACTAATATATATATTTTTAAAAAGACTCTCACTTAGGGGTCAGTTTCTTAGAATATAGCTAGAAAAACAATGTCAACTGTGCACAGCTCTGATATAATCCCCGTGTAAAACTATATCTACATTATTATGATTTTTATCTATAGCATGCTATGGATTAATTTGTTAAAAGAAAATTTATAAAAGCTTGTTTTAAGAGTTAAATTATTAAAAAATAACATTTTAAAAGTTAAATATCTTACATTAGTAAGCATGTTTTATTGAATATATTTTACAAACATTTATTTTTCCAAAAATATTATATTTTTTGTGAACATTTGTCTTAATCATCTGTTTATTTTATGTACATTACATTATTATAGAATATCCCCTTTTGATTGAGCACTAGATATGAGAGGATTTTGAAGGTTTAAAATCAGCAGATAGGGGGTTTAAATCTTACAAAAAAATAATACGGCATTGCGATTTTTATTCATTTTTGTTTGGTACGAAGCGAAAGGAATGTCATTTATTATTACATTAGATATCAATGGATGCAAAATAAGAAATCTATCTTGATTTTTTCTTTAAAATTCTAACTAAAACAGTAAAATAGAAATCTGCCTTGATTAGCGCTTTAGAATTTTTTTATTTTTCTCTTCAACTACCAAACTGATAAAAAACACTTTATCAATATTGTAAATGGGCAGTTTATTTATAAAAATCTTATAAATAATATTTATAAGTATTATAAATAATACGAATCCATATCTTCATGTTTGCGATATGAACATATTTGTATTTATAGCTATTCAACTAATATTAAGTTTGGAATAACAAGTGACGTAATAAAAAATTTATGCCTGGCATTTAATGTTTAGGAATGCAAGGAGATAGGCAGGATTTTACAATTTTGCATTTAAGGTTCAGGGTTTAAGTAATTAGGGTTTAGGAAAAAAATAAAATTAAACGTAGATGAAATTTAAACTTAAGGAAAGTACCATTCAAATGATAACTACCTAACACGTATAACTATTAACAAAGTCAATGTTTAGGTCGCATGTTACCCTTATTCTTGCCCTTACCCTTACCATCATCATGCAGCGTTGTGGAAGGGCAGCAAAATCTCTTCGATTTTTCGTCTTTGACGCTCACAAAGAACGACACCAGGATGATTTGGATAACCACGGGGCGACGTATCATCCCTGGAAGCACTATCAAGGTCAACGTCAGCCGTCGGAGACGAATCGGAAGTATCACTAGTTCTATAATCGTTCGTGGAACGAAAGGTGACAAAATCTCTTATTGATACATGATCGGATGTATAATTTGGTTGACCGGATGATGGCAAGATCGATGGCTGTCCGAAACTGTAATAATCAAGAAGTTCTAACGATGAATAAGTACCTCCCGTTCCACTAAGAAAACTAAATATGGGGTGCAAGGCCGCAGCGGAAGAAGAGTCTGCTGTCATGTTACCTTCATATGGAGGTAACTGTGATGAAGATGCAAATCTTGCATCAAATCCATGAATGTCTGCAATTGACGTCCGTGGTGCAACAATTAGAGGAAATTGTTGCGACAGTATTCCTAGTTCATCAATGGTCATCGACGCCGGCGGTGGTATAAACATGTCCCAGATGCATGAAAGTGTGCAGCCATCCCTGCATTCATATCCGGCACAGGTGAATATTCGAATGGAGTGAATACTGAATCGGAAGCGTGTACGGATGATAAGTATCCATCCCCGTGATATGAACGTTAGATTCAACAACGGTTGACTCATCGTGTAAACCATGTCTCGAATGTCTACCACGACTAGATGATGGTCCTGTTTGAAATGGAACACGTCGCACTGGTGTCTAAAATGGAACATTTGATGCCGAAAAATGCCCAGAATCGAATGGATCGGACTCTCCTACAACCATACGATCAAAACGTCGGAGATATTGTATCGATCCATATGCCCCATCCATGATAGTCAACAGAGGTGGATATGCCTGGTCCCCGATATCATCAACATTGACGGCGTCCTGTGTCTGCTGACCAATGCACTGCATAGCACCCATCTGTAACAACAAAAAAGTGATACAGTTATGAAAAATAATTGTTTAACGCACAAGAAAAAATGTTGACAATGACTGAAGTTGCAAGTAAATGTATACCAAATACTCAAATTGTCCAGAAACTCCATGAAGCATTTTGCCCATCTGTGAATTCTGGTGGATAAGGTTCGAAATATACAGAATAATGTGCTCGTGATATCATTTGAGATGATCATTTGATGATCTGAATATATTAGCAAGCTAGCCTGTGACCTCCGCATTAGCGCGAGCATTCCAATATTTTATCCACCCCCTGTGAAATTGGGTCCAATTCCTTCCAGGATAGTCAGACAGATCGAGCTGATGAAACCCGTTCGAATTTGTGTCAACTCGTTTTAGAACATTTTGAACTAGTTCAAACTGACGCATGACACGATCTGGACAGTGAAACTCAATAATGTGTTAAAATACGATGGAAATTTTGGCCTGCCAAATGCGCTCGCCGTGTCTGCAGTATCGTGGTAGTGCGGCCAATCTTTCATCGCTGTACGGCATCCATACGAACTGTCATAAGAAAAAATTATTTATTTATTTTCACAAGAATGAGGTATATTAGCAAATTATAACTGACGCTATAACATATAAAATACCTCATCCATACGTAGCAATGCAATATGCTCGTGATAATAGCTGTGGGGTCGACCGGACGGATCCACTCCTGTACGTTTGACTGTCCATCTCCCACCTATCGAAAATTTACCGGCCTCATGCGCAGGAAACATTTCGGATCTAATACAGGGAATCCGTTCTCATGCCCATATTTGGAGCAATAGGTAAGGACTACCTGTTGTAGTAGTAGTAGCACGTGAAACATGACACATACATGTGTACAAACATGCTACTGTCGCTGACTCCCAACTGTACTCCCCCATCGCATCCAAATCTCGAACATAATCTAACCAATTCAAACTAACAAGATTTTCGCATGAATCTGTGAATAGTAACCCATCCAACAAAATTAATATGTACATGTAAGCATACTGCTGAACCAATTCATCAGGAGCATCCGGCGCTAGTGGCACACTCAACCGTCTGTGCATAGAAGATATCTTCAGACGGCCATGATTTAACATGGTATCTTCCGGCCAAAATTCTAAAATTTCGTGCACCAACTGTTTACGCTGTTGTAGAGTTCGCCTAATGTAATTCAATGTAACGGGACGCCCATCCATCCGTAGACCCCATGGAATCTCGACATCTTGCAAAGTTATGGTCGACTCGCCCATAACAGGAAGATGAAAGGTGTGCGTCTCCTGTCTCCAGCGTTTAACCAGGGCTGTGACGACTCTATGGTCTACAGTAAGATATCCAACCATTCGAACACTCCGAAATCCTGCGTGATCAATATAATGCGCCACTCGTGGATCCAAATTGCATAGAGGCTGAAAGAATTTTTTGTCACATCTTCTAACATCAAGATCTACACCAATGCCATTGAAAACTACCACGGACCTATACTGGGACTGTAAATACAATACATTATCGTCAATCGGTCCCTAATGTGCGGGTGCCGAGGAGCCGATATTTCAACTCTCCATTAACCTGCATGAAAAATATTATTCAAAGAATTATTCATATATAATGTATCGGATTTAACTGCTAGCGTCTACTATAAGAGAGTTTGGTAACATATATTATGATGCATGTTGATTTAGTATAATATAGGTAACAAATCATAGGTATTTATCTCAAATTTGTTGTTGAGACAGGAATATGAATAAAAAATATTATATAATCACAATTTTATATACTAAAAATTACAAATCAACAGGGTTCGACACAACAGTTACTACACGCGTTACTTATAAAAATAACCACTGAATGGACAATTAGGAGCAGTGTGCCCAGGTTGTAAACAATTAGTACAACGACGCGGTGCATCAGGACATCTTCGGTCCATTTCATTCCTGATTCTACTGGTCTTCAACGGTCCCGTACCTTTCTACTTCAGGCGATCAGCTAACAGACTTAGTCTCAACTCTATTACGAGCCAATATTTCGGGTCCCTCAACGGGTTGAAAGAACTCTCAAATGTGGCTTGGTACGCATCAAATGTATACTCCGGCGCGACAAGTGACATTGGATTAATGTCACACCTAAAATATGCTGCAATCGCATGCGAACATGGGAATCGTAGTTCTCTCCATTTTTCGCATGTACACGATCGATTCCCAATATCAACGGTTTGAGTATTACCACCTACATGAATTTGGCGATATGCAGTGGTTATGCAATAAATTTCACGCCTATGATTGAACACTTGCACCGAGTGCGCTCTGCCCTTTCGCTCATTTTCAACATATTTCTCCCATCCATACAGTGGCAAATGGTATACTTGATCCCACGCCATCTTATGATTTTTCATAAACAAATCAACTGTTTGGTTGAAGGTGTATCGAATCAATGCAGTGATAGGGAGGAAGCGACTTTCTCGCAGTAAATTATTGAAGCACTCGACCATGTTTGTTGTTGCATAACCCCAACGATACCCTCAATCCTTACATATGACCCACTGCTCCGGTCTAACGGATCCACCAGTTAGCCATGTGTATGTCTCGGGGTTTAAACTAAAAATGACATCCATGAATTTCTCGTACTTGCGAGTCTGATTTGCTTTTTCAGCAGCCCACATGAGACTCTTTAACCTACAATATATTTGTTATTACTTAATATTCGGATCAAACTAACCACCAAATATGATTTGAATAGTTACTCTTACGAGTAACTATATTTGACACAAACGCAAATTATCTTTCATTTCTAAATTTCTAAGTGAAATTACTGCGAACATGAACCAGGCAGAATCGATGGACCCCCAATGGCTCTTTCCACTCATCTAACCACCGCATGGCATGGATGATCCCATGATGTCGTCTGAGATCACGTATACATTTTGTACATCTCCACATACGTGTATGCGCAATAATCTCATGAACCAACTCCAATTTCGATTATTCTCCTCATCTACTAATACAAATGCTAGAGGGAACATATGATTACATGCATCATACCCAATAGCTACTAGTAGTTTTCCCCAATATGGCCCCTTTAAGAATGTACCGTCCACACAAATGACTGATTTTAGGTGATGGAATGCTTGGATAGCAGAAGCAAATGCCCAAAATACATAGTCAAAGATCGTCTGCGACTCCGTACTTAATGGATAATAATCCCAAATAACAATTGTCCCAGGGTTGGACAATTGGAGTTCCTGTACCCTGTACATATGTTGGAAATTGTGATATAGATATCGGCTAATCACCATAAATAATATCAATTGCCCGACGTCTAGCGTACCAAACTTTTTTGTATGACACATCGACATGAAACTCATTTTTCACAGAAGTCTAAATTTCGTTGATTTTGTATAGCGGACCATTGATAATGTGGGGAATAATGTGTTGGGCAATTAAATCTGCACTCAATCCCCGATGGTTATTGGTATTGGACACACGGACACATGTATGCTTGTCCACATGTGTAACAATCATCCACATTTTGTGGGAGACGCGTAGAGTTGCACGAAGTTGCCAATTGCATGGGGTATGCAGTTTCGGACTCTACAGTGCACGTACCAAGTCGTAGGTGTGCTAGTCTTAACTTTAAACTCTCTATTCTTCTTTATGGACCATAATTTAACTGCTCGCTTTACATGCTCTTTCGTCTTGAACAGTTGGTCCAACTCCAAATCCTTCATGCGCTCATTCCAGAACTTTAACTTTTCGACTTCTCGAGTATCGAGAGGGTCAAATTGCAATACAGCATCAACTCCGATTTCATAACGCAATGTGGGACCTTCACTTCCACACCAGGGTTTCGTAAATGTCGTTGGATGTTGAATTTGGGTGGAATGAACATGATGTGCATCATCTTGGTTGTCGTCACTACCAGAATTGTCATCATCCGATTCTGGTTCGGAATCAACTTCGACATCAATTAAATTAATATTGGTATGGATAAGAGGATCTACCATTGAGGAAGTGGGGATGACCACAGCATGTGCCTTGATAGTTGACTTATACATACTTAGTCGACTACTAGTACCTGGACGATCAATGTCTCTGCAACGGATGTTGCCTGTTCATCGCCTTGTTCGGGACGGGAGATTATCGACCGTCTCTACTTGGGTAAGCTGACTTTAAAGGAGATTCGAAATGTCAAATAAATGAGAAGGTGGGTCGGTCCCAATATTACATAGAACAGAAATCCCACTTCTAATTTCAAATTTCTGACTATCATTACCACCATAATCCAATACGTTATCCACTTCAACATAAATTTCAGTCGCATGTCCACTACCAGATTTTAGGTAGTACATACCAGCAACTCCATTATCATTAACCAAAGGCATCGCACCAAAAAATCTATTTTGGAGGCAATTTCGAAATATCAAATTTATCATTTGCCTATCCGATCTAAACCCATTACATTGTATACTCTGTCTAACAATTCATCATATTCCACCACTTCTGTCAAGAAGAGAACATTTTTTGGCATAGGTGGATCATAGAAAACTGAGCCTCCAGCGTATACAATTTTTCCTCCCCAATATAGTTGAATTACCAGACGATTATCCTTCGACATATTATCCCTAATTTAGATGTAATAGACAAGGTGTTATAAACTGTTTAATCATCATAATATATTTACATGCTTGCTTACAGCATGTTATGCATACTCAAATTAACAATACGCATTAAATGCTGCTTGATTGTAAATAAATTTAATAAATCTAGATAAACACGAGCCAACTAACGTAAATCAATACCATACAAAACACCCGTGAAATTTTCATACGAAACTCTTAACCGTTACTAACTACAGCAATAATTACTTTTTAACTGTATTTAGGATTATTTATATTGCCCATATAATTGGTTATCATTATCACAAGTAACGAGTAAATTGATTACATCTTTATTCATTTACGTATAATCTTAAAAATAATCCATTTTATTATATTTTTAAACAATCTGAGTAAACTAAAATTTAACCATAATTCTAAATATATTCTATTACATTTGTTTTTAAATTAATCTTACTAAACTAAATTATAACCATAAACCTAAATATATTCCATTACATTAGTTTTTAAAATATATGATGAGTAACTAAATTTTAACCATAATCCTAAACATATTCCATTACATTAGTTTTTAAAATATATAATGAGTAAACTAAATTTTAACCATAATCCTAAATATATTCCATTACATTAGTTTTTAAAATATATAATGAGTAAACCAAATTTTAACCATAATCCTAAATATATTCCATTACATTAGTTTTTAAAATAATCTGAGTAAACTAACATCATTATTCATTGATTTACTAATTTTGTATTGTATTCATGGCATGATTTTTGAATTACAGTTTGTTATATTATTAATCCATTAATAGATGCATAACTTTAAGTTAATTACGGTTGATAGTTGTTACTTTTGAAGAAAAAGGATGCATGTATTCCGATAAGCACGAATTAATTATTATAGTATTTCTATATGTTTCATATAATTTTATTTAATTATTTCTTGACAACACTATATATACTAGTTAAAAACGCGTTAATTATTAACTACATTAACTAATCATAAATTATTCTAACTAATCACACAACAAATGTCATAAAACTTTTTTTTACCACCTCAATTTCATAAAATTTTCATGAATAAAAGTATAAATAAATTATTATACAAGAATCTGTTAATATAGCACAACAACAACACACTATTGTAGAAAACATGTCTAATTAATATAATTTTAAAATAATATAATATAAAATTCACTTACATATATAATATAAATGTTTAACTAATATAATATAAGTAATGTAATTAATAACTAATTGCATAATAATGTAATGACTATAATTACGTAAATAATAACTTAAATTACTAACCTCTACCAAGATGGCCGTACTATAACAAAGTGACGCTTTTATCACCGCAATTGATCAGCACGGCGGCCTTACATAACACGGCGATAGCAACAGTTGCTCACCGATGTGGCCTCAACTTTGACTTCAACAGTAAATCTGCTGTCCTGTTCCAATTTAGAATATTATCCATAAATCAGTCCCAATTTTTTAGAACCAACTAATAAAATTTTAGTTATAACCACCTTAATTAATTTACATTATCATCCATCAACAAATTACCTGACCTTGTAATGCCCACCCAAAAATTTTTCAAGCTGTCTAACAAAGTTTCGGAAGGCTAATAACGAGAGAGAAATACAGCTACTAAGTTTCAGAAGCTGCCTAACAAAGTTTCATAAGTGCTGCTACGAAAGAGTGTGCGGACTCCTCCTTACTCTCAACACAGACGAAATAAAGAGGAAAGCTGAGAAAAAACAAAGAGCAAGCGTTCTGGAAGGCTGAGAGCTTGCTGAGAGCGAGAGGAAAGTAGAGTAAAAGAGAGAAATGAGAAATGAGAAATGAGAGGGCCGGACGATACATTTGTTTTAGGCCATTTTATAGTATTTTCCAACCAAATCTAGCCGTTCAACTGAACGGCTAGCTATTTTTTTTTAAAAAAACTCACCACTACCGTGTCCAGTCAGTACGATAGTGGTGGAACCAAATCACATGGCTCTCTATCAAAGGGTATCATAGTCAAAGGTTGTCACGATGACAACCTTTGAAAAAACAGGTGAGATTCCTGACCAAAAGGTGACATGTGAGATTCCTGACTAAATGTCACGGCTTTTTTTTTATAGATGTTGCCTGCTACTGTGCACAGTCAGCACGGTAGCAAGCCCGATTTTTTTAAAAAAAATTTTGCCGCCTGTTGCCGTGCACAGTTAGCACGGCAGCCAGGGCAATTAAAAAAATAAATGTTTCCTACCGTGTCCAGTCAGCACAGCAAGTATAGTTTTGTGCATTACCCTTGTCAGACATACATTTGACGGAATTTTTTTTTGGGTATATTCTGAGAAATTAGCCTAGAATAACTTTTGGAATAAAGCCCTAAAGAGGGAGGAAAAGCCGTTCAGTTTGTAGGGTTTGACATTGAAAAAGTCGTTTGCCTTACAGCGAATCTGGCCTTAGTTAGAAAGAATAGGTTGGAACTCTTGTTACATCGTATGACATTATAGTTAGAGAATGAACATATAAGAAGAGTTTTTAGGAACTTTCCAAAGGATCTCTTTTGCGGGATTGCAGAAATAAAGTATGCAAGAAAGTAAACTATCCTTTTAAGGGAAGTCGAACATGCCAATCCTTTGATCTGCGCTGGGAGCCTATGCTAGGAAGTAATAGAACAACTAATTATATTTGGATTTCTGATATTAGAGAATCTTATCCTCCATGTGACGGCACTCGTTCCATAGCTTGCAACAACCTAGTTGAGGAAAATGTTGACAAAAGCCATAGAAAAGAGGGAAATTGTAAGTCTTAAAATAGTTGCACAGCCTAAGGCCTTGTTTGGATTGTTATTTTTAGGATTTTTTTGTAGAAAAATGTACTGTAACGATTTGATGTATGTGAGATAAAGGTTATTGAAAAACATGTTCACAAAAAACGTAAAAAATTTTTTTAGAAAATCACAATCCAAACAAGGCCTTAGGCTTCCTGTATACATCCCTAACAACTTGTCATAGATAAAGCTTCCTTAAAGTTATGGAAATTATTTAGTGGAAATTAAAGTAACGGAAAACTTGAGCTCAGCTACTGTATTACTGCCTAAGAGGGGCTTATTTAATGGAGTGTAAAATGGATAAAGTAAAGGCTATGACAGTTAAATTAATCGCAAAGTTGGTCTCGTCTTACAATTACTAAGAAATCATACTTTAACGAGATTGAGGTATTAAAATAAGGGCTACTCACTGACCAATGCACTTTCAAGGTCCTTTTTTGCCCAAGGTAAGACTTGTGAATTAAGAATAATTGAATTGGGAAGTAGGGAGAGAGGCAAAGATACATGTGATGAGAGATTAGACAAAATGCGAAAAAATAGCGTTCAAAAGGAGAAGATTGAGAGTTGAAGATAGACCTACACAGAGTTATTTGTAGGTTAGAGATGTAATTTTATAATTGTAGTATAAAATTTTTCTTATTTCATGAGAGACTCATATTTTGAATTCAACTAAGAATATTATTATTTAATATGTGTTCATGGTATTTCAAATTCAGTATTTAGGTTATGGGCAATTACTTTCAAGAAATTAGAGAAAAAGAGAAAAAGGGAAAAATGGTCATTGAACATTTTGCTACTGTTGTTCAAATATCTTTTATGCATAACAAGTTTCTTATTTAGCTACTATTTCCTTTATTTGATCTTTTTTAATCCCTAAAGTAATGAAGTTGCTTTGATACTTAAGAGCCTATTTGACACCCCAATTTTTAAGCATGTTTTCATTAGACAAGATTTTTTGTTAACTTTATCTATAGTAACTCTAAAAAACATCACAAATTTTTTAAAATACATATCCGAAAATATTTAAAGCTATACACTCATTTCTCTTTTCTATCATTACCTCTTAACTATTTCCATTTTCATCGCTACTTGACATTGGTGTCGACGCACCACTTCTTCTTTTTCTTTTTTTTTTTCTCTCTTTTCCTCTCCTTCTTTCTTCTCCTCCCTTTTTCCACACCTACTTCCTCTCCTCCTTCCCTCCTGCCACTCCCTCTCCTCTTCATCCTTTATCCTCCCTCCATCCCCCGCGACCCCCTAGCTTCCTTCCCTGTTGGATCTAGACCAGATATAGCTGAAGAGAGGAGAAAATGGAGGAAGAGAAAAAGAGCGAAAAAAATGTGGAAAGTGGTGGTAGCTGGTGGTTGGTGATGGTGTTCGGTGCTTGGAATAGTGGCAATGGCAAGAAAGAGGAAAAGGAGAGGAAAAAAAAGAAAAAAATAAAAAGAAAGGAAAGAAGGAAAAGTAAAGGAAAAAAAATTTAAAATTTCTCCACAAAAGATTTTCCCAAAGTCTACCATAAGTTATAGTAAAATTTTATATAAATGACCAAAAAATACACCATCCAAATGGGGCCTAAGTTTCTATCTTGACTACTTACAAACTTTGTTTAGATTAATTATTATTTTATTGTTCTAAAGCATTACGACTTTATTACATATTTTCTATTGCATGTAAAATTATATTTATTTATTTGAACAAAAGGTTATACTTTTTACATACTTTGTACTAAACTAGGCATATTTCATATTATCGAGCAATCTATGCCTCCTAACGTAGAAATAAATATGCAAGTCGGAGCAATAAAGGTGACATAACCATTTAGCTTTGCTATTGTTAGTCTATGTTATCATCATCGTCTTCATCATAAGCATTGCCAACTACAGTTCTGTTAATGTGCAACTAAAGTTTTAAGGTATGGGTGGGTGCTACTACGGGGGACTTTTCAGTCAGGGCTACGTAGGATGCCATTAGACAGAAACGGAGCATCTCACGTATGGATAAATTTGTTTGGGGCAGTAGGATCCCTCTCAAGATTTCTTTCTTCGTCTGGAAGTTGACTCGGGGATGGGTGCCCTTGGAGGTGGTCCTGGAGAGGAGAGGCTTCTCTATGAACTCTCGTTGTTCTTGCTGTCAGGCTGCGGAAGAGTCCATCCTACAAGTGTTTGTGACTGGTCCGGTAGCGAAGGAGGTGTGGCGACATTTTCGGAGACGATTTGGGATTCTGGACGACCCTTCCTCATCTGTCTCAGTCACGCTCCTTTCATGGTTTTACTCGACGTCTAGGGTGGCTTTGGGACATACACGCACTATTATTCCATTACTAGTGTTATGGTTCCTATGGAAGAGGAGGAATAAAGCACGATATGAAGGAATTCCTTCTTCGGCACGAGATGTGGTTTTCATGGTGGAGCAGTTTGTCAAACAGCTGGGGAGGGCTGGGATACTATCAGGGGCCAATTTCAGGGGTGACCCGGAGGACCCTTGGGCCCGCTGGGCAGTACCTGGGCGGCTGAAGTGGAGAGCGTTGCCAGTCTCCTGGTCGCGACCTCCGTTGCAGTGGCTCACACTCAATACGGATGCTAGTGTCAGCCATGGTAGAGCTTATGGGGGAGGTTTGTTGCGTGACTCTAATGGCCGGCTAGTTTTCGCTTTCTACAAGGAGTTTGGGGAGCTGGATGTACTAACGGTAGAAAGCGCTTCACTGTTGTATGGGCTCCAACGGTGTTCGGATGGGCTTAAAGAGGGCCTGATGGTACAAGTCGACTCGGAAAGTCTAGTTCAATTGCTCAAGTCATCAGCTATAGCCAAGTGGCCACTCTGCAACACGATTAGAAGGATACGAGCGCTACTTCTCTTTTTTCGGCATCGGTCCAACACATATTTCGGGAGGCGAATTCCATTGCTGATATGCTATCTAAACTAAGGCTTCCATCAAAGTTGTTTTGTACCTCGCAAGATCAGCTTCCTGGGAGGATTCGTGTGGCTCTGAGCCTTGATAGTCGAGAGTTTTGCAATGTACGCAGGCAAGTGGACAACGAGTAGTCTCTCAGCGATTGGGGGGGTTTAGTGGTTTGTGTACTCGAACTCGTTATAATGTTGCTGCTTCTTAATAAAACTTGGGGCTGGCATCCCCACCCGCTGCGAGGGTTTTGCTTAAAAAAAAAAAAACTAAAGTTTTAAGGTTAGACTAAATACGTACAAGTTAAGAACTTCTATATTGTATATTAAGCAGAGGGATTTTGTTGCATAAATATTTTGGTGTCACTTTATTTAATTTAATGTAACTTTTGTTCTTCTAATTAACTCCCATGCCAATATCATTTTTGCTCTTGTGATTAACCTCCATGCCATTGCCCATGTATAATACTACTATAACCTATTGAAACTGCTTTAAAACACTCTAATTTACCACTATTACATTTGGTTATTGCTCACTGAGTCCAATAAACTATTTTTCCTAAAGGATTTTAATTACATAAAGATACATATTTTTCAATGATTGGGCATATACATCCATGGTTTTTTCTCATTTCTATTTTCAAAGTTATTTGAGGAATTTTAGATTTTGTTAGAAACTACAAATCATGATTTTAAGTAATACCATACAACAACAGGCGTATACAATTTTAAGTAAAATCAAATTTCTTTAAAATAATTCAACAAAATTATCAAAAAAGAAAATTCCACAAGTATTTTTGTAATTAGTTGCACAAAAATTAGGTGTGCTTATCACTAGTGAAAGTTTAAGGAGTAATTGCCTCAAGCAAAAGTAAGGGAAGCGTGTTAATTATACATAGCTAAAAGGACTTAATTACGTTACATCCAAAAAAATTAAGTACTAATTATGCTATTTCGCCATTTTAATTTTTACCAATCCCTCTAATTTCCACCCCAATCCCATGCATCCAACATCTCTACCTCTACCTACAAGTATCCAGCCATATCCTAAGTACCTAGACAGCAGGAACTAGACTAGAAGTTGGTTCATGTACTTGACTTGCTTCTAATCAGGTGGGAAGACAGAGGATAGTGCATCTCCAAAATTGAGGTCCTACCTCACAAACATTTGAACGCGCCTCCCCCCACTAGCCTTCAATTGAAATTTTCAAATCTCAAAAACAACTTAATTAAGAAACCAAAGGTCCCCACATCCCAAACATTTTACACTTGAATTCCCATATTTACTTGGTATACGTATTATCACCCCACATTTAATTCAATTTACATCAAATCACATGCTAAAAGAAAAAAGAAAGAAAGAGGGTCGATTCCAATTAGAAATAAAAAAAATAAAAAAATTTTCCGCTTTAAAATAAATAAACTTCCGTTCGTTCATATTATTTTTCATCATCGCCGGGTCGCTCCTCTCTCTCTCCCTAAAGCCTTTTTATTTTTATTTTTTTTTTGTTTTCAAAAGTTCAAAACATTTCCGTGTTTCTTCTTCTGCTTCTTCGCTTCTCCGGTCTCTCGCCGGAAACCCTTACTTGTTTCTCTCTCACCAAGTGATGCACTCGATCTAGGGTTTCTATCCCGATTGTTTTGGATAAGTGTATTTGATCGGATCTGGTTGGAGTTGCTCCAATCGAAGACTGAAGATTTGTTGATTTATTGGAGGGAGAGGAAATTGTTAAAGAAATTTGGATACAATGGACGCGATCGAGGAGTTGTCTCAGCTGTCAGACTCGATAAAGCAAGCGTCGGCCTTGTTAGCCGATGAGGATGTTGATGAAGCCACGTCGTCGTCGTCTAAACGGCCGTCCACTTTTCTCAATGTCGTTGCTCTCGGCAACACCGTACGTTGATGGTTTTGATGTTTAGATTTTTTGTACTTATTTGTGTGTGTGTGGTTTTTAGTCGGATAGATCTCTGGATTATAGCTAATCTTTGGATCTGAAATTGTGGTTTAATTTTTTGGAATTCCATGATTTTGTTTGATGTGTTAATTGTGGGATTCTCTTTTTTTTGCCCTTGTTTTGGGGATTATTGACTGCGATTCTTCTGTTTTAGAAGCTACGTTCTTGTGGGTACTGTATTGATAAAATAGCAGATCGAGTCTCAAAGAGATAGCGTATCATGAACATTGCGTAAGATTGTGCTTAAAAAGAATAAATTTGGCCTATTATAATTCAAGATAGAGTTTCCTACTTAATTGGAAGCTGATACTTTGTTGGCATTGTTACTATGTCTTTATGTTTATCTTTAAGCGCCTCAGTTCTGTAGTTGGAGAAGCATGACTATTTATGTTTATACACATATTTTTTCCGATTGAACTTGAGATGATAAGCTTAGCTAAAGGGAAGCATGATGGATAAGATAGCAATTGAACATGTGCTTGTCATACCCAGTGTGTTGTTACATTCATTTGTTTCGGTTGCTGATGGAAGTTAAATGTTTCGCTTAAGGTACATGTAGGCACATCATGTGTAGAATGAAAATCATGTGGACAAGTACATTTGTGATATAAATATGATACCTTAAATAGCCAAAAATAAATATGAAGAGAAAGTGGACTAATGACCCTGTAGGGAGGTTTACTTTTGTATATAGCCTTTTCCAAGAAGGGATGTGAATGTGCTGAAGTAACTGTCCTCCTGTAGTTTTGTTTTCCTTGCAATTCTGTAATCATTTGCGAATGAGTTTTTAAGTTGAAAGGTAAGGTGGAGGAACTAGAATGAGCACTTTTCTTGTAGATGCCACTTATATGCTTAGTGCTTCTGATCAAAATAAAGCTGTGGAGAAGTGATGATTGGATCTGGTTGCATATTTGCTTGTGTAGGAAATCATGGAACCCATAGTTTGTTTAGCAATTCAATGTAGAATCTATTTAAGCTTTAGATATATGCATCAGGACAAGCGCTTGATATAATTCACAAGCGCTTGATGGTGAGTACTTCTGACCAAATAAAGCTGAGGAGAAGTGATGATTGGATCTGATTGCATATTTGCTTGTGTAGGAAATCTTGGAACCCATTCTTCGTTTAGCAAGTCAATGTAGAATCTCTTTAAGCTTTAGATGCATGCATCAGGACAAGCACTTGGGATAATTGATAAATGCTTGATAGTAGTGACTTTTCCTTGAATGCTTTAATGAAGTGTACAATTTAGTCTGAATTTAATCTTTAACTAAGGAGTTTGTGAATAATCATCATTATATGTGTTAAGAATTCTAAAATGCTACAGCTATTAATGAATGTGTGGGGCAGCAACTGGGCATCTTAATTTCATTTTCTGTATTTCTAACTACATTGTCTGCAATAGGGAACAGCTGGTACATTTTGATGCTCTCAAGTTGTTTGCGGTCCTTAGGCAATTTGTTAATTTTGTATTGTCTTACACAATAAGCTTTAGCCCTCTAGGAAGAAACTAAGCCTGCAGTTTCTTACAACTATTTTGCTGGATGTAATATGTAATGGTAAGTCGTGTCATTGAGGTATGGATTATTTGGAATTATGCAAACCAAGTTCGTCGCTCCTGTTCCCTGAGGACCAATTGTCTTCTCAAAATCTAGTATGCTAGTTGTTGAGCTAGCTAATATCCTATCAAACAAACTAAATAACTTATACAAATGGTAACTAAAAGGAAAGAAACTTATATGTGGGGTATTATGCAGATGATAGAATTGCAAATTAGGTTTGCAGCTTGTGTTGATGAGTGATTTGACCTTTGGGGGGGGGGGTTGAAAGAATATAGGAGTCTATAATACTTGCCTGCGTGAAATGGAACTGGTTGGCTATATTTGTTAATGCTGCTGACAGAAGCAAGCCTTTCTGATGCACTTTTTTAATATAAAGCAAGGTGCATTCATCTAATGTGTGTTTACTTATGTTATTCTCTCTTGGTTAGGTCAATGATTTATGGTTACTAATTATGTATGCATTAATTCAGGGTTCAGGTAAATCGGCTGTGTTAAACAGTTTAATTGGACATCCGGCTTTGGTAAGTTGTTATTTGGAGTAGATTCTGTGCCTTTCCAGCTTTGAATTATCCAAATATATCTTTTTTCTGTAACTAATTCTGGTTTTTCTATTGACTATTGGTTATAGCCGACTGGTGAAGGTGGTGCTACTCGTGCTCCTATATGCATTGATTTGAAACGGGATGGTTCTTTGAACAGCAAATCGATAATTTTGCAGATTGACAGCAAATCTCAACCAGTTTCTGCAAGTGAGGCTTTTTCCAAAGATTTATGATGCAAATTTCTCTCCCTTCAAATTTATCTGAGGGAAAAAAAACTGAGTGTCTATATGTGGTTGTCTTATTTCATTGCCCCAATTTTAATTGATTACTTTTTGGCCCATTCTAGGTGCTCTTCGTCATTCTTTACAAGACAGACTGAGCAAAATTTCAAGTAAAAGTCGTGATGAGATATATTTGAAGCTTCGAACAAGCACAGGTTGGGTGAATGTCAAAATCCATTTGCATAAGGCCTCTTACTTCTTTAACATATAGCTAATCCAATATTGCTCTCTCTCTTTCTCTCTCACTTATTCTCTCTCGCATGTTGGAGTTGAACTTAACAAATACAAGCAGAATTTCTGCCTGTAATGTGTTTCTCTTGCCTTTGCAATTTGCAACATTCATTCAGAAGGTGCCACAACTTTTTTTTTTGGGCAATGCATGGTGTAAGATTCACTTCTCTTTTTTGCTTCTGGCATGCAGCTCCTTCATTGAAATTGATTGATTTGCCTGGAGTGGATAAGGGGAACCTTGATGACTCATTGGTGAGTATCTCCAACTGATTCATTTGACTTTGACACATGGCTTTCCCGAGTCACTAGAGTACAATTCTATCAGATATCTTTTCACAACCTTAAGTTACATTTTAAATTGCCTACCTATGAGAAACTTAATTTTTTGGTTCTTTCTTGCAGGGTGAATATGCTGAACGTAATGATGCCATCTTGCTTGTGGTAATACCTGCAGCACAGGCACCGGAAGTTGCCTCAACTAAAGCTGTCAGACTTGCGAAAGAATTTGATGGAGAATGTGTGTTTATTACTGAACCTGCTAGCCTTTTTGCAAAAATGGTTTTGATTATTTCCATTTCTTCAATGTTTTTGTTGTCTCTTTCTGAAGTAGTAGTAACGTTTGCTTGACGAATAGGTACAAGAACTGTTGGTGTCATTAGTAAAATAGATCAAGCAGCTTCAGATCCAAAAATCCTTGCTGCTGTTCAGGCTCTTTTGTTGGGTCAAGGACCACGGACTACAGCTGATATCCCCTGGGTTGCATTAATTGGTCAATCTGTGTCTATTGCCTCTGCTCAGTCAGGGAGTGCTGGAGTTGACAACTCATTGGAAACTGCCTGGCGTGCTGAGAGTGAGAGCCTTAAATCTTTATTGACTGGAGCCCCTCAAAGCAAGCTTGGTAGATTAGCTTTGGTAGAGACTTTAGCTCACCAGATTCGCAGTCGGATGAGAGTCAGGCTTCCTAATCTCCTCCAAGGGTATGCCTTCTCTTTCTGGTTGCTAAAGGTTCTTGACAGCCACTCTGTGGTTTCTGGAAGATTTTTCTGTCTACCATCTAAGTTAGACGAATGATAGATTTCTTTTATGGCATGGGTTTTCAATATTCTTTTATGTATGTACTCCTTTCTTATTTGCCTTCTTCTAAATTTGGCCTTTGGAGAAAAATCATAACATATTATATAAATGGATTTTGAGGCTGCATTAGTATTCCTGTGGCATTTTTATGAGTTCAGATGCACACTACAGAACTCTCTCTCTTTTAACAAGATTGTGTTTTTTATGAGTTCAGATGTACACTGCATTAATATTCTCTTTTAGCAATGTGCTTAAGTACTTTATATCTTCTACCACTCATGCAGCCTTCAAGGAAAGTCTCAAGTTGTACAGGATGAATTGGTAAGGCTTGGGGAACAGATGGTTGATAGTGCTGAAGGTACCAGGGCCTTGGCTTTGGAGCTTTGCCGTGAATTTGAGGACAAGTTTCTCCAGCATATTACAAGTGGAGAGGTGAGTGCATGGCAGAATTTTGGGTATACACAAGCACGAACATAAACAATTGCATTTATTCTGATTTTTTTTTCCCTTTAGGGTGCATTTTTATGCTTTGTATTTTTCTGGAATGTAAGTGGTATAAATTTTTCACCCATCTTGGAGAAATTTAATTTAATAATACTGGCTAGATTATAAGCTTATTTATTGAACAGCCTTTCATTTCTCAGCGATTAAAGATTTGAACCTGGGTCCATGCTGAAAGCTTTTGAGAACCAAATTCTTGCATGTCTATCTTCTTTTTTGTGCTATGATGTAACTGCACTTGGATGCCGAGAACACCACCTCTGTTGATGATCTTAACCTTAGTTTTTTGTAGTTTTCTGCTTTAAAATTACCCTGCCCAGTGTACAGATCAGATCTGGGAAGAATCACGGCTCATGCAAAGACATCATAAAAGAGGATCTAGTTTCTGCCAACAACTTGAGACAAATTCTAGGACCGTTCAATTGCAAACAAAATGCTATGTAATATGCTGGCAAGAGGTCTTCATGTTTATGAGTCTGTTAGAATACCTACTGAAGTGATGTCTAGATAAGAATGTGAAGCTGCTTGAGCGAACTTTAGGACACCTGTCTTTATAGCTTAAATTAAGGCTGTTATAATTTTAGGACAATGGTACCTTTCTGATGTGATTAACATAAATTATGCAACATATTGATGGTAAGGATGGTTGAGAATTATTTTTACATCAGATCCTGTAGCTTGTGGGGTGTGTTTTAGTTTAGCTTTTCTATTCTTTCTTCTTGGAGATAGGGATATGAGATGTTTTATTATTCACTGGTTTAAGTGTGAACACTAAGTACATAGAGGAGCGAAGAACTGTAAGATCTTGCTGTGGTGAAATTTTCTTTTTGAATTTGGGGGAGATTAGGAACTAGGGAATGGTTATTAGACAAGATTTTCGAGAAAGATGTAATATATGACTTCTTAAAGTCTTGGTCCAAGGCTATGATTTTAATGGTCATTAAGCATTATTTATCTGTGCATGAGCCAACTTGAAAATGACAAATGGTGAATATGCTCCATAGAATTTACTTGTTTTTAACGAAGCAATCCATCAAGTAATATGCCAATTATTTTGTATGTCTTCATGCTGTGGTACTGGATAATTGTAAAAAGCAAATAATTCATAAGTTTTACAAGTAAAGTTGCTAAAACTGTGACTTTCTTGCAGGGTGATGGTTGGAAAGTTGTTGCTAGTTTTGAGGGCAACTTTCCAAACAGGATAAAACAACTCCCTTTAGATCGACATTTTGACATAAATAATGTTAAGAGGGTAAGTGCTCTCATTTCTGTTCCTTCAAATGAATGTCCTGTTTTTGCATTGTAATTTTACATTTAGATCATCACAGTGCTCCCATACTTCCTATCTTTGTTGACTTCTTCAAGTCCTTGCCAGATTGTTCTGGAGGCAGATGGTTATCAACCTTACCTTATTTCTCCAGAGAAAGGGTTGAGATCTTTAATAAAGATTGTTTTAGAGATGGCAAAAGAACCTTCCCGACTTTGTGTCGATGAGGTAACATTGAATTAATTTTTCCGCTGCTTGTACTTTTCATCTTACTTTGTAGCTAGCTTGTCTTTCTCCAAAAAATTTCTGTAAATTGCCTATTTTGCAATGACTATTTATTGCTCAAATTCTTCCCCTACTTTTGTCTTTTTTCAAATCATAGATTGAGTTAAACTACAAAATTTTGATGTCAAGTTTGATCAATTTTGGTTTTGGGTAAACTACAGCTGCCTCCTGAGTTTTGTTACAATTAACCTTTTATAAGCTTTTAATTTTTCATTAGCCTCATTTATTGTATAAAAATGAAAATCTCTTAAAGATTATTCGTGCTTTTACTAACAGGGGTCTTCCTTCTTTATTGTCCTCTGAAAGGATAACTCTTGAACTGGGACAACTTCAATTTGATATCAAAAGAACTGGTGTACTCTGGTGTACTCCTGTAATTGTGTTGTGGGAGATGAATGATTTTTTCCTCTCTCTATATTTCAGTGAATAGATTTTATGAGCAAGATTTAGTTGAGGTCTGAGGACATGGTGGGACTTTTGTGCACAGTTTCTTTCATTTTTAGTTTGTCTGTTTGTTTTATAGCTTAAATGAGTGGCTTTGAGTTTAGTTGGTTTTTGGTATTTGGGAATTTGTTCCTGCAGAATACAATGTTTCTCAGTAGCTAGATCTCTGTTGCAAAGTTAAACTGATTATTGTAAGACATACTGCTGATGCTGATCTTCGGTGATAGTAGTCCACATCTTTTTTTTTTGTTTAATTGTTTTCAAGGTCCCTTAATATATGGGAACATGTGTTGCTCTAGAGATAAGAAAATCCGCAATTTTATATTCACCCTTATATTTTTATTTAAGTTTCTAAGCTAGTTCAATAAAAAAAATTCTTAATAGGTGCACCGTGTACTTGTCGACATTGTATCATCTTCCGTCAATGCGACTCCAGGTCTTGGAAGATATCCTCCTTTTAAGCGAGAGGTGGTGACAACTTTATACTAGCACTTTATATTATTACTGGTAGGTAAAGGGAAAATAAAAAGAATTATAAATTCTTTTTGCATGAGCTATATAGGTTGTAGCGATTGCCACTGATGCTTTGGATGGGTTCAAGAATGAGGCTAAGAAGATGGTTGTTGCTCTTGTTGACATGGAGCGAGCATTTGTTCCCCCTCAACATTTTATTCGTTTGGTGCAGAGGCGGTAAGGTCAACCAGTGATTTTCTGTGGTTGTCTTTTTTGTTTTGGCCCTTTTCATTCAAAGAACATGGAAACAAAACTGACACCTAGCTTGTTATTGTAAACTTTTTATTTCTCACAAATTTCTTGGTGGAATAATTTGAAATTGCTCTGAGTTTAATTTGTTTCCTTTAGCTTTTGTTATAGAGTTTCTCTTTATATTTTTTTGGTCCACATTTTCTAAAAATCTTTTGTAACATGTTGCGATCTAGCCATCTAATTTGTGGTGTACATGTGAAAGTCATCTGCAGAAAAGAGAATATGTAACTGGTTTAGAGGAATTGAAACCATTTTATCTGTTTCTTTACTAGGATACCATTCTACTATTTTTGAATATCATGCATAATTTGTACATTAAAAACTCCTAAGTTCAGTAAGCATTTCAGCCAAAACTTGTGCTGCAGCATGCTTCTTCTACCATACAGTTTTATAACAACAGTGCAGCTAGCATAGCAATGTTTATGTTGAAATTCAGTGTGTAGATTGGCAGAGCAGGGTCTTTGAAATTCGAAATCTGGAATTGTAGAGCAGGATTTATAGAGTTGGCAGGGTGATATGCAATTGGTTGGAATTTGCATCCTCTGGTATATGAAATTTTCTTGGAGGATAGTACAGCAGAATTTTAGTGACTCGTGCACCTCTCTGAAAACTCTCTACGGTTGTTTGGTTTGTGGTTTGTAAAGATACCTGGTTTACCTTCTTGGACAGCTTCTATCATGTGTTGTAAAGTTGCTTACAGGAAATTCCTCTTGGGAGTTTATGGTATACATTTTTTGGCATATGTGAGTTGTCTTATTGTTATGAAAAGTACCTGTATATGGCTGAAAGAAAATAAATGTGTATAATGTAACCATGCTTATGAGCATATATCACGTGAAAGTGATTTTTTTCTAATCCCATTCAGATATATATATATATATTTTCTTGGAATAACTGCATTTTTTTTGGGTCAGAATGGATAGACAACGACGTGAAGAAGAGCTGAAAGGTCGATCTTCTAAAAAAGCAGCGGATGCAGAGCAATCAATATTGAATAGGGTATTGTAGAAGATTTGCTGAACATTAGTCTGATATGTCTTATACTTTCAACGGCGTCATGTAAAAAAATATTGTATCCTTTTCTCTTGCTCTTTTCCCCATGTATGCTGCTTTTTTGAATGTGCCAAAATTTCAACTTAGGCAACTAGTCCCCAAACTGGAGGGCAACAAGCTGGGGGGAGCTTAAAGTCAATGAAGGATAAATCTGGTCAGCAAGACAAAGATGCCCAAGAAGGACCAGCGTTGAAGACTGCTGGGGCTGAGGGAGAGATAACAGCAGGTTTTGTTATGATACAATGTTCTCTTTGTTGTTTCTTACGTTTCTAAGTATACCTTGCTAGTTTGTGACTTCTGTAATCAGTTCATGTTACATGTCTTGTTTAGTTGTGTTCTCAAAATGTGTAGAGACTTGTCTATTTTTATCTTCAATACCTAATCCTTCTTTCAAACAAAGGGTCTGAAAGATAGTTCTTGTTGCATTTTTCTCAATTTTCTGATGGTGAATGAATTGCAATGAGCCCTGTGGAGCCTGGTGCTTTACTAGAAACTTTCAGGGGTTCTTGTCTGTGGGTAGGTAATTGAAACGTTGCAAGGGCAGTGCCTTTGTTAAGAGGATGTACCTGCACATGTTTTATGTTCCCTTTCTCAGAGAAGAGCTGTAATTGATAATAGAAATGGTTCCTCTTTAATAGACTTGTTGCATATGCAAGACTCCCGTAAAAGGTGAGACTGTATTGTTAAACAGACAAAAAGATGAGACCAAGGGAAATGTTATGCAAGAATAAGTGGATTAACTTATTGCATACATACTGCCAGATCTTAGATTTTGTAACTGCATTTCTGTTTCCTTGTTGGATGATTTAGATGGACAGCATATCTGCCTTTTGCCCTTGCCTGTTATTTGGATGCATTAGTAGACAAATTGGAAGAAAATGTTTTACTTCTTGCTTGAACATTTTCAAGTGCTGCAATTCTTTACACAGTTTTGCTTTGTTAATCTAATGAAGTTTTTTTTAAGGCAAAAAAAATTTATTTAGGCATTAATCTAATGAAGTAGAAGGGATGTGTAGCTATTTTGTGCTGTAAAACTGTGGAAACGGTTATTAGAAGGCAATCAGATCAACTTTTTCCATGTCTTATTAAGTGCTTGATTATTCTGTTTGGTTACCTTTTTTTTTTGGGGTGGTTTGTCTTTCTTGTCTTTTCCTTCCCTCATAGAGCACGTGTGACAGGGTTCTTGTTGAAGAGAAGTGCTAAAACAAATGGATGGAGCAGGCGATGGTTTGTTTTAAATGAAAAAACTGGAAAGGTCAGTAGTTTTTATTTGTTAATTATGTCATCTTTTTAATCATAATGGTGAAATCACTTTCATAGTACAATTGTTATGATCTGGTCATACACATTGCAAAATCCATGTATTTAATTTGTTTATTTATTTTTGACCTTCCCCCTTTTGATACATAATAACTGTCTCTCTGCTTGTTGATTAATTCTTTTATTACTTTTGTTTTTAATTAAGTTGGTTCTGACCATTTCGCACATTTTTGCTTATTGTTTTTACTAACATTGTTTTTCAAGTTTGGCACTTGACTCGCAACTTGTCACGTTCTAGTAGTGTCATGACTTGCCCTTGGTTTTTTCCCATTTTAAAGCTGATTATGAAAAACTGGTCATTGAAAATTTGTTGAAAAAAATTGAAAACATGTTCATTGAACATTTTGAAAAAAGCTAAAAGCCATTTCCAGTAATAGCTAAAAAGCCGCTGTTCAGAATCAGTTTTTCTCAACTCAAAAGTAAAGCTAAGAGGTTGAATTGAAATGTCAATGAGAAAAATGGCTTTTTTTGAAGTGTCTCGGGGAATTTTTTCCCCAAAAATTTAAAACTAGAAACAAAGAACAATATAAAACTCTCTCATATAGAGTTTTTTTTTGCTTCCAATTGATCAGATTATTTTAAGCAGGCATGGATGGGCCCTGACTAGTTTTGTAGATGCATTCTTCATTTTAAGAACAGAAATTTTCTCATCTGATACTAATGATATCACTGGCTTTCCCAGCTTTTTTTTTTTACCCCATGCACCCGCTGGCTGCACAATGGCGGGGCATGCTTTGGAATTTATCAATTTAAGGTCCTGTTTGAGGTTGTGGTAGCTTATTGAAAAGTACTTCACCTAATAGAGCTTTTAACAAAAGCACTTATTAAGTGTTCAAGTATTTTTAAGTATATTGTTTGGCTATATAGTTCAATAAGGACTTATTGTACTGGATAATGTGCAATTTAAATGTATTTATCTCTTTAATTAGTTCATAATATCGGATAAAATGATTAAATTTAATATTTTATTTTTTAAAACACAAAAGCAATTCTAAAAGCACCAAATTTTAGCTTTTGCTGAAAGTGCTTTTAACACCAAAAGCTCCACTTCTAATTTCATAATGTGATGTTCACCAAACACCTCAAAAATGCTTTTAGTATCCAAAAGTGTTTTTTTTTTACCAAAAGCACTGCAACTCCAAACAGGGCCTAAGTCTGCTTTTAGTTATTACACTGAATTTAACTATTGAGGCACCTTTGCTTATTAACTCTGGGATTAGCTATTGAGGGTGACATGCTCCTTTACTTTATGTTTTTCTTAAAAATATCGTTGTTTGATGTTGTGGACTGAATGAAAGTCTCTTTCACTTGTATTCGTGCATAGATTGTTTTGTATTATCATTCTGTGCTGGCGAGTATAATAGTGTTATAATCATTTTCTAATGTTAATTTTTTTTCTTCAGCTTGGATATACCAAAAAACAAGAAGAGCGGCATTTTCGTGGTGTGATTACTTTAGAGGTATAAATTGTGGATTATTGTTTGAGATATGACTGTGATATCAATATATTGCTTGTTTGGTGGGAGCTTGTCTTGACTCATTTTCCTGCATGTATTTTGTTTTGCTCTTTGAACTTGTGTACTTTTTTTTCTGTGGTTCTTTATTGATATGTGGAGGTCTTTTTGAAGTTTCCATGGTAACTGTTCAGTAATTGGTGGTTGTCCCAACCATCTCTTGGACAGATTCATATTATGGGAAAGGAGTAATAAGCTTTTGATTATTGCACAAGATAATCTGAAGTTATACATCCCATTTTTTCGGTTTCTTCAAAGAATGTTCATCCCCTTTTTTCAGTTTTTTCTTCAAAGAATGTTCAATCTGTCCCCAACTTTCTCCCGATTACATTTGTTGACTTTCTGTCAATATTGTTTTTTATGACCTTTTACGAGTTTCCGTTCTTGTAGGCAAGTACGTGTCATTTTAATTGTACCAAAACTACGTTTTGCTCTCTGTTGTCCTAATGCTCAGAAAACCCCCTATTTTTCATTTCAGAAAAGATGTTAACGTGATTATATGGGGTTTGAAGGTGTTGAAGAAAATTTGTATTTCTGGTTCTGTTTGTAGGAATTGAAAAAGATAATTTTGCAGTCTATGAATTCACAATGGGGGATGAATAATGCTTTTATGCTGTCAAGAATTCATGTGAAATCCTTTTGTTGTTACTCTTCTTTTGAACAAATCAGTGCATCTGAAATGGCTTTTATCTCATTTTGGTAGCCACTTTTCCCACCCTTTGAAAATGGTGATAATTTTTAATGGAAAGCTTCATGTCCATGCCAAATTATGGTATGCTAGTGAAAGCTCATTATTGAGTACAACTTAAAAACGCCATGGTCCATGATGAAATGAATCGTCCTGTATTTTTATTTGAATATCTAGGAATGTAACCTTGAAGAAGTTGATGATGACGAAGCTCCTCCCCCACCCAAAAGTTCCAAGGATAAGAAGGCTAATGGGCCTGATGCTGCAAAAGGACCTAGTCTTGTATTCAAAATAACGAGCAGGGTTCCATACAAAACTGTTCTAAAAGGTTGATAACTGATCTGGAGTTTCTTTTGCTTCTGAGTTCCATGAGTGTTTTCTTCCTCTTTTCTTTTAAGATTCACATTGATGGAGAAAAAGTCTGAATTGATGTTGCAGCTCACAGTGCTGTTGTTTTAAAGGCCGAGAGTATGGCAGATAAGACTGAGTGGCTGAACAAATTGAGAAATGTTATTAGTTCAAAAGGTGGTCAAGTGAAGGGCGAATCTGGACCTCCGATCCGCCAAAGTCTTTCTGATGGTTCTCTTGTAAGTAATTGTATTAGTTTGTCTTGTAACTTACAACTTGGAAAACTCATATGAATAGTTCTTTTCTAGTTTTCTTGTTTTGATCTGCTGTGGATGTAAAAGAATTATCTTGGTTAAAATTTATTTGTGTTGTCCGGTACTTGTCTTCTATCTCACTTTTCTCTTATTTTGTTTCAAATGCTCTTTTTTAGTTGTGAAACTTTTTCATCTTCATTTTTCTTAAACAAGAATATAGTGTTATGTAATTTAGCTTGTTACTCTTAACTCGCTGGCAATTTAGGAAACCATGACGAGGAGACCTGCAGATCCTGAAGAAGAACTTCGGTGGATGGCTCAAGAAGTTCGTGGTTATGTTGAAGCAGTTCTAAACAGTCTTGCTGCCAATGTCCCAAAAGTCAGTTTTTGTATGCATTTTAGAAATCTTTGTCTATGCACGTATCTTTCTGTAGTTTCCCTTCAAATCTTATACCGCCCTGTGATTCTCCAGGCGGTTGTTCTTTGCCAAGTAGAAAAGGCAAAAGAAGATATGCTTACGAAGTTGTACAGTTCTATCAGGTTGGCACACTTCTTTCTAGATTCCATTGCGTTCCTTTCATAATTTAAGATCTTCTGAGTGTGGTGGGAGATTCTTTTGTGTTTTTATATAGCAGGAAAAGCTTGTCTCTCTAAGAACTGTTATTATTATTGTCATCAATAAAGGAACCTTGTGGACAACATCTCTTTCTCTGTCTTGTCGATTCAGTTTGTCTCCTTCCTCTCCTGTATTTTTCCTTTTAATTTGATGGTTAAAAATATTGGATTGGCTCCAGTTCCCAAAGTACAGCAAAGATTGAAGAGCTGCTTCAGGAGGATCAGAATGTAAAACGCAGGAGGGAACGCTTTCAAAAGCAATCTTCTCTTCTTTCAAAGCTTACCAGGCAGCTCAGCATTCATGATAATCGAGCTGCTGCTGCTGCAAGTTATGCAAATGGCAGTGGAGCAGGTGATGATATTCCCATTTTCCATTTATATCTGCTTCTTCATTATTGAGAGCCTTTCTTTTTGCATATTTGTGAGCAGTTATGAACTATTTTGACCCCTTCGTTGGTAGGTCAGAAGTTGGGAATGAGCAAGTTTAGCAAAAACAGTCTTCAAAAATGATCAGAGTTCATTTTGTTTCTTAATGTTGAGTAGCTGACTATAGCTGTACCCTGTAGAGATTATGGCTGGCATATTGGCTTCTACTTCTTGCAAAATCGTGGTTCATTGCAAATGCTTATCTTAAAAGTAAAGACATGGAAGTCCGGAGAAAACTCATAGAGCAAAGATATCATAAACTTGTGATTTCCTAAATTACCAAATTGATTTTTCTGTCGTCGTAATTCTCGTCTTTGGTCAAAATTTTTGCCATTAGAGCATGTTCTGGATGTGGACAGTGGACTTTGTAAAATTTAATTAGTTTTATCCATAATATTTTTGGTTTCTTGAATGTGGAGTAATTGGTAATGTTGTGTGCACCACTGTCCTTAATTGTTTGTCATTGGTGAATTTCTCCAAACGCTGAAGTTGTAATTCAGCCTGGGAAACTAAAAAGAAAATCAGCTGTTCTGACCACCAAGTTGGTGCAAGTACTTCTGGCTGATGGATTGTGGTTCCAGTTCTCTCTCTTCAGATTTTATGCCAGTCATACCTGTCTTCTTTTTTCTATTAGCTTTTGTTTGGCAAGCTGCTGCAAGTTTTCTATGAGATCTTTAATTCAAGTACTGGTTGAAATCTGGTAGTTCGATCAAAGAGAATTTGAAGTGTGTTGAAATATGTTGTCTTTTGAGTTCCTTTGTTTCTTCTATTGTTTGATCAAAGAGAATTATTTGGTGCATTCTTTACTTTGATGCAGAAAGTAGTCCTACCACTTCTGGACCTTCATCTGGTGATGAGTGGAGAACTGCTTTTGATGCTGCTGCCAATGGTCCCACGGACTCTTATGATGACTCGAGATATGGATCCAATGGCCACAGTCGTCGGTACAGTGACTCTGCTCAAAATGGTGATGTTAGCTCCAGTTCCGGTTCCGGCCGCCGCACAACTCCTAATCGATTACCACCTGCACCGCCATCATCTGGTTCCGGCTATAGATTTTAGATTTAGATAATATTAAGACAAATGATTCTTTCTTAATGGGATGGCTATTTGTACTTGTTTTTGTTGAGCTGCTGAGCTCAACTGCTGTTATAATAGTTTTGTAGAATTGGTATACATGTCTTTGTAGATAGATATATCTCGATCATTATTTCTTTCTTTTCAATCATGCTTTGATGATGCTGGATTTTGAGATGTACTGGCAATACTCTAATTGGATACTCCTCAACGGATTGTCGGGTTTTCCCCTTTTTATTGGTTGAAATGGAGCAGATGCATTCTATAACATGATACTGTTTATACTCCTTAGTGACATGAAAGGGGTACAGTAAGATGTTGGAGCAGCAAATATCGTTCTAATTCGCTCGTCTTCTAAAATTCGGTTGTCTGACGTGTTATGATGCGTGGTGGCAATGTCAGCTTTGAAATGGTATCCACGTCATAATCTCCAAAATATGTGGCTATCTAGTTAGACACAGAATGCCACATGGCAGTCAGGTCATATTTTGGCATGATGTGGAATCCACTAAAGCAAAAGTGGTGATGTTTAATCCGCGTGAAAGACGGGTTAGACTTGGCCATTTAAAAACTTAGAGCTGACTAGGCTGTACGAAAAAGCACTGTTGTGATGTGGCACTTGTGCTGATGACATGGTTGCCATGTCATCATTTATTGTGACATGGATTACAATTCATTTGAAATGACATGGATAAATGTCGTTCTTAAAAGTGATTTGAAAAACATGTCATATTGGAAGATATCATCGCCATCGGTGGAAGTGATTTGGACAACACGATCATTTCATCACATGATATGTTAAGATATGTCATTCTTTGCTAGCAGAGCTACTTTTCACATTAATTGATGACATGGATGACATGTCATCATTTATAATGAATCATTTTTGTTCGTGACATGGTCGATGTGTCATATAGCACAACAATTTGAAAGATGACATGAAAAATATGTCATATGCCATATCGTTATTTATTTGAAGTGACATGGCAGCCACATCATAATCTTGGAGTGGCGTGGATAATATATCATATGATACGTCATCTATTTTATGATGTGGCTTACACGTCATTTTATAATTAGGTGATATGACTGTCATATCATTTAGGAAATTGATCAGGATGACATGTCATATGATATGTCATCAACAACTTGTAGTGACATTTCATCTGACGTGTGCCACACACACACGTCAAATTATGTGAGTGACATGGCTGCCATATCAAACAACTTTAGTGATGTGGATAACATACCATATAACATATCACCTACTATATGACGTGTCTTACACATCAGATTGTGTGGTCATATGATATGACCGCCACATCAAATAATTTTAGTGACATGGATGACATGTCATATGACACATCATCAAATGTATGACCCCTCTCACGTCATCTTGTGTGGGTCACATGGCTGCTGCATCAGACAACTTTAATGACATGGATGGCATGTCATGCGACATGTCATCAGATTGTATGACATGTTTTACAAGTCAGCTTGTTTTGATGACATGGCTGCCATATTAAACATCTTTAGTTACGTGGATGACATGTCATGCAACATGTCATGTGATGTATGACGTGTTATACAAGTAATTTTGCTTGAATGACATGGCTGCCACATCAGACTTTTTTAGTAACGTGGATGACAAGTCATATGACACATCATATACAAGTTGATGGTGTGGCAACACATCGGCCGATCAAATGAAGTGGCTAACATGTGGAGGTACACGCCATCTACCGATTAACACGTTAATTTCTGTTCGATAACATGTCTATCACACAAGAAAAAGTTTCTGACAAGGATGACAAGTCATCATCACACATCATCATCATTAATGTGATGTGTTTAACACCTCATCAAGGCTGCGGATGTGGAAGCCATGTCATCATAACACACTGACATGGATGACATGTCATCCTAATGCATCGTTCAATCATGTGAAATGGCGTACACATCATATTTATTCAGTGACATGTTAGCCACATCAGATTGCAAAAGTGATGTGGTTGACATGTCAGATAACTTTAATTATATGAATTACATGCCTTCACATGTCATTCTTTCGGGTGACGTGTATGACACATCATAAATTGAGTGCGATGTGTCAATTTATGATGTGTCGACAGTTGACCGTTGATGTGGACAACATGTCATAATGCTCAGTAACGGCTGTACAAAAAAATTTACTATTACAATCCTCCCACCCCACTTCCCTCTTTGTTTCTCCCAAAATTATTGTTACAATTTTACAAATGGTTGTGCAGCAGAAATTACTAGTCGTCAATCTTCTTCTTCTACTTCTCCGGCACCGCTCTCCTCATCTGCCACCACTCACTGCTTGACGAACACTCGCTATCTCCAACCTCAAAACCCTCCTCCCTTCAAAATTTCATCTCTCTGCACAAGGAAATTTTGAACTGAATCTTCTTAACCTTTTAAGTCTGATCCAGCATTTCAAAATTCATTCATTCAATTCGAACCTTAGCCTTCTATTTTCCTGGATCCCTCGGAAGAGACGTGGAGAAATCACATGTTATGGATGGAGTAAGTTACAACTTTCATTTCAGGCTGCTCAGAAAAAAAAAACTTTCATTTCAGGCTATGTAATATCTCTTCTGCTTCATGTAGTAGTTAGTGGCAAAGGAGAATTCCCACAGTTTTAGTCGTCATACTCGTCCTCCTTTTTCTTCCAGGATCCTATAATTTGCATAAAACACCTGGACAATTTGCACATGACTGGGTGAAAGGTAGATATTGATCCCTTTTCTGGTAAGTATTGTTATTTAGGTTGCCTGATTGATGTCTTTTCTGGCTGTACATTGACGTTCAACTACTATAGTTATATACGTATATTGGTTAGAGCTTAATTTGTAGGATCTATTGCAATGCAATGCTCTTCAATACAATCAGCTATGGTTAGTTTTTGTATCATATCATATGTTGAGAGGGAATGCTATTTTACTAAAAGTCATAATTCTTCTATTCCTTATGACCTGCCATTCCATGCGTCCAAATTCCGAGCTAAACCTCTGGACCCTCGAACAATGTTCATAGATCATGACAGAGAGGGATGTTGGTAAACTTCCACAGACGTTAAGAGTCACATTCAAACCATTAGGTAGAAAAACACCACAAATTACCTGTGAACAGTTCATAGGATCTGTTTTGGTAAGTTGATCTGCATATTATTTAATGATTGTAAAAGTGATCTGATCTTGAGCAGTAATCGCTCTCAACAAGTGTCTAGTCGTTCAAGCCCGAATCCAAACTTAAAAAGGGTGAACACTGAACAAGTTTCTAGTTTTAGATTTTCTGAGATGGTTCCATCAGGTAACTAGTGTAACATTTCGTAATTGTTTTCTGGTCCCCGAAATCACTGCAATATTCTTCTCACGTCAAAAAAAAAAAGAAAAAAGAAACCATTCGTATAGAATAAACACGAGTAAATAGAAAAATAACAAATATAAAAGTGGTCATTCAGCATACATTGACATTATTGATTTGCCAAAATGAACAATTTCCGATATAAGACGCTTAAATATGAAGAAATCAAGTATTCAATCAATCTCGCAAGTTCACAAATATACTATCACATTAATCCCGATAGAGTGCTAATCTATCCAGGGTAATAAAAATACAAACGAGATACCCTTTTATTTCCTAGTTCTTCCCTTCAATCATAACCCAAACTACTAATGGAAGTTTTATAAGAAGAACAACCTAGTTGCAAGACATAATAGATACAACAGCATCAAAAATCCAAAACAAACAAAAGCAAAACGATTCCATTTATCAGGCAGCCGAACAACCGATGCCATATCGAGTATTGGGGAAGACAAGGAAGAGACCACTGCAAATCACCCCAACCATCAAAGGAAAACTCTGCATCGCTTCATCCATTTCCTTGGTATGATTCGGAAAAAGACAATCTGTGACACGATGGTCTGAAAATGCGATGGCTACGAAAACCAGCACAGACATGAAGGCATGCACGAAATCAGTCAAACCAACTTTATACCTCTCATCTTTAGGCACCTCGACTCCAAGTCCATGCTTGAACACAGCCAGCCCTTTCGGAGTCACAAAACCGTAATAAACTTTCCCATCAGGGCCGCGAAAACTGTCAGTGAAATGGAAGAAAAAGCACGAAAGGGTGCAAAGGCCTAGTAGGGAATGGGTCATTAGAGTTGTGACATGGGAGCATTCTCCTTTGGCGGCATGAATAGATGGGAGAACCATTTCAAAAGTGAGAAGGGTTCCTGTGGGAAGAAAATTGACGAGCATTGATGTTTTGGAGAGTGTTTTCTGCACCCCATTTGCGACTGCCCGCCTTTTTCGGCCACCAGGAGGGGGAGGCATCTCTGGTGGTGCAACATCCTGGGATGAAGAAGGTTGCTTTGATGGATCAACCTGCGGCGAAGCATTGTAGATTTTGATGCCAAGTCCTTGAGGCGGTTCCATTTTCCAAAAGATGAGTGCAAAACTGCAAATACACTGGGAAAATGTTGGATTAAAATAATTAAATTGTTAGTGAAGAAGAATAATTTTTCGGGGATAGGAGAACTAGAGTGAAGGATCAAAAAGCAATGAAATGAAAATGCTGAGAAGAAATTAGCATTGCACGCTAGGAGATGATTGAGATATTGTAAGATATGCCTGCACAGTTTACAGCAGGAAGTTTTCAATTGTTCCAGGAAAAAGAAATAACTGTTATTTATGGTTGTAAGTTGCTTGGTAACCAACCGTGTGGGAGTTTTGAATTGAAAGGGTGTGTTTTATGGGCCTGTAACCAAAATCTTCTACTCCTAGAATCCTTATAAAATTGAAGTAATATAATTGGTCAAGAGATTGGAATGGCCATGAATTGTTGGGTGATTTAACTTGGAATCTACATGAGGAAGGACGAACATGGTGCATGGTTGGATTGAGAATAATAAGAGAATGTTTTACCCTCAGGAGATATCTAATTCAAGGCCTCTGGGACACTGGAATTAGGGCCTTTTTGGCTCGCTGAATCTTTTGAAGAAAATTAGATGCCAACGAATTAAATTGTACGGCACCCGAGATCTAAAATATGAACATAAAAAGAAAAAGAACCATCAAGTAGGGGTGGCCACAGCTCAGATTTAAATTGGAACAGTATCGGCAATTTGTTGAATCGAAATTGGAATTGGAGTTGGAATCATAATCATGACTAAAGGTTCAGATTCAGATCCCCCAAAATTTTGAATTGGAATTTGAACGATTGTTTAAAACCCATTTAAATCGTTAAAAAATATTTGTTACCTTACATATTTGGCCAGTTTATAGTTCAATATCAATAGTCAACACTTAATATTAACAATTCCAAACTTAACCTAACAACTCATTGTCTCATTCTATTAGTAAGTCTATATCTCATCATTACCAATCAAATCTAATAAACAATGAGATATTTTTTCATAAAATTTGTATTGTTTTTTCTTTTTCCTTGCACATGATAATACAATAAAGTTCTTATTTATTTATTTTTTGTTACATTCATTGTCCTATTTTCTTAGAATCGATTTAATGACAAGTGTTTAAACATAACTAAAAGGGACCGAAATCGTAACTAGAAGAAGTCGGAACCATAATCGGAACAAAATCAAAACTGAAATGGGACTAGAACCAAAGGTTCAAGAACCGTAACTGTAACCATCCATATAACTGTAACCGTAACTGCCCAGCTATGAACAATGCTGGGCAGAAACAAACTAATGAAGAAGAAGAACTGCCAGTCGACTCCCTAAGACATCAGTGCCAAGTAAAAGAGTTCTTTGGTTTCTTACTTATTTGCGTCCCATTTGCTTTTGTTTCAACTTGTTGCATGTCTGATTTCTTCAGTTTTGGTGATTACTGTGCTTTATTCCATTTGCTTTTAGCGTTCTTTTGCAAAGACATGGTGAAACTAATTTCCCTGGGTAACGGTTTTGGTAATTGAAGTGCTGAGAATTGTGCAAAGCATATGTACCTTGAGGAATGCCATAAAAATGAACAGCAATTTGAGGATTGAACGTCAAAATATCTGATTTTATAAGCGAGTGCCATGATGCAGAGTAGGCTTTCTTTCTTTCTTTTTTGGTTTGGTGATTATAATGTTTTGGTTTAAGAGTATCAAACTAGCAAGATCTAGGATATCAATTTCATGGACAGCAGCGTCAATATACAATCTCCTATTGCTGTTTTATGTATTCTGGACAAAACATTAACCAAAGAAAAAAAAAAAACAATGCTTTTTCTTTTGAAGAAAGCATTGTTATATTTAGTGTAAAGGCCACATCCAATGTGTGTTTCAATTTAGAAATACTAAAAATGAATTAATATCGTATACAGGGAAATGTTATTTGCACTCCATTTTGTGTCATTTGCACTCTCACAATTTATCTTATCATATAGTCTAATAAATGAAAACCTATATGATTAAAATGATAGTGGCAGTGTGATTAATAAAATGGGAGTACAAACAATATTTTCCTTGTATATATTGTGTTTTTCACATAAATACAATTTATATGAATTTATTAAAGAATTTTTATTATAAGGTTATAGTAATTTTGTAGTTATAATACTATAGAGTGGTTATGAGTTTTGTCCTAAAAAAAGGGGATGTTTATGATTGTTGGCAAAATGTCATTAGGTAATTAGAATAAAAATTAATTTTTATAATGATAAAATTAAGAGTCTAGAAAATGAAAAAAATGTACATATATATACACACACACCAAACTGCGACTCCTTTGACTTTATATACTACTTGATATCCATAATAACAATCCATTTTTGTTACCACAAGATATATTGGCAGGCGCCAATCATTTGATTGGATTAAAATTTGGAATGGGCGCACTTAACGATATGAATCATTTGAAAAATAAACGTATTCGTTCTATAGTGGATCTTTTACAAGATCAATTTGGGTTGGCTTTGCTTCGTTTGGAAAATGTTGTTCCAGGAACTATATGTTTAGCAATTTGACATAAATTGATGCCAACCCCTCAAAATTTGGTAGGTTCAACTCCATTAACAATTACTTATGAGTCTTTTTTTTTTTTTTTTTTTAAGGTTTACACCCATTATTTCAAGTTTTGGATGGAACCAATCCGTTGACACAAATAGTTCATGGGAGAAAATTGAGTTATTTGGGCCACTAACAGACGAACTACTAATTTTTTGAATATGAGATATCCATTCCAGTCACTATAGGGGCGTAGTTGCCCAGTTAACACATGTGAAGAAATTAATGTTGGATTTATTGGATCCTTATTAATTCATGCGAGGATTGGCGATTGTTAATTTTTTTCTTTTTACAAAAGTAAATATTTTAAAAGTTAATCACAATACCTCCCCTAAGATATATATACTCAAATTAGCAGGTTACCCCCTAAACTTTATTTTTTCTCACTTAACCCCCTAAAGGCAAATCTACCCTCTATTATGCTAAATTTTTATTTTTATTTTTCATCTTTCTATGCTCAATTAATCTAAAATCTTTGCTCAAATTTAATCATTCTAATTCATGTGATAAGATAAATAGATTTACTAAAAAATATGTTAATATATGATTACTTTTAAAAATATAATAAAGGAAATAATCTAATAAGTAAAAATCCAATATAGTAAAATGAACAAAAAGATGCCCAAATGACTGCCCTGTTAATGTGATTGCAAAAAATGAGTAGATTATTTCTAATTGTATGATTATAATCACATAGAATATTTTTTTTAAATTTCTTAGATTGAAAATAAATGAAATTAATTGTAATACAATTTATAGTTATTTACTTATTTGCTAAGTATAAGGGAATATGTACAGGTATATATGTATGTATACACATACACATACACACACACATATATATATATAATATTATATATATTGTATATTTTATATATGTATATGTATATATCATATTGTATAATGGAATATATTATAATATATTGATATAGGCTTCTTATTTTTGTGAGTTAGAGGATGGACATCCTAAAGTTTTTGTTAGGATGGATTATGACAAATAAAAGAGAAGAAATTTTTATTTGTAAAAAAATTAACTTTAATAAAAATTTGATTCTTTGACAAATACAAACTTTAGAAAAGGAAACTAATGGATAGAGAGACATTTTTTTATTTGCTAAAAGATAAGAATTTAAAAAATGAAAACTAATTTGAAAAGAAAATCAACAGAGTAGAGGAGTAGTTTTATCTCTTAGGGGGTTAAGTGAGTTATAATAAAGCTTAGGAAATAAATTGTAAATCTAATTATACCTTTGGGGGAGGGGGGTTTTGATTAACCCATATATCAATTGAAGGGCAATTGGTGAGTGGTTGAGAGTTTCATGTGATTTTTCTTCTAATGTTTAACATTATAAACATTTTCATCTTTCAACACAAATGAGCAAAATAAAGATCTAAAGTATGTAATGAAGTGCAAATAAAAAACATACATAAAGCTGAATAATTCATGCACATGTTCTATAGAATTTCATATTTGAAAACATATGTAAAGTTTAATAATTCGTACAAATGTTATAGAGAATTTTGCTCCATAGGTATCTACCTTGTTGAGATGTAATACAAAGCACGTACTTGTAAAACATTGTTCACATACAATGCAATATAAAGACATTACTTTAAAGACATCGATCGTTTTGAGAATGAATTGAGAAAGGTATCTACTTTTTTGAGATGTAATATAAAGCAAATTCTTGTAAACATTGTTGTACATACAATTAAAGATACCATTGTTTATTAGCCAAATATCTACGTGATATTGCATAGAACTTTCTTTAATTGTTTAGGATAATAATTGACGTGTTAATTAACCATGAGAAAATTAGTTCTCTTTTGTTTCTTTTTAATTAGTGTATTAGGATCGTGTTGATTTCCTCATATCCTAGCTTAAACTTGAAAAGTTAAAAAGGTAGTTTCTTTGAAGTCCAAATAACAACCTTACCAAATGTTGCAAAATCCCACAAAATTTTTGAATGATCAAATAAATTATGAAGGTACACTAATTATTTACAATATACAATTGACTTAAAATACTACTAAAAGAATTGAGAGGAAGATAATGTGATTATATCTAAAGCATATTTAGGGCTCCTACTAGTGTTATTCTTCATTGAAATTTTCTCATTCTTTGACTATATTTTGATTGACGGTTGCTATGTTAGGCTCTCTAAAACGTGATATTTACGAAATAATCATAAAAGTGCATATTGAAATTTAAAAAACGTGAAATATTTTGTTAAAATCAATTTTGGATGGATATTAAATAGTCATTATTGCTTTTCAAACATGGCTCACTGCATACTATATGTAACATCTGATTTGCAAAGATACAAAGATATTTTGGATGAAATAGTAATCAATGGATTTTTTATATGTGGAAGTAAATGCGATTATGTCTTTCAAGTCTCATTCTTTGACTATATTTTGACTGACATTTGCTGTGCTAGGCTTACTAGAGAGCGATATTTACGAAATAATCATAAACTCATAAAGGTGCATATTGAAATTTAAAAAATGTGAAATAATTTGGTAAAATTATTTTTAGATGGATATTAAATAGTTATTATTGCTTTCCAAACCCGGCTCAAAGATGCAAAGATATTTTGGATAGTTGCTGTGTTAGGCTCTTTAAAGAGTGATATTTACCAAATAATCACAAAAGTGTATACTGAAATTTAAAAAACATGAAATATTTTGGTAAAATCATTTTTGGATGGATATTAAATAGTCATTATCACTTTTCAAACACAGCTCATTGCATACTATATGTAACATCTGATTTGCAAAGATGCAAAGATATTTTGGATGAAACAATAACTAATGGATTTTTCTTATGTAGAAGTAAATCCGATTATATCTTACAAGTTATTAGAAATTTGAACATGTGATTCACATTTTTGCCAATTCCAAACCTATTAAAGACCACATCAAACCTCTCATGTCAAACTCAAAGCACTACTCACAATCTGATAAAGATGAGATCCAAAGCTCAAAACTCCATCAACCTTAAACCCCTAATCATTCTCTTCTCCTTTTTCCTCTTCCTTCTTGTTCTAAAACTAGGATCAAATTTTTCGTCAAACATACAAAATCTTCAGTCAAAATATATTGATTTTACAGCCCCATGCCACAAAATTCCACCATCACTAGCTGAAGCACTCGTCCACTATGCATCCACAAACATCACCCCTCAACAAACCTATCAAGAACTTCAAATAACATTAAGAGTTCTTGAACAAAAATCTCCAACCAACTTCTTGATTTTTGGCCTTGGCTACGATAGTCTCATGTGGTCAATGCTCAACTATGGTGGTAAAACAATTTTCTTGGAGGAAAGTGATGCATGGATGCAGGACGTGAAGAAGCAAATACCTTCGATTGAAGCTTTCCATGTAACCTATAATACTAAAGTAACTGAAGCTGTTCAACTTTTACATCTCGGGAAAGAAGAAAATTGCAAAGTAGTGACTGATCCAAGATCGTCAAAGTGCCACCTAGCAATCAAAACTTTTCCAGATGAAGTTTATAACACTGAGTGGGATGTGATAATGATTGATGCACCAACAGGTTACAAGGCTGAATTGCCTGGACGGATGACTGCTATTTATACAGCCGGACTATTGGCAAGAAATAAGAGATTTGGTGATACTGATATTTTTGTACACGATATTGATCGATGGGTAGAGAATAAATTTTCCATGGATTTTTTATGCGATGGATATTGGAAAGAAGAAGTGGGAAGAATCAGGCATTTTACCATTCCAAGCCATAGGGGAGGAGTTGAGAGGCCATTTTGCCCATGACGATTGCAGTTGCATCAATTTACCACGACCAGACCAAGACTATTATTTTGCATTTTTTTTTATAATTATGATCTTTTGTAATTTTGTTTGATTTTGGTGAAAGTCAATTTTGCCTCCTATGAATTTCAAAATCAGTTTCTGCTATTTTTATAAGTTTTTTTTTTTAAAAAAAGTTCCTTTTCAGTGTTAAGCACTGTGGTGTTAATTTTTACTACAATATTATAGACATGTTTTGAAATATTTTGAATAATTTATCTTGGATGGTCTAAAACCAAATCAGAAAAAGGAAATGGTAGAATTTATCTATTTTAAAAAGCAAGATTTACGTACACGATTTACATTTGGCAAAAAGAGGGCGAGAGAATTGAGAATTTTGTAGGGAAATTTTGTCTTTTACCCTTTCCTTTTTATTTCTTTCCCTTAAATAGCACTTTACTATATCATAAAAGGTGGAGTTGTAATTTCTATGTATCAAGCAGCATCTTCTTTTATTAAATATGTTGCCTTTCTTTTATTAAACATATATTGCCTTATACAACATGTTATCGCTGGTTTTTTTTAATTATATAATTTGGACTAATTAATCTCAACCTAAACCATCGATCAAAGTGATTGTGTTGTCGTATCAAAAAGCACCAGCAAACTTTAAATATAAAATAAGAAGCACCTTGAAAAGCTGCCAATTATGCTGCACGAAATTTGGTTGAAACTAATTTACTTCTACCCAAATAAGGCTATTAATAACCTTGAAATAATATTTATGCATGCCAGTGAAATGTTATTCCAATTTCCACTTAAAAAAAAGGGGAGAATATATTTGCAAATATTTATTTCTTTTTGTTTTTGACAAAGGTAATAACGGTCTCAAAAAATGGCATATTATCAAAAGATAATCAAAAAAGTTAAGTCATATATTCATGCTTTATGAATCGTGAAACAGGGCTTAACATATAATTAAGTGTACTATAAGTCATAAACTAAAGTCCAATTTCACCCTAATCTTTGCTATTCCTAGATGCCCAAGTATGAAACACTGAGTAGAGCAATATTTATAGTTAGCTATACCACTTTTCAGTAATTCTAAGAGTTCATTTTACGATATCAAGTAAGCATATGACCCATATTCCATATGATTTTAGCCTTCATCCTGCAATTTGTTTTTTGGGGGGTATGACTAGTAGGAGATGCCAAAATTGAGCCTTTATTAATTACTATCTTGATACTGAACTTAATACAAAGCCAATGTGAAATAATTTTAGAAATCTCCATCGAGGTTTTTCACAAAGTTTTAAAATTACACATACCTCCCTTGTTATTTAAAATTATAATACTACCCTTAAACATTTTAATGAGATTCCCTTGTTTCGTATGCTTATACTAAGAATCAATTTTAAAATTATTTTTCTTTATTTTTCCTTCCTATTCCTCTTTTTTATTTTTTGCCAACAAAAATACAAAACTAGCAGTACTGCCTCTAGCTTCTACTGTAAACAAATATCAAGCTAATGATTTTTTTTTATGAGTTAACTTTATATGTGATGAAATTATATGTGATAAAATGTTTGTGCTAATCTTTGTTTTCTATTTCTTTTGATATCAAAATCAACAACAAATTAAAAAAAAAACCCAAAACCACTACCAAATTATGGTAATCTCACTACTTGAAAAATTCACAAATTCTAAAATAATTATTTCAACATTTTCTTTTCTATCTTATAAATCTAACTTTATGGTAAACTACGATCAAAAGTATCCTATCATAGTGATAAAATCATTATTGTAGTTGTTTATTAAATAGTAGATATAGACATGAAAATTTGGCATATTTTCCTTATAATTGTGCTAGATAATCTTATAATTGTATTAAAACTCATTACACGAGGGCATTTTATGGTATTCATTTAAAATTTTGACCAAGTCAACGTTATTTTAAGGTTTGGTTACTATTAAGGGAGGTAGGTGTAATTTTATAAACTTTAGAGGAGTTCAATGAAATTGTCATAAACCTCAAGAGAGATTTCCAAATTATCCAAAATAAAAAAAAATGAGGACAATCAATAATTTATTAATTCAAGAAATGTGGGGCTTGCATGAACACAATCAAACACCACGAGCCCCAGTAGGTTGTCATTTCATCACCCTACTCACAACCCACCAAGGCCAACACTCATATCTACATCGAAGCAATAATGTTGTCTGTTTATTGTACCGAAATTTCTGGTATAGGCAAATTCCACTTTACCCCCCGCGTAATTTAGTATTTTTTTTATATAACTCTCTTATAATTTCAAAAGTTATATATAACCCCCTCATGGTTTGAATTAAAGTGTCAAAGTAACGGAAATGATTATTTGTAACGGAATCACCTAAAATGTCAAAAATACGCTTATGTAAGGTTGAAAATTATTTATTAACCAAGGGGGGTTATGTGTATATTTTGAAAACCATAAGGTGGTTATATGGTAAAGTATTAAACCATAAGGGGTTTATATGATAAAATATGAAATCATAAGGGGGTTAGTGTGTCATGTATTTTTAAGGGTAATTTCAACATTTTTAGAAGTTTCGTTACGAATGACAATTTCCGTCACTTTGACACTTTAATCCAAATCATGAGGGGGTTATGTATAATTTTTGAAATCATAGGGGAGTTATGTAAAAAACGCTAAACCACAGGGGGATAAAATGTAATTTGCCCTTCTGGTATTGTATTGTGAGATGGGCGAATGGCGCAAATGGCATTACTTTCTTTTTTTTTTTGACGAAACAATAGGATTGTATTGATTGGACAAAAATATATACAGGCGAGCAGCTGCTTGATACTTTACAATCTGCGTTTAGCACAGTAGATTGGGATTAACCCACTCTACATCATGATAATTGCTCAGAGCTTGAGCACTAAATAAACAACTACGATCATTCGTATTAGCTTTTCTAAGCAAAAGAAGCATTTCTAAAACATAATACTCTATTCATGGATGTCATTTATCAGGTAGCTAGCCATATATCCACTATTTTACTACATTGAATTTGCTGCAGAAGGTCTTTATCTGGAACTCCAATGCATACTAACCTCCATCCTTGCAAATGCCATTACAAACAAGGAAAAATCAACATTAATGGTAGCAGGGGCTGAATTGGTTTCTATCCACTCAGTTCAGAAGACAATCTTCACTACCATTTAATTAGTTTGTTTCCACAAATTTTATTTTTGAGAAAATGGAAAGAAAATTTGTTCTAGGGGATCAAATCACAATTTTAAAAGGGTAAGTTCTTTGTGGTTTTGTCGGTGCAGATACATACGCTCCCAATCCTGATACAATGAATGATGTTGTAAATTTGCTTCACGATGTCTTGTAAATACATGTCCAAATAGTTAATGGTCGAACAAATTGATCTAAAATATAAGCACAATTCTTGGAATTTGTGTATAACAACACCAAAACAAATTGCATGCACATTGTAGTTTATTGTGTCTAATAACGTAAATCACATAATGCAGAAAAATGCTAATGTAATCATAAATTACATGATGTAGAAAAACTTTTCTCCATCAAATGAATAATAATGCAGCCAATACATGTAATTCTAACTTACTCCAATGAAGCTGAACTGTGCTTTAATTACAAACTTTAATTGCCAACAACACACGACTTTTTGATGCTTGAAAAAGATGCTCAAGTCTATTTGTCTATAATTACATAATCAATGGTACCTTTTACTGCATGCACTCGAATTAGAGGACGTTTTTAGTGCTGCATTTTAGAGAGAAAATTTTACTGAAGTTATTCTTTTAACAGAAAGGCAGCCAAACATATTTAAAAGAACATATGCTAGTACTAGTAAAGTCAATAACTGTTCTCCTGGCATAATCACTCTCCCTTTCGGTGCTTATATAAAAAGATAACAATCAATTAGGATGATAGATTTGGCTATTGAAATTGTATTTTTCAAATGGAATATTGATCCCGATTATGTTTCACCTTGGAAAATAAGAAATATTACTACAATTTCTCAAGTCCAAAATACGTGAATGAAATATATGCATCATGTTGTGCTAGCCTTTGCTGCATACCATCATAGGTGTACTTATTACCATTTATCTTATGTAATTTGTCTTCCAACTGAGAGAGAAAATATACAACACAAAGAGCAGGAGCTGCGCAAGTGCTTTGACATTTAGGGTAAATTACAAATTACCCCTATAGTATTGCATATTGCCACATAATCCCCTATATTTTACAGATGACCACAAAACCCCTCTGTGGTTTTATGAAAACTAGAAAGTGAATGGAACTTGCCTCAACTAATGCCGTTAATGGCGCTGCAGGAGCGAGAAGATGTGTAGAAACCAGAAAGAAAACAAAAAAAAAAAAAAAAGGAGAAGTAAGAGCTTTTTTGGAACGGGGTAGTTTGGGAAAAAAATGTATTTGCTTCCAAACAAGTAGTGGGTTTGTTTGGATAGGAGGTTATTTGAAATATTTATTTGAAATAATTACTATAATACTTTTTGTGATGTGATATATATGAGATGAAAAGGCGGTTGAAAATTGTGTGTATGATACAAGTAAAACAAAATTTTAAATTTTTTTTTTTGAAAATCTTGTAATCCAAAGACACCCACTATTTCTCGAGGTTTAGACTTGCTTACAAGTGAGTGGAAGACAAAGTCCGTTGCTAAGTATAACTTCCATCTATTTTTCACTTTTCATGAAACTATGAGGGGATTATGTGGTCATTTGTAAACTATAGGGCGACTACGTGGTAAAATGCAATACCAAAAGGGGATATTAAAGAATTTACCCTGACAATTATAAGTAGAAATCTCTCAGTACACCAAGAGAGAAAAAAAATGATATTCTTTTAACTGTGTTTTTGAAAACGACTATTATAACTCCTAGCTATTCATGCAGCCCGGCCCCTTATATTGTGCAGACTCCACGTATCCATCCGGCTGACAAATGCTTTATCAAGCTTGTGTCTCGATCGGATGTGAACTGTGATACAATAGAACAAATGCATCAGATGATGGTACCGTGTTTTTAGTTTGTTGAATCGGGGCAGCTAAAACATGTGATGCACAATATGTTACGTTCCTTAATAGGAAAAATTGCATCAATAGCCCCTCACATATGACTAATGTGAAATTTTAGTCTCTCAGAATCAAAATCATTGATTTTAGTTCCTAACAATTGAAAAACGATCACTTTTGATCCCTCATCACCTTTTCGGCCAAAATTTTATCGGAATCTGTCATGAACCCATCACATGATTAGTTTTTTAAGGGCAAATTTGGTAACTCATTTAATATGGAACTAATTTTTCATTTAATCTACCATTTTTTCAAATTATTTTTCACTTAAACCCTAATTTCACAAATCTAAATCCACATCACTTATTTACCTATTCTACCATCATCTTCTCATATCACTCCCATTTCCACCATCACCACCACTGCCATTTGACCTCTTTCTCACTTCTCAGCCTCCACTTCTTCCCTTTTCCCTCTTTTCTCCTATTCTTCCCCCAATTTTATGGGTCTTGTAAATAAGTATATTTCTTTCTTCCTCTATTTTTCAAAAATCATGGAAATATGTTCTGTAAAAAGATTTGTTGTAACTAAATAACAAAGCTCAATAGGACTCGACGTAAATATGGACAGCAGAGGCGAGACAGTGTCACCAACAGTACATCTAGTAGTCCAACGCCAACCTCTCTCTTTCTTGCTAGGGACCTGGAAAAGCCAAGATGAAGGTAGTTTCCCTACCATCACCCGTTTTCAATAATACTTTGAAGAAATGATTTTTTCTCACCACCACACAAAATCCTATAGCCTATTCCCAAAGCACTTGAATGTTAAAAGATTTCGAAGAGTTGTAGCAAACCCATGATAGCATATGTGGGGCCTATTTGGCAGCCAGGTTTTTGGACAAGTTTTTTACCTACTAGTTTTTTAACAAGTTTTGCTACAGGAACTCCAAAAAACTTCTCAAAATTTTTTACCTACACACTTAAAATATCCAAAACACAAAAAAAAAAAAAAAAAATTCCCTTCCCCTTCTCTTGTTCTTCTTCCTCCCCCACCCTAACCCACCACCACCTTCATCGCCGGCCACCACCTCCGCTGCCGGTTCCTGCACCGATCACCTCTTCCGGTGCCAGTTTTCTTTTTTTTTTGTTGCCCTTTTTCCCTCTCCCCCTCTTCCTTCCCTGCCATCCTTCCCTCAGTCTTTTTTTTTCTCTCTGCGTCTCCCCCACTCCCCCTCTAACACCCTTCCCCTTCCCCTCTGGCCGATCTGGTCGCTAGACCAAATCGCATGGGGGAGGGGGAGGGTGAGGGTGGCGGGGGAAGGGGAGGAGAGGGGAGAAGGAAAATTGCCCAAACAAAAAAAAATTTTCATTTCTCTGCTTCATCTGCCGGCGAGACGGGAGGAGAGGGAGAGGGAAAATGTGAAAAAAAGAAAGGGACAGAGGGAATGTGAGAAGTGGGAAGGGGAACAGGGGAGGGTGGCGGGGGAGAGAGGGAAGGGGCAGAGGGGGTGGCGGGGGGAGAGGGGAAGAAAGGGATGGTGGGCATAGGGGGTAGCAGGGGAGGGAGTGGGAGGGGTGGCGGGGTAGAGGAGAAAAGAAAAAAAAAGAAGAGAGGTTGTGCTGGCGGAGGTGCTGGAGGTGGGAGGCAGAGGTAACGGGGAAGGGGGAGGGGGAAGGAATAAGAAGAAGAAGAAAAGATGAAAGAAAAGAAAAAGGAAAGAAAGAAAAAGAAAAAGAAAGAAAAGGAGAAAAAGAAAGAAAAAAAAGAAAAGGAAAAAAAAAATTTCACCTTACAAAAACTTCTATAAAAAAGTTTTTCACCTTACAAAAACTTCTACAAAAATTTTTCAAAAACTTATACAGTGCACTACAGTAAAGTTTTAGACAAACTCCCAAAAAACTCAGGTTCCAAACAGGCCCGTGGTTGATATAGCTACTGAAGTTACTAGTCTACAATCACATCCGAAGCCTCACTCAAGAAGCCCCAGTATAATCATCTCCAAATTATTGAACCTAATGGCTATGCATTACTTGTAAACAAAAAAAAAAAGATTTGTTTTAACTTTGTTGATTCTTGAGACTTACATGGCTGATTTTGGAGTTATTGATGCTGTGTATTTCACTGGGTCATTTTGCAAAAACATTCAATGAGTTTTTGTGTTGTTTTGACAAAAGAAATGAAAAGAAATCACAGCTATTTTTGGCCATTTTAACCACTTTTTGTACAATTTTTGCAAAAAATAATGTTAGAATTGGAATTGATGCAAAAAACCAAGTGGGGAGTAAATATTTGAGACAATTTGTGAACAGAAGACGGTAGTCTGTGGTGGTGCCGCTGCTGAAATGCACTATGGCAGCTCATGTGAGCTTTGTAAGAAAATGGAAGGAAGAAGATGATAGAAAAAGGAAAAAGAAAGAAAGAATAGAGAAAATGGAGTTTTATCAAAACTATGTCATTTTAACTAGTTTGGGATTTGGTGAATAATGGAGAGAAATGGTGGATTAGGAAAGAAATGGGCAATATTAATTGAATTGTCAAATTTGTCCTTAAAAAACTAATCACGTGACCGGCTCGTTATATATTCCAACAAAAATTTGGCCTGAAAGATAACAAGGGACCAAAAGGGAACATTTTTAAATTGTTAGGAATTAAAATTTATCATTTTGATTTTGAGGGACCAAAATTTCACATCAGTCATATATGAGGGGACTATTGGTCTTGTTAACCCTTTTAATATCCCAGCTTTTTTTTTTTCAAATTGATTCCCGTAAAAAATCTTCAAAATTCTGTTTGGATGCTGAGTTTTTCATAATCTTAAATAGGGATAATTTCAGAAACCTCCCTTGAGGTTTTTAACAATTTCACCTAGTTCTCTTGAAATTTGAAAAATTATATATACTTCCCCCGAGTTTACCGTTTCCGTAACAAAAACTATTTAATTGTCAAAATTTTGAATGAATAACCCAAAATTCCCTCATGAAATTGTGAAGTTCATTTTACCTTCTTACAAAATTATTTAAAAACTATAGGGCATGCACAAAATTTCAAACTCATTTTCAGCTCTTATCTCTACTACTTTAACCCTTTTCTTATATCCACATTTCAAATTAGTACTATTATCATAATGACCATTACCACTGTCAATTCCTAAATTCTAAAACCTCAATCGAAATTTAAAAAATTTGTATTGTTAAACTCAAAAAATTTTAATAACCACATCAATATAACATCCTATCCCTCAACTATTGAAGTATCAATATCAGCCTTATCTTTTTTAAACCCAATTTACATTTTCTTCTATTCATATTCAGATCCTCCAAGAAAAGTAAAATTAATTTTTAATATGTTATTATTATGTCTAGGACATGGTCGATTATATCATGAGTGAATTTTATTTTCGTTTTCATTAAATGTTTAATTGTGTAATGCATTCATATGAACAAGATTAGAAGTGAATTGTTTAATTGCATGAAAAAAATATTAATATGTTAAGACTATTATGGTTATTTTGTAGGGTCAAGGGAGGTATGTGTAATATTAAAATTTTTAAGGGTGCTAGGTGAAATTATCCGAAGCCTTGAGGGAGGTTTCTGAAATTATCCCCTTTAAATATGATCTCTAATCCTTTTTTTTTTAAACGTCTCACACTTTTCAATAAAGTGTTACGGTAAAATATAATTTTATTTAGGAAAAAAGAAGCTTTGCTAGACTACCAACTTTCTCTTTAGTTTCAAGTTAGCAGGTCGACCGACAAGTTCTATTTAGTGTCGGACTCTTTTGCTTTTTGGGAATTGATGGCATGATAACAAGATTGCCCTCAACAGTGTACATAGAAGATGAGAGCAACTTGCGTTGAAAGATGTATAATGGAGATAACAGCTGTTGAAATGGTAATTTTCTTTTTTTTTTTCCCGGCACGATAGAGATAGATGACCTAAAGAGGTTAAATGAGAATTCGGAAAACACTGAATCATCATCAATTCAGACGGATGCCTATGAATCTGTTGACGAAATCTCTGAAAAAATCTATATTTTTAAAATGTAGGACAAGCTAAAGAGGTTACTCAACAATTACCGATTTAGATGGATGCCTATATACTTGTTGACGAAAAATCCAGAAATACCTGAATTTTTAAAATGTAGGACAAAAAATTTGATCCGTTGACCTATACCTAAGTAGAACTTTAAATCTCAAGACTAACTACTTGATTGTTGAAATGGTAATCAATATAATGAAATTTGTGACATAAATCTCCATCACGGTGTGAATATTCTGGTTGATTTATGAATACTGCTAGCGTGGTGGGAAAAGCAGTCGTTCTGCATACATAAATTGATCGAAAAATCTTCTCCTATGTCTTTGCTATTCGCTGTTGATGTAGCATTCGTCCACTCTAGTGGGAGAAACCAAGTGGTAATAATTTCAATCTTTTCCTAATCTTGAAGCAATGCCATCAACTAAAAGTTAAAACCAATTTCGAAACCCTTTTTCCTTTTTCTTTTTTTAATTTAATGAGAAAAATTTTTTTATGAACGTTGAACGATTCAAACATAACATTATTATTATTGGTATCACCTACTATCAACAGGTCGTAGCAACTTCCAGTACTACCATCACATTCCAAACTACTTAAAATCATTGAAGCATGGGAAGTTAAACAATCTTCGTCTGTCAACTGCACCACCACACCGAGGCCGAATATTCTTCTGTTACTTAGTCATTGACCTTCAACAAAAATAAATTTATTAAATAATGGCTAGTGCCTAGTTGTAGTATTACTATTAGGGTTAATCACATTTTATCCTCTTAAAGAATACCCCATTTTTCAGTTTACCCCCTAACCTTTAATTTTGCTCACTTAACCCCCTTTAGGACAAAATTGCCCTTGCATTATTTTGACTTTTCATTTACCTTGTTTTCCTTTCTTTTATTTATTTTTCTCTTTCTTCTTTATTTAATTATTCCTCTTTCCCATAAAAATCTTCACCTTAATGATTGAAATTAAAAAAGAGGAATTGCAGAGATCTATTTTCTCCTTAAATGATTAAAAAAAATATTCAAATCACTTTCCTAAAATACAATTTTTTAGCCTTTCAATTCTTTTAATTTTGTGTTTTCCTCTTTCCTTTCTAGTTTCTCATTTTATTCCCAAAAAAATATCTTAAGATGAAATTGTGACCTGATTAATAATCATCAATTGAAATTTGTGACACGTGGCATCATACAAAAACTCAAAATTAGTTTTTGATGCCTTTTAAACCTTCACCCAAAAATATGCAATTACAAACTCAAAACAAAAATTTTCGTTGAAATGGAATTTCTATTGGGAAGGATGAAAGAGAGAAGAAAGAGAAAGAGAAATAAAAGAAAGGAAAACAATTTCATCTTATGATATTTTCTTGAGAATAAAATGAGAAACTAGAAAGGAAAGAGGAAAACTCAAAATTAAAAGAATTGAAAGGCTAAAAAAAATTGTGTTTTAGGAAAGTGATTTGAATATTTTTTTAATCATTTAAGGAGAAGATAGATCTCTGCAATTCCTCCTTTTTAATTTCAATCATTACGGTGAAGATTTTTTGGGGAAAGAAGAAGAATTAAATAAAGAAGAAAGAGAAAAAGAAATAAAAGAAAGGAAAACAAGGTAAATGAAAAGTCAAACTAATGCAAGGGCAATTTTGTCCTGACGGGGGTTAAGTGAGCAAAATTAAAGGTTAGGGGATAAACTGAGAAATGAGATATTCTTTAAGGGGATAAAATGTGATTAACCCTTACTATTATACTCCTTTCATTATTTGATAGTTTTATTTTTATTTTTCATCTATTCCAAATTATAACCTAAGAATATTGTTAATTTGTAATTTCTCTAAAATATTTTTATTTATTGTATTTTATCATCAATGAGTAGATTCATTAATTACTTGGATTCATGTCTTCAATGATTCAACTTTTCATAGAATTGTTGTTGTAATTAATGTAAAAATATAGTGATTAGACATACACTTAAAATTACTGTAAAAATATTTTAAAAAATAATAGATTAAATTTACTTTTTTAAATTGTGTTTAAAAAAAATCAAAACTATCAAAAATAGGTCGAAGGAGCATACTCCTGTCTAAAAAAAAAAAAAAAAAAAAAAAAAAAAAAGTCTTGTATGATCAAAATTAATTAAGATTAAGATTGGTTCCCCTGTCCCCATCAGCTTGAATCTCCTACCACCCCTGTACTAGCTTCATTTTAAAGTTTCACGGAGACAGATCACTATTGTTGAATTTAATAAGGGAGAGCTAATTTTTGGTGTCCTATATTACTAGCTGGCTCAATAAATAAGCTTTCATCTCAAGTGGTAGACAACAACTTCTGCAGGAACATCAGTCACAAAAGCTGGCGAAACACAGTACTACTACTCCCATTATATCTGTCCATTGTGGGGTTCAGTTGATTTCCGATCAAGTAGAGCTTGCTTCTACAATTCCATTTCCTAAATCCATACATCAATTTTTTCAGCTCAAGCCAGAAATTTATATCGGCTTTTATCTCTTCTTTTCTCTTTAGTTTCCAGGGAAAAAGAAAAGGTCAAAAAAAAAAAGAAAAAGCGAAGAAGAAAATAGGATCTCCATGAGACCCAAGACTCAATACCCTACCGGCCTTAAGCTCATTTTGATATGCTTATTCGTTCTTCTCCTTCTTTTCTTGGTGCTCAGATCGAGTTTTTCATCATCTCAGCTTCAAAATTCATCTCTGATTTCAGCAATTTATCCATCAAACATCATTGCATCATCATCATCACCATCATCAGAAAATTCTCAAGAACAAAGCCAGTCGAGTACTGCTACTACTTCCAATGATTGTCCCCCTGCAGAAACTCTAGTTCCAACTTGCACCAAAATCTCACCATCTCTAGCAAATGCAATTGTCCATTATGCAACCTTAAACATCACACCCCAACAAACCTTCAAAGAAATCTCTGTTTCCCTACGAGTACTGGAGAAAAAATCACCCTGCAACTTCTTGGTCTTCGGATTAGGCCACGACAGCCTAATGTGGACGGCCCTCAACCACGGCGGCCGCACCGTATTCCTGGAAGAAGACAAGTCCTGGATCGAGCAGGTCCAAAGACAACTACCAAATCTTGAATCTTATCATGTAACCTATGATACTAAGGTAACTCAAGCTGATGAGATGATGGAAGTTGGGATGAGAGAAGACTGCAAAGTGGTGGGTGATCCGAGATTTTCTAAATGTGGCCTTGCTCTGAAGGGATTCCCAAGTGAAGTTTATGATATAGAATGGGATTTGATCATGGTGGATGCTCCCACAGGGTGGCATGATGAGGCACCTGGAAGAATGACTGCTATTTACACTGCAGGATTGATGGCTAGGAATAGAGAAAGTGGTGAAACTGATGTTTTTGTTCATGATGTTGATAGAGATGTGGAGGATAAGTTCTCAAAGACTTTCTTGTGTGAAGGATACTTGAGAGAACAAGAAGGAAGGATAAGGCATTTCACCATTCCTAGCCACAGAGCTCGTTTGGGTAGACCTTTCTGTCCATAGATCTTCATTCCATCTCTCACTCTTTTAAATTTCTTTTTTTTTTTTTATTATTTGGGTTAATTGGGGGCTATTTTGGGTTGTTTGAGAATTCACGAATTCCACTGTGGATTGAGGAAATGACAAATCAGGGGTGGATTTCATGGAATAGCCAAAGCATTTGTGCTTCACCCATTTGTATACATTCGTTTTAATTTGCCTAATAATTAATAAACAGATACGAATTCTTTCTATTTTATTCTTTTGGGCAGCATTAAGCTACTAGAAGTTGAAATTGATATTTTTATGCTGGATGAGTTTTTGGTTTTCTTGAGGGATTTTTAGTTCCTTTAAGAATTTCAATTATCAAGTTTTTTTTTTTTTTTTGGTTTTAAATCTGGCTGTCTTGAATGACATTATTATTGTTCAAAAGGCAATCATGGTGATTTGCGAAATTTGGTAGTAATTTTTTAGAAGTTGTTATTTACTCGTTAGTTCTATTTGACACTCTACCTGTTTCTACCTAACCAGCCAAAGATGGGATCGTGTCTTATACGATCTGCAACAAATGTTAGTTCACCTCTCCCCAACTACCCCTATATTGTCTATAATTCTAAAGAAAAAAGATAAAATTTAGAAATCACGACCGGTCTAGACCTGGCTTCAATTACAACGAAAATTTTCAAAATATGGCCTGTAGAACTCGAAGTTTTTTGGGCTTGAAAAATTGCAATAATATATATATATCTTGCCGAAGAGAAGACACTAAACTATACTAATTAGATGTTTCTTAAATTTAAACTCTGAGTGTGTTTGGGTAGGAGATTATTTGAAATATTATTATTTGGAATAATTACTAAAGCACTTTTAGTGATGTGATGTATGTCAAATAAAAAATAATTAAAAAAAATAAAAAAAATACCTTGAAAATTGTATTTATGATGTAAGCAAATAATTTCTGACCATTATTGATATGAATCTGTGTTGTTAATCGAATCTGTTGAATCGCAAATCGATCATGTATTTAGTCCGAGTAATAGTTAAAACCCACTAAGTCAAAACCTGGTCAAATCCGATTTTTGTCCATCAAACATTAGGTTCAATCGAGAATTGATAAAAATAGATTTTTTTGATCGGGATCAATCAAGAATCGGTAAAAATCGATTTTTTTCCCATTTTGCTTCTTTTATTTTTTTTTTTCCCCCTTTGACGGTTCCAAACGAACCTTCACTGATTTTGCTTTGCTAATAGCAAGAAGCATTTCCTCCATTTTTGTGCTGATTTTTTTTTTTTTTT